>NW_011495076.1:11519270-11547920 GCF_000754665.1 Bison bison bison | reverse complement strand
GATTTATTGTAATTTGGGAAACTTGGTTAGTTCATCACAAACATGTTTTCAATAATGATGACACTTTCTTTTAAATGTAGACACATTGTGAAAACACTGAAATAATTGTGTTCAGAAAAAGCATTATGCAAATATTAGATTATTTAACAATACCCCCCTAACTTCAGCCAAACCAGAAAATAGTGCTTCATGGGCCTTGGAAAGTTCTCGTACATAGTTGGTGGAAGTGAAAATTGGTACAACCTTTGTGTAGTTGCCAGGATTTCTCCACCGAAATATGGAACACATTTGAATAGAATTCTTTGACAAAAATAACCACAATAAGGATACATGTACAACATGAGAAGCTTATTGACATGATACACAATATATTTTATAGGTAACCTTAAGTTTAGGCTTTTTTCAATGTTTATCTTTCAAAAATTCAGGTTGCCTTTACAATAGTCAAAAATTTTATTTCATATATCTATAAGTTCAAGGTTCACTTCTTATTTCATTAAACTTCTTTAGTTTTGCAACTAGTAGATAAATAATTCATAACAATTATATATTCTTTACATTTTAAACCACATCTTAATAAATCCCATGCCATTGTTTCTACTGTGCTCAACTAATCATTTGAAATTTTTCAAAGGAAGTAAACTTTAGACACAAGACCTAGACTTTTCCATGAAGAACATTTGGAGTCTCTTTAAATTTTAAGTACTCCAGGAAAAAATTAGCAGAGTTTGGTAGATTTTTTATCAAAAATCCTCTTTTTCAGATATTCAAGAATTTTCCTATATTCATTGATTATTCTTAATGCAATTATAACATTATGTTTTTGTGTGGTAAATTTAGCATCCTTTCTTTTATAAGAAAAAAAATCAGAGGGCATACTTATGTTCTTAAAAAGTCTTGATTTAAGGGTAGCAATCTTGAAAAATAAATCTACAACTGTTTCTTACAGACACTTCAAACTCAGAAAGATGAAAGCTAAACAAAGAACAATACTGTTTTGAATCATATATTTAATAAAAAGAAAAAAGGAACTAAAGCACTACTAGGCAAGCACACACTGCCTGGATTGTAGGCAAAGCTGATTAAAGGCTGGGGTAGGTGAATGTGCTGGCTGTGCGGTTTCCAGAGAGCTCAGGACCTGACCTTCCTGACCTGGGCTGGAGGGTGAGTGTGGGTGGACCATGCCTACAAGCCGCCAGAGCACGGTGGGAATGAAACTTCCAACTGAATGACAGAGGTAGAGATGGCTCAATGAAGAGGATTTACAGCTTCAATTTCTTTTAACTAAAAAAAAAAAAAAAAAGTTAGAAAATTAACAGCAGCTTAACAAGAAAAGGGCAATCTTCTCTCCATAAATTTGGAAAGTGGCAAGCTAAGAGAGAGAGAGTAGACAGAATGAGGAATCCTTCCAGAATATGTCATTCCTTTATGCAGAACCTGCCGATGGCTTCCCATCTTCCTCATAGTAAAAGTGCAAGTGCCTTCCTGGGCTCCCACCACCTATCTGATCTCACAGCTTACCAGTCACCTTGTCAGGATTGCCATGCCCTCCTTCAGGGCATCTTCCCAATCCAGGGATCAAACCCAGTTCTCCCATGTTGCAGGAAGATTCTTTACCATCTGAGCCACCAGGGAAGCCCTTGTTCTCCTCACTGTTACTCAGATGTGCCAATCACCTTTCCAGTCCCCGGCTTTTGCATTTATATTTTTTCTGCCTGGAGAATTTTTCCCCTCATAGCTACCTGGCTCACTTACTAACTTTCTTCTGGTTCATGCTCTGTCACCATATCAGAGGTTCTTTTTGACCGCCCTATCCAAAACAGCAAGCCTTATAACTATTATGCTTCATTTTATTAAATCACATTTATTACCTGATTTATGTATATTTTGTTATTTATTCATTGTTATCTCATTCCCAGCAGAAAGTAATCTTCATGAGGCAGAAACTTTGTCTATTTTTTAAAAAATTATTTATTTTAATTGGAAGATAATTGCTTTTCAATGTTGTGATGGTTTTTGCAATACATCAGCATGAATCAGCCACAGGTTTACATGTGTCCCCTCATCCTGAACAGCCCCCCACCCCATCTCCTTACCCACCCTATCCCTCTGGATTGTCCCAGAGCACTGGCTTTGTGTGCCCCATTTCATGCATCAAACTTGCATTGGTTATCTATGGTAATATACATGTTTCAGTGCTATTATCTCAAATCATCCTACCCTCATCTTCTCCCACTGAGTCCAAAAGTCTGTTCTTTACATCTGTGTCCTTTGCTGCCCTAAATGTAGGATCGTTATCGTCTTTCTAAATTCCATATATATGCGTTAATATACAACATTTGTCTTTCTCTTTCTGAGTTACTTCACTCGTATAATAGGCTCCAGTTTCATCCACTTCATTAGGACTGACTCAAATGCATTTCTTTTGTATAACTGAGTAATATTCCATTGTGTGTATGTACCACAACTTCCTTATCCACTCATCTGCCGTTGGACATCTATGTTGCTTCCATGTCCTAGCTATTGTAAACAGTGCTGCAATGAACACTGGGGTACATGTGTCTCTTTCAATTCTGGTTTCATCGGGGTGTATGCCCGCAGTGGGATTGCTGAGTTTAAGGCAGTTCTATTCCTAGTTTTTTGAGGAATCTCCACACTCTTCTCCATAGTGGCTGTACCGGTTTGCATTCCCACCAACAGTGTAAGAGGGTTCCCTTTTCTCTACATCCTCTCCACTATTATTTCAAAGAATCGTCAAAATATACAAGCAGCTCATGCAGCTCAATACCAGAAAAATGAACAACCCAATCAAAAAGTGGGCAAAAGAGCTAAACAGACATTTCTCCAAAGAAGACATATAGAAGGCTAATAAACACGTCTATTTTTTTTTAAACTGATGTAAACCTAGAATGGTGCTCACCACAGAGATGACACAGAAAAATACATGTTGAATATAGGAGTGAATTCTGATGTGCCACTCTGTTTCTATTCAGCAGAAACAACTCTGTTAATGTTGTGAATTCCACAACATTATGACATTCTCACCAACATCTTCCATAAGGAGGGAAGTGGGTTGAGGAGGCATCCTTGGAAAGTCAGGAGAGAAATACAGGAAACACTTGACTGCATGAGCTCTCACTGTAGGATCTCAGCAAAGGCAAAAAGTTGTGCCTTTCCAGGAATGTGTACTAAGTGGATAGAGCAGGAGAAGGTTGCAGAAGTGAATGTATCCCCGGCTGGGTGCAAGGGTCCTGCTAAAATGTATCTAGTAACAGTGTTTCAGAAGGAAAACCATGTTTGTGACTTCATTTAAGCATTCTTCCTTGGTAGCTTCAGTATACAGGAAATAGAACAAGAGATTTTAAAATCTCAAAATTCAGATCTTTAAATGTCATACCAAGACATGAGGAGAGACTATCAAGTAGATTTTACCATACAGTGTCCACAGTCATATTATAAAAGAATGAGATGTAAAAGTGTGATCCATCAATCAATAGTTGGATAATTAGATGAGAAATATGGTATGTGAAAGACAAAATGATGAACTCAGTCTGGAGGAAAATACCAAAGAATGGAAGACAATTTATGTGAGTGCCTTGAGTTTATTTAAAAAAAAAAACCCAAAACTTAAAATTATGAAGTCAAAAATAAATATGTAAGATGGCATTAAAGTAATAAAAAAGTGAGATGACATTAAGAGGGAGATTATTATGCTAAGTAAGCAAACTGGAACACTACTGGAGTAAAATGGCAAATGCAATATATATAACTGGAAATCTGAATTCTTGTACAGTAAAAAAACATATTTTATTTATTTATTTGTTTTAAGCAGCTTCAGTTTGATTATGAAATACTGAAAACTCATGAAACTTGCATTCACTGAAGAAGAATGGTGGCACAAACCAAAATCTGATAGTAAAACAAAAGGATATAATGAAGTAGAAAACACAAACCAATAGGGAAGATGTGTAATTATTCAAAGATTCTTGAAATTAATATTTATGAAACCCCCATTATGTTCCAGAAATCTCATTAATTGCTCAACATATCATACATTATTTTTGTAACAGATTAATTTCTTTCTTGGAGGAGAAGAGATTTGGACCTGATGGTGGAATCATTGGGAAATAATTTTTAATTGTGTTTTTAGATGGTGTTTAAAAGTCCCCAACTGACAGAGGGTGCTGTTTTAGTCCAGAATGAGTTTGTTGGTGAATGTTGGGGTTCTCTTTGTGACTGAAAGATTTCTTCAAGTCTTCATGTTGGCACGGTTTCTTCTTTCTGTGGATCTTCAGGTGAGTCACAGGGTGGAGTAGTGGGTAAATTCCTTAGTGCAGAGTTCATAATGGTATGGCTTCTTGCCTGCATGGATTTGCTGGTGAGCTTGGAGATCTGAAGACTGCATGAAAACTTTGGGGCAGATATTGCATTTAAAGCATCTCTCTCATGTGTGTGTGTGCTGGCAAACAGGCTTGTAATGAAAGCTTTTCTTTGCATACCCTACTTTCATTCAGTGTCTGTGGCTTCTTTTCCAGTAGGATGACCTACAGTGTTCAGTGAAGGAATTGAATTTGGCCCATGTTGTTCTGAGCAGCTCAGGACAAATATGTGGCTCCTTCTTGAGGTACTTCTTGGGAAATGGAACTGTTGTCCCATTTTTCTTTTGGAACTCTTTTGAGAGCCTCTTTTGTGTCCACTCTGAGTCAAAACTTCCCTTTCACGATCCTGAAATTTAAGTATTCTTGCTTCTTCCCCGTCTCCCATCAGGCCCTTCTCCAATTTCTGGTTGAGTCTCAGACCCTCCAGTGTACCTTTTTTTCAGGAATGGTCTCTGACAGGAGAATATTCTGTTCCTTCTGTCATCTGATGTATCTCACTCATAGAGGGTTTGGGCTTCCTGAATAAGTTTCTCCCATTACCCATGTCACTGACTTCAACTTCCACCATCTGAACATTCAAATTTGCAGAAGAAACTTTTCTCCTTGTAAGGTGACTGTGGTCTATTTATTGGGTTTCTTTTTATTTCTTAGCATGTCCTTTGGGTCTTTGCAATTTTCCAAACCACTTTCCTTGACTAAGACCTGGAACTCCTGCAATGTGGAGATCCTAAACTGCTCCATCACCAACTTATCTACAATCTTCTTGTTGGTTTGTAAACCTGGCCTCAGCCACAGATGACAGAGCTCAGAGAGTCTCCTCAGATCCTTGAAGGGATTGAATTCCAATAAAGTGGTAAAAGTTCTGAATCTAACGTGCCAAGTCTCAAAGTTGTAGTCTTGCTTTTCAATGTGTTCCTTGGGATAGTACAGACACTGGCGACTCTGATCCAGGGCTGTCTTGGGGTTTTCTGTGACCCCATGAAAATGTCTGGTCTGTGGCTATATTTACTGGAGAATTTTCCAATATGACTCTGAGCAAAGTCTTCTAGAACTGGTGCCTAATTGAGATCTATCAAAAGGGATTTGCCCTGGTTTTCCTTAATAATAGATTGACTATTTATTCAGGAATCTCCTTCAAGTCCTCTTGCCTTCAGCCTCCTTGTGTCTGGGACTGGATCTTAAACTGTGCCTTGAGTTGAAATGTCTTTATTTATATAGAGCTGTTAAAGTTCCGAGTCTCTCTTCCAATGATTGGGCACAAACTCATCAGCCCAGTGGTTGATTTAATGCCATGGAAGGAACCATTTTAGATCATCTGAGTGGATTAAATTTCCCACTGAAACTCCACCAAAAGAAAAAATAATTTGTTAAACTGTAGATTTTATTGTATTATTTATTGTAGATTTTTATTGATTGTACTGAGTGGCTACAAGATTGGTTTTTCTGGTCTAGTGAGTTTTTTATCATATGTCTGCAGCGTTCAAAGGAGTTAAGGAATATAAACCAAACCAAAAAAGATTTTATTTAAAACCATCTGACAAGGCAAAGCATGAGAAGAACATATTACTGAGTAGGCATTTAGAAAAATATAAATTGTGTATCATAAAGAATAACATATAATTTAGAAATTCTTATTTTTCCTAAATGCCTGAGGCAGCATATCTTAGTAAGTAAAGAACATGTAAGAAGTTGGTGGGCTGACAGTGATTTAATATAGCTGGAACAAAATTTTAATATAGTAATTCTAAGATTTTGAAGAATAAAGAAAGTTTAAAACATCATTAATATTCCTCATGTAACATTAATTGCTTTTCATTTTTCAATAAAATGTGTGTATAAACCACATCTTCTTTATCCACTTGTCTATCAATGGACATTTTTATTGTTTTGCTTTTGCTAACTTTGTTTAGGTAACTTTATTGTTTTATATTTTTTAATTGGGGTATAGATGATTTATAGTATTAGTTTCAGAGTACAACATAGTGATTCAAAATTTTTATAGATTATACTTCATTTAAAGTTATTATATTTGCCATATTCCCTGTACTATACAATATATCTTTGCAGCTTATTTATTTTGTACATAGTTGTTTGTACCTGTTAATCCCCTGCCCCTATCCTGCCCCTTCCTCCTCCCTTCCCTCTCCCCACTGGTAACCATTAATTTGTTCTCTACATGAGTCTCTTTCTGTTTTGTAATATTCACTCATTTATTCTTTAGATTCCATATATAAATGATAGCATACAGTATTTGTCTTTGTCTGACTTACTTCATTAAGCATAATACCTTCCAGGCCCATCCATGTTGTTGCAAATGGCAAAATTTCATTCTTTATTTCTGAGTACTATTTCATTGTGTGTGTGTGTGTGTGTGTGTGTGTATGTGTGTGTGTGTGTGTACCACATCTTCTTTATCCATTCATCTGTTGATGGACACTTATGTTGCTTCCATATCTTGGCTCCTCTATATATGTTGCTGCTATAAACATTGCGATACATGTACATTTTCAAATTAATATTTTTGTTTTCTTTGGATATATATACCCAGGAGTGGAATTGCTGCATCATATTGTAGTTCTGTTTCTAGAGAAACCTCCATTGGTTTCCATTGTGGCTGCACCAACTTATATTACCATCAACAGTGTACAAGGATTCCCTTTCTCCATATCCTTGTCAACATTTGTTATCTGTGGTCCTTTTGATAACAGTCATTCTGACAGGCATGAAGAAATATCTCCTTGTGGTTTTGATTTTCATTTTTCTGATAATTAATAATGTTGAGCATATTTTCATTTGATTGTTGGCCATCTGTATGTATTCTTTGGAAAATGTCTGTTTTAGGTGTCTTGCCCATTTGTTTTAATCAAGTAGTATTTTTTTTCTTTTTTGATATTGAATTGCATGAGCTGTTTATTTTGGCTATTAACATCTTATTGGTCATATCATTTGCAACAATTTTCTCCCATTCAGTAAGTTGTCTAAAAGCTTTTGTGTTTAATGAGGTCCCATTTGTTTGTTTTTGTTTTCTTTGCCTTTGGAGACAAATCCAGAAAAAAAAAAATTGCTGTGATTTATGTCAGAATGTTCTGCCTGCTTTCTTCTAGGAGTTTTGTGCTTTCAGGTTTCACATTTATGTCTTTAATCCATTTTGAGTTTATTTTTGTAAATGTCATTTTTTTTTAACATATAGCTGTCTAGTTCCCAGCACCATGTATTGAAGAGACTGTCTGTTCCCTATTGTATATTCTTGCCTTCTTGAACTGACCATAAGTATGTGGGTTTATTTGTGGGCTTCTTATTCTGTGTCTGTTTTTTGAAACCGTACTGTAGCATTTGGATGACTGTAGCTTTGGAGTATACTTTAAAGTCAGGGAGCATGATACCTCCAACTCTGTTCTTTCTCGAAATTGTTTTGGCTATTTGGGATCTTTTGTATTTCCATACAAATTTAAATGTATTTGTTCTAGTTCTGTGAAAATGCCTTTGGTGTTTTGATAGGAATCGCATTGAATCTGTAGATTCCCTTGAGTATTATTGTCATTTTAAGGATCTCAATTCTTCCTACCCGTGAACACAGTATATCTTTCTATCTATTTATGTAGTCTTCAATTTATTTTATAAGTGTTTTGTAGTTTTCCGAATACAGGTCTTCTACCTCCATAGTTAGATTTATTCCTAGATGTTCTATTATTTTTGATGTGATTGTAAATGGGATTGTTTCCTTAATGGTTCTTCCTGATAGTTGATTGTTAGGGTATAGGTTTGTATACCTATTTGTATACCTATAGGTTTGATTTCTGTATATTAATTTTGTAGCCTGCGACTTTGTTGAATTCATTGATGAGCTCTAGTAGTTTTTGATGGCATCTTAATTAGCAATTGCTATTTTGGAGCATCCATATGATTCTTTAATTACTGGAATAATGGCCCTAGAAGCAAACTTTAATACATTATATTAATCATTTCATTCTAATTCAGAACTACTTTGCTCTCAATTTTTAAGGAACAGAAAGCAAAACTCAGCATCTAAATCCCAGTTTAGCACCAGGGTTCAGTTTTCTATAGCAAACTTGGTTAGGCAGATCTTCAGAGGATAAGATCACCATAAAATTGGCCAAAGTGAGAATCAAATCCCTAACAATAAGGACAGAGGTGGGGGATGGCTCCTGTGTTGTGGGGAATCTCACCATTATACAAGGAGAGCCTCAGAGGAGGAGTTCACTGAGACTTCGAGGTGCTCCAGGATCAAGGACAAGCCAGAACAAAGTTACACTCTATGAGTCATATTGAGTCAGAATTTTCAGCCAGTCAGAAAGCTATGCATAAAATGTTTATGGTATGACAGAAAGTCTTATTGGATCATCTAATAAAAATCTGTTCATTTTACTGATGAGGAAAATTAAAACCAGACATAAAAAGCTACTCACATGTAGTGCAAACTAGATAAGAGTCCAGGATTCTGGTCTCCAAATCTAGTCAACTGTCACCACCTCATGCCCTAGCTTCCTGTTTGCACACAAACGCATCTTCCATTTGCTCCTAGTAGTCAAGGTTTCTTTTTGCCCACCTTTTTAAATTTGTTTCTTCATCTGTTGATTCCTTAGTTATGGAATCCTAAACCCCATCCACTGAGAAGTCAACTACATTGAATAAAAATATGGCCACAGGGACTCAGCAGGGGAAGAAGAGGGTGGGAGAAAATGAGAGAGAAGCACTGAAACATATACATTACCATACGTAAAACCATACCAAACAGCTAGTGGGAGGTTATTGTATACACAGGGAGCTCAACTTGGTACTCTGTAACAACCCAGAGGGGTGGGATGAGGGAAGTAAGGGAGGAGATTCAGGAGTGAGGGGATGTATGTGTACTTATGACTGATTAACGTTGCTGTACAGCAGAAACCAACACAACATTGTAAAGCAATCACCCTCCAATTAAAAACATGTTTAAAAAGTGCATTGCATATATATATGTATATATATATAGCCATGGGCTGATTGGCCAAATCTGCTCTTACCCAGGCTCCCAAGGTGAATGACCTTGCTGGGTTTTACTCCCACTTTTTTTCCAGGGAGAGCAGCATCACCTCAGCTACTTCAAAGCAGATCTAACATTCCAGCTCAGGGAATGACTGTTTCTTCTGGGCGTGTTTCTGTGTGGACTGCTTGTTCTTTTCAGCGACCTCCCGCTGAGTTTCTAGAGTATGAAGATAGCTTTCTTCTAAAAAAGCCACTGGCCTACATATTTCTTTTTAAAAGCGGGGGAGGGGCACGGCTGCATCAAGCAGCATAAAGTCCCAGACAGTTTCCTAGTTTTCTTTCTGCCTGTACTTTATTTTCCTATCTAAAAAGGGTGGTGCAATTTGTGAGCCAGCAAAATAAATTAAAGAAATTAACAAATAAGTATATAGAAGAATAGGCATTAAACTATAAACTCAAAGCTTCAGTAATGGGCTCCTTTCTGCCATATAACTTTCTTCAAATATATTCTTTTCTCTAACTACTTGTACTTCTGCATTTCTAACACTCACGCCTCCTCTTAAACATAGTCACACCCTGTTCTTTCTCTCCTTCCCCTTCTTCTCCCCATTGCCCACACTTTCTTCTTTAACCATTCAAATGAAAGAGCAATTTTAATCATTGATTCATAGTGGTAGTGGGTTGCTATTAGTTAACAAGCCATAAGTGACATTTAGGTCTAAATTCTATTTTGACTTTTTGTGCAAATTTACTCATGGTGGTAGATTCTTGTAATATTCAGAGTAAATGTGGAAAAATGGGCATGTGTATATATTTGTGAGAGAGAGAATCAGAAAGACACAGGGAGACAGAGAGACATCGACAGAAAGGGGCAGAAACAGAGAGGTTTCAGATGACTGTTATTTTATAGTATTTGTCTATATTAAAAACAAAATAAAGCATAAAGGACATTAGCAAGATCAAAGCTGTGAAATACTTATATGGAATTTGAAGAAAATAGCAAAAGATAATGAAAATAAATTTTAAAATCATATAACTACTCTATATAATAATGATTTTTGTTTGTACTGACCTTCCCAGTTAAATTTTAATGTGAATAATAAGTGATTTCCCTAAATTTATTCCTACCCCATACTCAGTTTCTGTTTCGTAAAGTCTTGTTTCCTCATGTGCTAGAAAGAGAGGTAGAAGAGTCAGGATGGTTTCAAAGTGACATGTGCCATTCCCACTCCTACCCATCTGTTATAACTGGTCATGTGGTCCCGCTGGAACTCTAAGACAGGCTGGGGGATGGAGAAACAGTCAGCTGCTTCTGCCACCCTTGAGCTAGTTGAAAACTTATGGGTCTTGGAGTCCAGAAAATCTGGATTCCAGTCTACCTCAAATTCAACAGAGGAGATAGACTCTTCTTTGATCAAAAAGCATACTCTGCTGCTGCTGCTAAGTCGCTTCAGTCGTGTCCGACTCTGTGCGATCCCATAGACGGCAGCCCACCAGGCTCCCCCGTCCCTGGGATTCTCCAGGCAAGAACACTGGAGTGGGTTTCCATTTCCTTCTCCAATGCAGGAAAGTGAAAAGTGAAAGTGAAGTCGCTCAGTCGTATTTGACTCTTAGCAACCCCATGGACTTCAGCCTACCAGGCTCCTCCGTCCATGGGATTTTCGAGGCAAGAGTACTGGAGTGGGGTGCCATTGCCTTTTTGGAAAGCATACTCTACTTCTCCATATTTCCAGTCATATGTATAGTCATGCTGCTACACTGTTGTTTTTTAGTTATCAGACTCTTTTGGGATCCCATGATCTGTAGCCTGCCAGGTTCCTCTGTCCATGGGATTGCCCAGACAGGAACACTGTAGTGCATTACCTTTTCCTTCTCCAGGGGATCTTCCCAACTCAGGGATCAGACTGAGTCTCCTGCATTGGCAGGCGGATTCTTTACCAATGAGCCATGAGGGAAGGCTCACCTGGCCTTTAAATAGACACTTGTTACTGAAGAACATATATGTCCTTGGTTTATTGTTTTGATTTTCATTGAGAGCAATGGCATTATATTCCAATGAATAACATTTCCACCAAAAAATAAGTAAATAGAAGTAAGAGTCAGAAATAAAGTTAGGAGAAACATTTATTTTACAGTTTACAATTTGTTGCGGTAAGCACATTGCAGGAGGTTTAACAGCATCTGTAGCCTCTATAGTCAAGGCTATGGTTTTTCCAGTAGTCACTACAGATGTGAGTTATACCATAAAGAAGGCTGAGTGCCAAAGAATTGATGCTTTCGGACTGTGGTGCTGGAGAAAACTCTTGAGAGTCCCTTGAACTGCAAGGAGATCAAACCAGTCAATCCTAAAGGAAATCAGTCCTGAGTATTCATTGGAAGGACTGGATGCTAAAGCTGATGCTCCAATACTTTGGCCACCTGATGTGAAGAACCAACTCATTGGAAAAACCCTGATGCTGTGAAAGATTGAAGGCAAAAGAAGTATCTGGCAACAGAGGATGAGATGGTTGGATGGCATCACTGACTCAATGGCTATGAATTTGAGCAGACTCTGGGAGATAGTGGAAGACAGAGGAGCCTGGTGTGCTGCAGTCTATGAGGTCACAAAGAGTTGGACATGACTTAGTGACTAAACAAACAACAACAATAATGATCAAACTTTTGATATCATCATTGATTAGACACTTTTTTTGCATACATGATAAATTAAAACCATTAAAATATTCAAAGTTAAAATTATATTTGAACATTTTAGCAACCTCTTCCTTTTCTCTCACTGACAATTATAACATTGAAATTTCCTTTGTTAAATAGGACAGATTTTTTTTAATCCAATAGATTTTTTTTTTCCAGATCATGTGTCTTGAGATAATACCAAAGGTCTATTTTGGGACAGGTCTTCTACACATCAAAATAGCTACTGTGCAGCCAGCACATCAACTGAAAACCAAAAAAAAAAAAAAATTTATGGGAAGCCAGAAATGTGGGGCCACTGGTTCAGAGCTTCTTCTTGTTGTTCAGTCACTAAGTCATGTCCTGACCCTTTACCATGTGTACAAAGGCTAACTCCAATTTAATTTGGTGTACAAATGCGAACTCCAATCCAAATGAATCCAATGTGGGTCCAATCCAATCCACAATGGATCCAAAAGTGGATCCAATACTAACTCCTCCAGTAGCCTCATGGGCTCCATGGTAGGTTGAATGGTGGCCCACAGAAAGATACATTTATGTCCTAATTCCTGGAACCTAGAACCTTTATTCAGAAAAAGTGATCTTTACAGATGTAGTTTCATTAAGAATCTTGAGATGAAGAGATCGTCCTGGAATATCCACACAGTCTACTAAAGCCAATGTCACACATCGCTATAGGAAATACACAGGGGAGATTTGACAGACAGAAGAGGAGGAGGTGATATGACCACAGAGGCAGATACGGGAGTGATGCCGCCGTAAGGCCACAAGTCAAGGAATGCTAACAGCAGGGTCAAAGAACAGAAGAGACAAAAGAAAATTTTCCCCTAGAGCTTCCAGAAGAAATGTAAATGCCTCACCTTGATTTCAGACTTCTGGCCTGCAGAACCTCAACAGAGTAGTTTTCTGTTGTTGTAAGCCACCACGTTTGTGGTACTATGTACCGCAGCCACAGGCAACTAAAACAGGGCCCTTGCTCCCTGGAGGCAGTAGGCACTTGGTAGCTGGCTGCTGAAGTGAAGTTCACTGACTGCCATATCCTACCTGTGTTGAGCGGCGAGAACGGCTGTTGCACTTGCCCCCTGCATGGACCACAGCAAGACTTGAGCTGCCTTCTGAGGAGCTCTAGATGAGCCATGCTAGCCACCCCTGCCAGCTGCCCCAGATATCAGGACTCAGGTAGGCAGGATATTGTGGCATGGCCACTCAGCCCCTCTTGACACACTGTCCTGGGGGCTGTCACACCGGGTTGCTAACTCATTTAACTCATCCTCTGGTTATGATGCAGTATCTTCTCACTCAGGTTACTGACTCTCTGCAGTGGAAAAGCAAATTATCTTCTACCAAAATATTCATAATTTTTAGGAGAAAAAAAATATGAGGTCATGGTTAATCAGTACCAGGAAAATAACCCATCAGAAAATATTTCCAATTTTTATTGTGATTTTCATTAAGGCATTCCTTGAGTGCAATACAATAGACACTGACAAACTGGTAGACAGTGGTAGAAATGCTTTGCTGCCTTCTATATTTGGGTTTAGAATTATCCTAAATTCGTATGTTCATCTATTTGCACTTCATTTTTGTTAACTCTCTGACATATTGCTTTTTGAAAGGGAAAAATGCTTTGAGAAATTTTCTTTAACTCACTTCAGGTTGCAATTTTCTCTTTTTAGTTCCTGTACCTAGACCTTTAGTCTGCCCTCCTCAAGTAGTAATTCCCCTGCCTCTTCCAATGGCCTTTGTATTGCCTCTCCTGAACATTGCATTGGGATAAGGATATTTTCCCAGGATAGCCAATGAGTACAATTTATTTAAGAATTTTATTCTAAAAAAAAAAACCCAAAAAAACAAAAAACAGGATAGAGTGCTAGATAATTTAAAATTAGTGATTGGTTAGTTTTTGGAATTTTTAAACAGCAGTGATAGACTTATAGAATTAGAGTTCTTGGGGCAGAGAGGTAAAGAGGAACGTTGGTTTCTCTTCTAGATCAGAGCATGGTAATGTTCAACAAACACAGGCAGAGCATGAGCAGCAGCCACAGTCACTTCTAGAAGCATCTTCAGATCAGGACAGGAGTGACAGCAATCACAACAGCAGCACAGAGGGCATTTGTTTCTGGAATTGCCGTCATATAAATAGTGTTGGTGCAGTCCTCGTGTCCCAAGAAAACTGTCTAAATTGTAGTTGAGAAATACTAAGACTCCCCCTTTGGATGTAAGTGAGCACCTCTGTAGCTTCTTGATGATGCTAGGGATGAGACCCTAGAGGAAGCTGGAACCTCTATTCATCTAGGTTGGTTTTTGTTTGTTGTTTAGTCCCTAAGTCATGCCCAACTCTTTGTGACCCCTTAGACTGTAGACGGCAATGGCACCCCACTCCAGTACTCTTGCCTGGAAAATCCCATGTACGGAGGAGCCTGGTGGGCTGCAGTCCATGGGGTCGCTAAGAGTCGGACACGACTGAGCGACTTCACTTTCACTCTTCACTTTCATGCATTGGAGAAGGAAATGGCAACCCACTCCAGTGTATTTGCCTGGAGAATCCCAGGGATGGGGGAGCCTGGTTGGCTGCCATCTGTGGGGTCGCACAGGGTCAGACACGACTGAAGTGACTGAGCAGCAGCAGCAGCAGACTGTAGCCTACCAGGCTCCTCTATCCCTGGGATTTCCCACACAAACATATTAGAGTGGGTAGCCATTTTCTTCTCCACGGGACCTTCCCAACCCAGGAACTGAACCCACATCTCCTGCACTGCAGGTAGATTATTTACTGCTAAGCCACCAGGGAAGCCCTATTCATCTAGCTGTGTATGTGTGTGTGTGTGTTAGTCACTCAATCATGTCTGACTCTTTGCGGCCCCATGGACTGTAGCTCACCAGGCTCCTCTGTCCATGGAATTCCACAGGCAAGAATACTGGAGTGGGTTGTTATTCCCTTGTCCAGGGGATCTTCCCAACCTAGGGATCAAACCCAGGTCTCCTGCATTGCAGGAAGATTCTTTACCATCTGAACCACCAGGGAAGTCCATTCATCCAGGTAGGTGGGATTACTTTTACTTTTGTCATTTAAATGATATATAGTATGACCAGGGCTTTGCAGATGGCTCTGGTAAAGAATCCACCTGCTAATGCAGAAGATACAGATCCAACGCCTGGGCTGGGAAAATCCCCTGGAGAAGGAAATGACAACCCAGTCCAGTATTCTAATCTAGGAAATCCCACAGACAAGGAACCTGGCAGGCTACAGTCCATGGGGTCGCAAAAGAGTCAGACACAACTCAGCTGCTAAATAACAACAGCAACAATACAATGACCAAAGCTCTAAGTACTGCCATTGCTCCAGAGATTCAACATCCTGTTTAGATGACAGTAAATAGAGGCAAAGACAGAATTAAACCCAGGCAGTCTGGCTAGATATTCTGTCTGATATGCTTTAAACAGCATTTACATCCAGTAAAGAGAGTGGAAGGATTACTTTGCTGCTATTCAAATGATTGCTCCAAGATACAGAAGGAAATATTGCACGAGCTATTTACATGTTTGGGTGAGTTGGTGTCCCAGTGTGATGGGTAGATATTTCTGGCATTTTACAACAGGAAAAAGTCATCAAGGATATCTTGCATTTAGTCCCGGAAAAGTTGAAACTGCCTTATGTACACAAAATTGAGATAATATTTATTTCGGTAAAATACTTTGAGCCTGTTCACTTTTATACCCCAAGGTTTGGAAAAGCTGACATTTTCTTAGCCTGGTTAGTTTAATCTACTTTAGCATTAGTGTTCCCAATTTCTAATGAAGTTAGAGGTTCAGGTTAGAGGGAAGTCTTTATTAAAGTAAATGTTTTCACTGTAATGTTGTTTAACTTAACCAAACCAATATCCAAGTTGCTTCTGAAACACAAGATCTGTAGAATGAAGTTTCAGTTCAGTTCAGTTCAGTCCCTCAGTCGTGTCAGGTTTGTGACCCCATGAATCGCAGCATGCCAGGTCTCCCTGTCCATCACCAACTCCCCAAGTTCACTCAAACTCATGCCCATTGAGTCGGTGATGCCATCCAGCCATCTCATCCTCTGTCGTCCCCTTCTCCTCCTGCCCCCAATCCCTCCCAGCATCAGAGTCTTTTCCAATGAGTCAACTCTTCGCATGAGGTGGCCAAAGTACTGGAGTTTCAGCTTTCGCATCATTCCTTCCAAAGAAATCCCAGGGCTGATCTCCTTCAGAATGCACTGGTTGGATCTCCTTGCAGTCCAAGGGACTCTCAAGAGTCTTCTCCAACACCACAGTTCAAAAGCATCAATTCTTCGGTGCTCAGCTTTCTTCACAGTCCAACTCTCACATCCATACATGACCATTGGAAAAACCATAGCCTTGACTAGATGGACCTTTGTTGACAAAGTAATGTCTCTGTTTTTTAATATGCTGTCTAGGTTGGTCATAACTTTCCTTCCAAGGAGTAAGCGTCTTTTAATTTCATGGCTGCAGTCACCATCTGTAGTGATTTTAGAGCCCAAAAAGATAAAGTCTGACACTGTTTCCACTGTTTCCCCATCTATTTGTCATGAAGTGATGGGACCAGATGCCATGATCTTCGTTTTCTGAATGTTGAGCTTTAAGCCAACTTTTTCATTCTCCTCTTTCACTTTCATCAAGAGTATTTTTAGTCCCTCTTCACTTTCTGCCATAAGGGTGGTGTTATCTGCATATCTGAGGTTATTGATATTTCTCCTGGCAATCTTGATTCCAGCTTGTGCTTCTTCCAGCCCAGCATTTCTCATGATGTACTCTGCATACAAGTTAAATAAGCAGGGTGACAATATAGAGCCTTGACGGACTCCTTTGCCTATTTGGAAGCAGTCTGTTGTTCCATGTCCAGTTCTAACTGTTGCTTCCTGATCTGCATATAGGTTTCTCAAGAGGCAGGTCAGGTGGTCTGGTATTCCCATCTCTTTCATAATTTTCCACAGTTTCTTGTGATCCACACAGTCAAGAGCTTTGGCATAGTCAATAAAGCAGAAATAGATGTTTTTCTGGAACTCTCTTGCTTTTTCCATGATCCAGTGGATGTTGGCAATTTGATCTCTGGTTCCTCTGCCTTTTCTAAAACCTTGAACATGTGGAAGTTCACGGTTCACATATTGCTGAAGCCTGGCTTGGAGAATTTTGAGCATTACTTTACTAGCATGTGAGATGAGTGCAATTGTGCGGTAGTTTGAGCATTCTTTGGCATTGCCTTTCTTTGGGATTGGAATGAAAACGGACCTTTTCCAGTCCTGTGGCCACTGCTGAGTTTTCCCAATTTGCTGGCATATTGAGTGCAGCACTTTCACAGCATCATCTTTCAGGATTTGAAATAGCTCAACTGGAATTCCATCACCTCCACTAGCTTTGTTCGTAGTGATGCTTTCTGAGGCCCACTTGACTTCACATTCCAGGATGTCTGGCTCTAGTTTAGGAAGGTTAAAAACACGTGACTGGTATTTTTGAGTCAACTGAACTCAGTCTCAACTAATATGTTATTATATTTTCAATCAACTTTTTGAGAACATGAACAAAATCTTAATTGCTGTTAATGTCTAGGAAGCCAGGTTGTGGCTGTTGATCCCGAACACCCATTGAGAATCAATTATTTAATATAACATAATTTTAATTATAACCAAGTCATTTATGTCAGTATCTTTTTTGGGAGAGTCTGGCTTATCAAAAAGGTGGTAAAATTTCACATGTCATATTTAGGGATTAAAGATTAAGCCCAGACTAAAATTGCAAATTTGCTCTGGCTCAACTGAAATTTGTTTGAATGAAAAGAGAAACTATCATTTAATTTAAAATATCAGCAGATAGAGGCCATCATATATAATGGTGTCTTCAAAATTTTTGACTCATGTGCACTATTTCCAGAACTTCAGGTACATCTTACCAGCCATGTTTCACTGGACATGATATTGTCATTTTAACAAAATATGCCCCAAACAGAACTCCGCCTTTCTCTCTCTTTCCTGCTCCTCCCTAGCCTGTATGGTCCATTCATCACTGATGCTAGAAACTGCAAAAACATCATTGACTTATATTTTGCACCTCTTGGCATTGCAAGTGAAATGGCTGAATTACTTTTTTTTAATGTTTTAGTTTGAAATCATTTAAATTTACACAAAAGTTGCCAAAAAGAACTAAAAACTTCCAAATGCCCTTCACCTAGATTGGTCACCAGTTTTTAACATTTTTTCATATTCTCTCTCTCTCTCCCTCTCCATATACCTATATGCATGCATTTTTCATATAACTTTTTCTGTTCTTTTTGAGAGTGAATTACAGACCTCATGCACCCCCCTCCAAATATTTCAGCGTTGTTTTCTAAGAATAAGAATATTCTCCTAATAATCACAGTAAAAATTTCAGAATCAAAAATTAACATTGCTACAATGCTATTATCTGATCCACAGATCAGTCGCTGTTTGCAACCCCATGAATCGCAGCACGCCAGGCCTCCCTGTGCATGACCAGCTCCCGAAGTTCACTGAGACTCACATCCATCGAGTCAGTGATGCCATCCAGCCATCTCATCCTCTGTCGTCCCCTTCTCCTCTTGCCCCCAATCCCTCCCAGCATCAGAATCTTTTCCAATGAGTCAACTCTTCGCATGAGGTGGCCAAAGTACTGGACTTTCAGCTTTCGCATCATTCCTTCCAAAGAAATCCCAGGGCTGATCTCCTTCAGAATGCACTGGTTAGATCTCCTTGCAGTTCAAGGGACTCTCAAGAGTCTTCTCCAACACCACAGTTCAAAAGCATCAATTCTTCAGCGCTCAACTTTCTTCACAGTCCAACTCTCACATCCATACGTGACCACAGGAAAAACCATAGCCTTGACTAGACGAACCTTTGTTGGCAAAGTAATGTCTCTGCTTTTCAATATGCTGTCTAGGTTGGTCATAACTTTCCTTCCAAGGAGTAAGTGCCTTTTAATTTCATGGCTGCAGTCACCATCTGCAGTGATTTTGGAGCCCAGAAAAATAAAGTCTGACACTGTTTCCACTGTTTCCCCATCTATTTCCCATGAAGTGGTGGGACCAGATACCATGATCTTCGTTTTCTGAATGTTGAGCCTTAAGCCAACTTTTTCACTCTCCACTTTCACTTTCATCAAGAGGCTTTTTAGTTCCTCTTCACTTTCTGCCATAAGGGTGGTGTCATCTGCATATCTGAGGTTATTGAGATTTTTCCCCGGCAATCTTGATTCCAGCTTGTGTTTCTTCCAGTCCTTCTGGAACTCTCTTGCTTTTTCCATGATCCAGTGGATGTTGGCAATTTGATCTCTGGTTCCTCTGCCTTTTCTAAAACCAGACCTACTCAAGTCACTCCAAGTGCCTTTTTAATGTCTATTATAACATATTTTTTGCTGGTCCAGGAAGAATTGCACAAAGTTTTCATCTCTCTTTAGTCTCCCTTGATCTGATAAGGTTCTTCAGCTTTTCTTTGTCTTTTGTGATATTGACATTTTTAGAGAGAACATTCCATTGATTTTATGTCTATCAACTTGGGTTATCTGATATTTTTTAAGATTAGTTTCATGGACTTGCCTAGAGGTCCAATGGTTAAGACTTTTGAAATCCTGGTCCGGGAGCTAAAATGCCTTGTAGCTAAAAAACAAAACATAAAACAGAAGCAATATAGTAACAAATTCAATAAAGACTTAAGAAAGTTATTTTCAGGTTATATATTATTTGGGATATAATGTAGATGACACTGTATCCTTCTTAACATATCAGTAAGAACATGGTGTCAATCTGTCTCATTATGGATGATGTTACCTTGGACTACTTGGTTAAGTTATTATTTGCTTTTCCCTTCTCATTCACTTCTTTACTCTCCATGTCCAACTAGTCCTTTGGTGCTGTCAATTCTGAAAATTTCCCCAATTCAGACTTTTCCCTTCTTTTTCATGGCCTTTGCTTAGATTTTTTCCTTTTAGCTTACTCCCTCATCTTCCAACTCTGTTTCACTTCCAATCCATTTTCCCTAATCTTGCCAAAGTTGCATTTCTGAAATGCAGATTTGGCCACAAAACTCTCTGACCTTTAACAATTAAGACTTTCAATTCCACTCAACTCTTTATAGTATCCTTTCCTAATTACCTTATGTGGAACACTGGTTCTTCAAAGTAACCTGTGAAAATAAGGTTCTTTGGTCAAATAAATGTGGGAAATTCTCTTTTTTACCCTTTCTTGTATAGCCATATGGATTAGCATACTGAAGACTCCGAGAACTTCTGCAGAAAAGAAATCCAGCATTCCTCAAACTTATTTGAATAGGAAGCTTTCCGTTTACTATAAATAACCCAAGAAACAAGTGGTCTATGAAATTAATAGTTCATAAAACACCTTTTGGAAAATACTGCTGTGTAGTCCATATTCCTTCATTTCAGTTCAGTTGCTCAGTCATGTCTCACTCTTTGCCACTCCATGGACTGAAGCATGGGAGAAAGCAATGGCACCCCACTCCAGTACTCTTGCCTGGAAAATCCCATGGATGGAGGAGCCTGGTGGGCTGCAGTCCATGGGGTCATGAAGAGTCGGACACGACTGAGCGACTTCACTTTCACTTTTCACTTTCATGCATTGGAGAAGGAAATGGCAACCCACTCCAGTGTTCTTGCCTGGAGAATCCCAGGGATGGGGGAGCCTGGTGGGCTTCCGTCTATGGGGTCGCACAGAGTCGGACACGACTGAAGCGACTTAGCAGCAGCAGCAGGACTGCAGCACGCCAGGCTTCCCAGTTCATCACCAACTCCCAGAGCTTGCCATATTCCTTTGCAACCCTTGCAGTAAGACTCACACCTTGCCTTTATTCTTTGCCAGCCCGAAGTCTGTCAGTGTCTCCACCAATATTCCCTCTCTTTATAATCAAAAATTACTACAACCTCATTTCATCCCATACTCATGTCTTGTTCCTGCACAATGTCTTTTTTAAAAAAAGTCACTGGAGTATAGTTGATTTGCAACATTGTGTTAATTTCAGGTGAAGAGCAAAGTGAATCAGTCATACATATACATATATTCACTCTTTTTAGATTCTTTTCCCATATATGCTATTACAGAGTAGAGTTCCCTGTGCTATAGAGTAGGTCCTTCTTAGTTATTATTGTATATAAAATAATAGTATGTATATGTCAATATCAGTCTCCCAATTTATCCCTCTCCCCCTTATCTCCTGGTAACCATGTTTGTTTTCTACATCTGTAAGTCTATTTATGTTTTGTAGGTAAGTTCATTTTTACCATTTTTTAAAATTTAGATTCCACATGTAAGCAGTATCATGACATTTATCTTTTTTTGTCTGACTTCATTCAGTTTGGCAATCTCTGGGTCCACTATGTAGCTGCAAATGGCATTATACGAATTGCCCTTTACTGCTCCATCTCTCTTCTGAAAAAAAAAAAAAGAAAGAAAAAAAGACTACATTCCTGTGTGTTCCTTTTCTTGCTCACAGAGAACACTTCAGTGGCCAGATCTGTGTTTCCTTGCAATCACACTGCACTACTTTACTTCTGGCATTTCTGATCACCAAATATGTGGTACTTTTCCCACACCAGACGATTTTGTGACAGCAATTGGGTATTCTACAGTTTAAGTTAATTCTGATACTATCTATCTGGAGATGGCATCAGATCCCACAAGTTAAGGGCCCAGCCCCACAAAACTGCTTCCCCTCTACTTCAGATGCCAGTCACAAGTCCAGGTTGTTACCTGGGATCTGGCCACTGGCTGTAAGTTGGGGGTCCCTGGAGCCTACTCCTCGGGTCAATTAATTTTCTAGGGAGGCTCATAAAACTTGGGAACATAGTTGACTTACAGGAATACCAGTTTATTATAAAAGGTATAACTCAAGAACAGCCAGATGGATGAGAAGAATGGGGAAGTTATGTGGGGAGGGGCAGAGAGCTTCTCTGTTCTCTCTTTGACACACCACTTACCCTTCCACATGCTCACCAAATGGAAACTCTCAGAACCCCATCCCTTTGGGTTTCTCTAGAGGCTTCATTACCTAGGCATGATTGATTAAATCATTGGCCATTGTTGACAGATCTCAATCTCTGATCCCTCTGCCCTCCCCAAAGATCAGAGAGTGGGGCTGAAAGTTCTAACCCTTTAATCACATGATTGGTTCCCCTGGCAAACTCAAGTGTGGTTGAAAGGGACTTGTTATGAACAGCTAAACACATCTTTGTCTCTATTATCACTTATGAAATTCCAAGGGTTTTGGGAGCCCTGTGACAGGAACTGGACAAAGGCCAAATATATATTGCTTATTCAAATATATATTTCTTAAATCATGATATCATAACCTCTCACCCTTTTCCTGGGTCACTTGCACTCCTGTTAATGACCCAGTTCAGCTATTGCCTTTATTCCTGAAGTCTGCTCTGCTCTTCTCCTCTCTGCTTCATTCATGCTCTCTTCTATTGATGGCTTGCTGCTGCTGCTAAGTTGCTTCAGTCATGTCCGACTCTGTGCGACCCCATAGACGGAAGCCCACCAGGTTCCCCCGTCCCTGGGATTCTCCAGGCAAGAACACTGGAGTGGGTTGCCATTTCCTTCTCCAATGCGTGAAAGTGAAAAGTGAAAGTGAAGTTGCTCAGTCGTGTCTGACTTAGCAACTCCATGGACTGCAGCCCACCAGGCTCCTCCGTCCATGGGATTTTCCAGGCAAGAGTACTGGAGTGGGGTGCCATTGCCTTATATGCAGTATACTAATTAGTTGTGGGCATGTCTGCTTCTTCTCCCATGGTGAGCTTCTTGAGCTTATAGACCTCTTAAACACCTTGTAAACATCACAAAATTTGGTAAGCCTTGAGATGTTGATTGTTGAATAAATGAGTGAACACACGCTTGTTATTTTCTACATACTTATGAGATTGCTAACATCAGCCATATCCAGTGACTGTATCAGATGATTGATATGGAAGGGACTTTTGTATCAAGTCAAAATTATGAGTATCCAAAAAAGAATTACTTATTATTCATTTCTCTTTGCTCACATCATTCACCTTTACCAGGAAATACATGTTGCAAGGAATATGAGTAAAATAACTTTACTTATTTCTCTGAATAGTAATTAAAGATTCATGAAGTAAGAAGGTATAATCATTTTATTGCCTAGTAATCAGAGGAAACTTTGTGACATATTTGAATTTTATACTTCTGAAACATGATTTATCCTCTATAGTTTGAGAGAATATGTGAGCTTGATATGAGCTTTTAGGGCAAATTCTAAGCTTGTAGCCACATATTTTCCAGTTTTTCTGTTCATTCAAAATGCCTTTGTTGTTGTTCAGTTGCTAAGCTGTGTCTGACTCTTTGCAACTCCATGGACTGCCTCATGCCAGGCCTGCCTGTCCCTCACTATCTCCTGGAGTTGGTTCAAGTTCTTATCCATTGAATCAGTGGTGCTACCCAACCACCTCATCCTCTGCCTCCCTCTTCTCCTTTTGCCTTCAATCTTTCCAAGCATCAGGGTCTTTTCCAATAAGTCGGCTCATCACATCCGATGGCCAAAGTATTGGAGATTCAGTATCAACCCTTCTGATGAGTATTCAGGGTACTTTTACTAGTTTTTTTTTTTTTTTCCATTTAAGATATTTGAGTGATTAATGCAGTCTAAGAAGAAAAAAAGATTTGGTTCGTACAGTGTATCTAGTTTCTTTAAAATGAAATTTAGAACTTGATAGCTAGTTGCAATTCATTTTTCCAGATACGTGCATATTGCTGATAAGTAAATCCATTTTCTTTATGTAATATAAACAGGTGACGACAAGTGGTGGGAAAGTGTTCCCACATCTATTCTGACTTTTATAAACATACCTATCTTACAATATTCTTAGTCTTCTTGCAGTTAATGATGTGAGCCATCAGACTTCACATTTGTTCAATAGGACTGATGAAAACAATTATTTATGGCAACTCAGTTTTCTCAAACACATGCCTTTCCACTTCAGCACACCAAAGGATGGGATAAAACCACATTTAACAGATGAGGAAAGCTGGGTCATCTAAAAGGGTCAAGACATGGACTCCTTCCTAATCAGAGCTCAGACCCCAAAATGTGCAACTTAGTTCCTGTCCCTTTGGAGACAATGTTAATGGGAATAAACTTTTCCAAAGCAATAGAGACACAGTGCTTTTTCCATATTGCACTCCAATTTTTTTGATCGTGTGCTTGAAGTCAGATGTTGAACTGAACTCTAGATTTGTCTTCTATTTCAAATGCATTCCATACAGATTATGGCACAAGTGAGGGGTATACCACTCAGTCTCCCCACGCACTATGATTCATAAGGAAACCCCTTTTACTGACTGCCAACAAATCAAGAGCTTGGGAGAGCAGGGTTTGAGAGTGCTCAGATTCAGAGTGAGCTGGGGCTGGGCAGGAACACAGTGTGCATTCCAGGTTGGCAAAAGTGTGCAGTTTACAATTACAAGGCGAGGCGGAGCTGCTGGTGCTGAGGAAGTCAAAGAAACTAATAAAATGAACAGTTCTCTCTCTCTTTATTTCTCTCTCATTTCTTCAATGTTTTCAAAACTGAGACATTAATTATAAATTTTCCAAAGTCCGTTATTCATTGTTAATGGGCAAACTACCGTGTTATACTAAGCAATCTCTGCAGCTACACACTGATCATTCCTTAAAACTACAGCTAAGTTTATAATGCTGAGCAATGTGGTGGTTTGAATCGGTGTTACCATACAAGGCAGCTTTGAATTCCTCATGGTAATCTTTTGTTACTCTTTTCAAGTTTTCCCTAGCACTGCCAAATATCTTGAACTTTGTGGAATGAATATAAACTCTATAAACATAAACCTTTGATTCCACTTTGAAATCTGTTAAAGAATGCCAAAATTATATTAACAATGCACATTTAAAAACCAAAGACCTAGATTATTTTGGTTACTTTAATCCTAGAAAACATCTGTTGTTATTATCTGACAATAGATAACCGGGCATTGCAACAGCTGTTTTCAGAAAGAAGATTATACAACCAGAAGCAATGCTTGGGCTGCAAAGCTGGCCTGTTTCTGGGGTTGTTTGCAAATGTCTCAGATATTTAGAAAGCTGTCCCTTTAAAATCTCCAAAACATTTGTTAGAAACAGTTCATAACGTAAGTATGTTTCCCTTGGCACCTCAGCAGGGCAGTTCTTGTTTTCAGCTCAAAATATGAGGGATTTGGTTGAGAAACAGAAAGGATTTTGTCTTTAGCAGGCTGACACAGGGCTGCGGCTGGCTGTGTGGCCCACGATCAATGTGATGTGGAGCAACTCCTTAAGGAGAGAAAAACTTCCTCTAAAGGATGAGCTAAATCTTTTGGAAGATGCAAAGGTGCATATAAGAAATCCCTGTGCAAAGCCAAAAAAGTAAAAAAAAAATTTTATGTGGTCTTGACATAGTTTATATGAAAGGGAAGTTACATATACTCACTATGGCAGTATAGTGAGGTGAATAAGAATTCAGACTTTTGGGCCGGATTGCCAGAATGTGAATTTCAGTTCTTCCCCTTCCTAGGTCTGTGACTTGGGCCAAATTACATTATTCCACTGTCCTCAGTTTTCTTATCTGTCAAAAGATTTCATAAAAATACCTACCTGTAAGTGTTGTTATAAGGATTAAGTGAGTGTATATGCATAAAACATTTAGAACAGTGACTAATTCAGTTGTTCAAAAGAATCTAAAGGGAATTATAAAAAGGGGAGAGTGACTAAGAATGAATTTTGTTTAAAGAAAATGTTTCAGCCCAAATTTTCTCTTGTTTAATAATGCTTGTCCCAACACACACAAGTAATAAAGATCATTCTAAAGCTGTTAACTCTTCCTTTAGTAAAATCCACATTAAGTACTTTGATAAAGGCTTTGTGATTATCCCCCAAAGATTTTTTTCACTGGAGATAAGTAATGGAAATTCATATGTTCATTTTATAAGTGAAAAAGCAAGAAATATTCTCAGCCTTCGATAGGACTGAGGAACTCTCCCTCGGGGATGAAACCCTTTATGTCAACAGCTTTGCCTGTAGTGTTTACTCTCTCTATATAAAAGCATAAATATATATTTATATATATATAATTAATATTTGATTATAATTATAAATAAATTTATATATAAATTTTGCTTAAATATAAAATGAATATAAATTTATATAAATATAAAATCCTATATTTATAAAAATAAAAATTTTGTAGTATCTGTAGCAAATCTACATATTTTGCAGGAATGCTCCTTTATGTATATAGTGTGTATATATTATGATAATACATACATATGTGTATATATATATATTATGTATAGTAATACAGAAGATTCCTGTAAAACACGTATGTAATAATTCTGTTCAATAGGTGTTATAGATATCATGACTGCATAGCAGATTACTCCAAATTTTGCAGCACTAAGTAGCCATTCATTATGCTCATGGATTCTATGGTTCCAGAAGTTGGACAGGACACGTGGGTTTAGCTTGTCTCTGCCGATCTCAGGGTTTCAACTGGAAGATTCAAGGCTCTGGATTGGAATTATTTGAAGAATCATTCACTCACGTTTCTGGCAGTTGATGTTGGTATTGGACTGGGAGCCTTAGTTCCTCTCCACATGGACTAAGTGGGCTATTTTTGTCTTCCTTACAGTATGGTGACTAGGTACAATCCTTGAGGCAGAGAGCCTGGAGAGGTCATATCACTTGTTATGACGTAGCCTAGGAAGGCATGCATGTCACATTCTCTTCATCCAGGTAGTTACAAAGTCCTGCTCAGGTTCAAGGGGAGGGAAGACAGACTCCAGATGGTGAGTGGCAAGGTTCTGGAAGAACATATAGGACCAGAAGTATTACTACAGCTATTTTTCAAAATGCAATCTGCCGCATAGGGATTGATATTTTCATTTTATAGATGAGAAACTGAGACACAGAAAGGTTATGGTTGTTCAGAGCTTACAATGTATATTGTGGAAGTACCAAAACTGTTAGTATACTTTTCATTTTCTCAAAAAAGAGGAAATAGACTAAACTTGTCTTAATTATATCCTGGAAAAGTAATGTGAAAATCATTTCAAGAGTATTTTTGACATATAGTCACATTTCATAAGAAAACTTGGGCCCCTTTTTGTAAGTTAATATGAGATACTAATATAACTTTCATCCATTGGTTTCTTTATCTACATCTGCAGCCAGAGGTGTTTCTTCAGCATCAGATTTCAGGTTCTAACTTATCTTTCCACCTGCCTCAAACCCATCATGTTCCAAAGCAAGCTCATCATTTTCCTCTCAACCTAGCTCCTCCATAAGCAGCTCTCCCATTTCTCTGGGTTTTACTGTCATCCTTTCAATTGGCAGGGCTGGGCCTTCAGAGTTGTCCTTGATTCCTTCCTGTCCTTCTATCCCACTGTGATAGGTCTTTTAAGACTATGTTTTTGCAGCGTTTTTTCTATTTATCCATCCACTCACCTAAGAAAATTAAATATAACCTCTGCTATTAGAGAAGACATTTCAGTATCACAGTCACTCTGGTATCATTTTCGTTGTCTTCTCTAGGGGACAGGTCTTCATTATTTTAATTTCCAATTTACTTGTCTCCTACATGAGACTATGGAGAAGAGAGGGAGAGAAGAAGGCAAGAATAGAAGCCTTGCCTTGTTCACCCCCAATTCCCCAGCATCCCAATATAACACATGACCAAGTCAAGGGATGTTTGTAGAATGAGAAAAAGGTCTGCTTTATTTATCGGTATTAGTTAGGAAAGGTTAATTCCTATGACAAACAAACCTAATCTCAGTGCTTACAACAGTAAAAGCTTGTTTCTGGCTCACATATGTTCCAATGTGAAACAGTTTATTTCTTGGCTCCACCATCTTCTGGGGGATTCTGATTTTTTAAAGGCCAAGCCTAGAAGGAAACTACTTATTTTTGTTCATATTCTATTGAACAAAATCACAAAGCCCCACACAACTGTAATGGATGCTGGGAAATATAGTCCCACTGGAAATAGGCAATGTTTATCACACTTTTGGGCTTCCCTCATGGCTCAGTGGTAAAGAATCCACCTGTCGATGCAGGACATGTGGGTTCAGTCTCTGGGTCAGGAAGATCCCCTGGAGAAGGAAATGGCAACCCACTCCAGTATTCTTACCTGGGAAATCCCATAGACAGAGGAGCCTGGTACATGGGGTTGAAAGGATCAGATGCAACTTAGTGACTAAACAACATCACACTATCATTCTATCTACATGTTTGCAATTACAATAGTCGTCTTGAGGAATATCTTTCTGCTCACAATGGCTCCCTAAATAGCTGACCCCACCCCCCCACTTATTCTCACTCTTTCCCCCTCAAATCTCATTTAGGCAGATTTTCAACTGTTTACCTACATTGCATGAGTCTACCCTTTGGAATTAAACTATTTTGTCCGGTATGAAAGAACTAGTATTAATTAGATTTTCTTTGGGGGAAATTTGGAATCAGAACCAGAGACAGCCCATCAGTCTCTCATTGTGACTGAACCCAGAAATGCTAGGGCAGCCCTCTTTCACTGGACTGAGGACTGGAGAGAATGTGTCT
>NW_011495076.1:11514947-11519170 GCF_000754665.1 Bison bison bison | reverse complement strand
GAGAATGTGTCTACAGCAAAAAGAAAAATGGAGCAGATGTGCACAGGAGACCTGGAATGAGAGAAAGATGGGAAGAGATCTGATGGCTGCTCAGACTATTTCTGTTCTTTCTTTAGGCCAATGACTTCCTGCCTGTACCTTTATGATGAATAACCTTTTTGGCCATTTGGAAAAGAAACAAAAATGTTAACCAAAAATATATGCTACCTAGTTCCACAAAGAATTTGAAGCAGGTCAAAGGGGGAACTCATATAATAATATAGTCTGGAAAAATAAGAGAGATACTTGAGTCATAGTTGCTATGTTAGTGGAGGGTCAGATTTTGTTTCAAAATTTCCTGGAAGTAAAATGAAAGGGAAATTACATTTATTTTTTTCACTCTAAATTTCAGAAATGTGGAAATGAATGCCTTCCTTTGGAGAGTGAAGCTCTATTAGTACTGACATCTAATAGTAGTTTTCTTAGGCCATGGGGTAAATAATCCACGTGAGAGAGTTCACAGCCTTCCCTCAGTCCACTCAGAGTGTCAAAGAGGTTCCCAATTCTCACATGTAAAGATAAAAGGCAATGCTTAGAATCATAGAATAATGTGGACCTCTATTTGTAGCTACTAGGTAGGTCCTTATTCTCTAATATTTTAATGGCTTTGACCTCCATTTGTTATTTGTATATATTCTGATTTTGAATCTTATTTTCCCCAGTTGGCCACATTTCCTTTTTTTGTGTTAGAATTCTTTACTTCTGTTCTGTCTAGAACATAAAGCACCATTACAGTAGGGATCTTGTCTCATTTACTATTTTGCAAACTGCAGCCATTCCAGACGTATAGCAGATGCTCAATAAACATTAATTGAGTGAGTGAATGGATGAAGCACTGGAGAGAAATGGAAATGGCAGAGATCAAGAGAGGAGAGGTTGGACAAGACTGGGGTTTGGGGGACTTGTGGACAGAGCAGATGGAGGTCTGAGGAAAACAGGCAGGACAGAAGAGGGAATTTTTAAAATAAGTATTGCTGGAGCAATGTACTTTGATCCTTGTAGCAGTATATTTTTAAAATATTTAAGTAAACTTTGATTTTTTTTAGCTTATAGCTCCTGAGCTGTTTCTTCTACTGTTGTATTTTTTAGAAATGACCAAATGAATTCCATCAAACTTAGTAAAATTCTCACTTAATTTTCATGGTTTATAGAGATCTCACTTAATTTATTTTGTTATTCACCATTTTGAGGCACAAATTAGACAGACAGAATGAGATGGTGGTGGTGGTGAGGCAAGCCAAGCAAAATCTGGTAATGTCACCCTAAGGACTTCACAGTGTCTCTTGCTCTGACTCCACATAACCTCTGGTCATGTAAGTAAGTGACATCCTGCCTAAGAAAGACGCTCCCAAATGATGCCCCTGTCTCATCTCACAGGCCAACAGAAACCCCAAGTTTCAGAATAAACAATTGCCCGGCTATCCCATACCTTCCAGCTAAAAGACTCTGAGCTCTAAACGACTATTCATTTATGTGGTCTTTGTCATTCAACAACTCAATGGTCATTTCTTTTCTTCCTATATCAGAACATTGATTTTTCTCTGGATGGTCATGTGCCTAGTACTCAGAGTATGAATTATGATCAGATAAGTCAACTCTAGCTACTGTATTTTTCTTCTCACGTGAAGGAGCATGTGAATTAGTTCTAGCTAATGAAATGGAAGGGTAGGTAGGTCTGCTGGGGCCTCTGGGGAAAGATTTTTCTCCTTATTAAGAAAGTAAAATAACCTTCTGCCCTCTCTCTGCTCTGTATCTTGGATGCTATTATGTGAGGGAGTGGTTCTTGAATGGAAGGACAAACCTGAGAATGGAATGCAACACATAGAGGATAGCAGAGCATAGAGATTAAAAAGAGCTTGTTCTGAGCCAAATTTGGACTAGCCTATGTCTGGTCTTTAAGTTAATCTTGCTGTGTTTTTAGTTATTTACAGCCAAAAGCTCATCCTTCATTAGCAATCTAAACTTGGTATGCCCCTCAGTCCTGTTTACCCCAGATATCTAGATTTTTCTGGCCTCATTTAGAAACTCGATATCCATTCTTCTTTGTGAATTTCCTAATTTGGCTCTTTTCCTTCCTACAGTCCTTAACTTTACCTCTGGGTTCTCTGAAATTCAACTTCTATGAACTGCAGCCTCCCTTGTACTCTCAAGAGCTTCATCTTGCTCCAACTGATCCCTGGTTATCCCTCAAAGTCTTTCAAGCAGAGGCCAGCTACTTTTTCTCCCATATGGGAGTTCTGCAATGCCAGTGGAGTAGGTATCCTCATCATTCCTCATTGTTATTTCTGATGCCAAAAGCTCAGCCTGTTTGCACACCAACGCAAAACTGAATCTCAGAGATAGAGTTTTGGGTAAAGAATAGCTTTATTGTTTGGCCATGCAAAGGGGGACAAGTGAGCTCCTGCCTTCAAAAGCTAGGTATCACAACTTTGGGGAATCTGATGGAGTTTTATAGCAAAAATGGGGTTTATATGGGGTTGTCAGGGATGGGGGAGCCTGGTGGGCTGCTGTCTATGGTGTCGCACAGAGTCAGACATGACTGAAGCAATTTAGCAGCTGCAGCAGCTGACAAGACTAGGGTGTTTGCAGGGCCTCAGATGGTTGGTCTCCTAATCTTTAAGAGCTTCTCTGGTCCCTTTAAGGTTGCCTCACGTGGTTTCTTGGCTGCTTCTCCTCTGATTAGCAACTGTCCGAATCTGCCTTTTGGAACTTCGAAGACTGGAGTCTTGCCTACAACAAATGGGGCATAAAAAGACTTCTGTGCCCAGGAGCCCCTCAAGATTCTTCTTGGTTTCATGTCAATTCCTTTTTGTTTCCTCAGTCATAGCTCTTTAAAATGTATCTAGTACATGGCTACAGACTGTACCGCCTATTTCTATCCTTAGATGCCATGTTCTATCAAATCCAGCACATTCCTTCATTTTTTAACATGACTTTAGCCTCTGGCTCATTCTTCTCTCTGCTAATTCCCCTATTGTTATTCTTGGTGGTGGTGGTGTTTAGTTGCTAAGGCTCATCTGACTCTTTGCAATCCCATGGACGGCAGCATGCCAGGCTTCCTGTCCTTCACTCTTTCCCAGAGTTTACTCAAACTCATGTCCATTGAGTTGGTGATACCATCCAACCATCTCATCTTCTGTTGCCCTCTTCTCCTCCTGCCCTCAATCTTTCCCAGCAACAGGGTCTTTTCCAGTGAGTCATCTCTTCACATCTGGCCAAACTACTGGAGTTTCAGCTTCACCATCAGTCCTTCCAAAGAATATTCTGGGTTGATTTCCTTTAGGATGGACTGGTTTGATCTCCTTGCAGTCCAAGGGACTCTCAAGAGTCTTCTCCAACACCACAGTTCCAAGGCATCAATTCTTTTGTTTGCAGCCTTCTCTATGGTCAAACTCTCACATCTGTACATGACTACTGGAAAAATCATGCTAAGTCGCTTCAGTTGTGTCTGACTCTTTGCAACCCTATGGACTGCCAGGCTCCTCTGTCCATGGGATTCTCCAGGCAAGAATACTGGAATGGGTTGCCATTTCCTCCTCCAGAGCATCTTCCCAACCCAGGGATTGAACTGCATCTCCTGCCACCCCTGCTTTGCAGGCAGATTTTTACCACTGAGCCACCAGGGGAAGCCCATACCTTTAAGTATACGGACCTTTGTCAGCAAAGTGATGTCTCTGCTTTTTACTATGCTGTCTAAGGTTGTCACTGCTTTTCTTCTAAGGAGCAAGTGTCTTTTAATTTTGTAGCTGCCAAGCCACCATCCACAGTGATTTTAGAGCTCAAGAAAATAAAATCTGCCACTGTTTTTACTTTTTCCCCATCTATTTGCCATGAAGTGATAGGATCAGATGCCATTCAAATGTTTTTTGAATGTTGTTTTAAGCCAGCTTTTTCACTTTCCTCTTTCACCCTAATCAAGAGGCTGTTTAGTTCCTCTTCATTTTCTGCTATTAGGGTGATATCATCTGCATGCCTCGGTTTGTTCTCTCTCCCAGCGATCTGGGATTCCAGCTTGTGATTCATCCAGCCTGGCATTTCACATGATGTACTCTGCATGTAAGTTAAATAAACAGTGACAATATACAGCCTTGACGTATTCCTTTCCCAATTTTGAAGTTACCGTTCTTGGTGACTTCAATATATTTGTACATGTCCAACCCACACTCAGGCCTGTTATTTCCCAG
>NW_011495076.1:11506279-11514847 GCF_000754665.1 Bison bison bison | reverse complement strand
TTTCCCAGACTCCTCAAATCCAACAATCTTTCCTCTGTTCTACTCAGTAAAACTGTGAGGAGAGAGAGGATCAGTGGGACTTAGCCAGGTCTCTAGACTTCTAACCCCAGCCCTCCTTTGAACCATGCCATGATGCTTTCAAAGTTAGTCACTACTTAGGAATGTCAATTCAAATGTTTCTGCATTCAATAGCTGGCTCTAGTAAAGATACCTGGGTACAAATTGTTTGTGTTATTGTCTGAAGGTCAAGATATCCTGGGGAAAAGTATCACTGAAGAAAAATCAATAGTCTCCTTTAAAAATGTCAGCATAAAATGCCATTCAAAACAATATGAAAGGTTAATGATGTCTTGAGGGTTTCAAAATACATTATCAGATTAAATAGAAGCTACAATGCCATGTTGTCAGCCCATGAAGAGACAAAATACTTAGCTAAAGCTATTTAAACATCTAGTAAATACATGAAAAAAAAATCTCACTAATCAAGCAAGAATGTGTTTTAGGTTGTTTGCTCAAAACACACCCATGTACCCCAGTGAGTCCTTTCATGTACATGAATATCCAGTTCAATGTTAAGAGTTCTCACTGAGCACTCAAATTGGGAGAGGTCTGGGAGGGGCAGGACATATCTAGCAAGAATGTGTGGTAAAGTGCTATTTTATGGAGACACTGATGGAGTCATAAGTTTTCTGAGGAATTAAGTGAACAGCCAGAAGACAAGTTCAGATATGCCAGGGCATCTTAAGACAAAGGCTTAATGCTCATCTTGGGCTGTGGTGTCTCTTTGGTAACCATGGTGAAGTTGGATGAGCTTAAACACTGCGTGTTGAAAATTCCTTAAGAATGAGTCAGTAATTAATCTCTTGACTTTGGTGAAATTGGGCTGAAATACTTCAAAGTCAGATTTGGAAATCTGTGCTTGAAGACTTCAGAGTCACAGAAGTTTCAGCTAGAGTTGATTGAAGGAAAAACAACTTCAGCCCCTCATTTCAAAAAATAAATAAATAAATAAATAAGACACCATACCAAAAAGTATGATGACTAGTCTCTTAAGCAACTTGTATTTCTTAAAGGGACTGGATAACAAAAATACACTGATTTCTTAAAATTACAATTGTATTCAAAAGTTAAGAGCGAAATCCTTCTGTTTAGAGATGAATACATGTGTGCTCAGTCGTGTCCAACCCTTTGAAGCAATCTGGACTGCAGCCTGCCAGGCTCCTCTGTCCATGGGATTCTCCAGGCAAGATTATGGGAGTGGGTTGCCATTTTCTACTCCAGGGAATCTTCTCAACCCAGGGATCAAACCTGCATCTCCTGCATTGGTAGGAGGATTCTTTACCACTGAGCCACCTGGGAAGCCCTTAAAAGATGAACAGGATATGCAAATTCTGTGAATGAGTTCATGATTAGTCATTCTAATATGTCTGATTCTTCCAATAAGAATGATAAATGTATTACTTCAATATACTCCACCAACTGATGTGTCAAAATCTTTCGAACTTCCTGGGTCTCAGGAAAGAAATATCTCCCTTCTCTTTCTGCATCTAACATTGCTGTTCTCAAGTACTCACTGCTGAACAGGTGAATAAGAGGGGAAAAGACATTTATTTTCTTACTGTCTGTGGTACCTTTATTGTGTGGTTCATCGCTTCTCGGCCTTTTGGCTAAGATCAAGTGTAGTATTGTGTGGTTCATATTCCAGTATCCTGTCCCTCCTGATCTAGTCCCTTTCAGGTTAAGGGTCTCTCAACTGCTAATTATCAATACATAGACATGTTAGTCAAATGCCTGCTATGCTGCTGCTGCTGCTAAGTCACTTCAGTCGTGTCCGACTCTGTGCGACCCCATAGACAGCAGCCCACCAGGCCCCACCGTCCCTGGGATTCTCCAGGCAAGAACACTGAAGTGGGTTGCCATTTCCTCCTCCAATTCATTAAAGTGAAAAGTGAAAGTGAAGGCGCTCAGTCGTGTCTGACTCTTAGCGACCCCATGGACTGCAGCCTAGCAGACTCCTCTGTCCATGGGCTCTTCCAGGCAAGAGTACTGGAGTGGGGTGCCACTGCCTTCTCAAAAAGGGGATAAGCTATATATTTGAAAAATATAATTTAAATGGGATTTGGATGATAGAAATTTCCACTTATTGACCCCATAGGAAGTAAGTAGGCCAAAAGGTTATTCTTCATATCTATTTTTGAAGGAAAAAATGCACACATTCAGATAGAAATATTACTTTCTTATATTTTCCCCATTGCAAGGGAAGGATTTACTGCTGGCACCTGTATCAAGTAAGCCATTATTTAGAATTGAAGTCAATGCAGAATATAAAGTCATGACTATATAAAATGGGGTGACCATATCCTAAGTGCTAGAGAAAAAGAAAATCTTATAGAATCTAGTAACCATCTTACTCTCTTTTTAAGTACTTAAAGGGCAAAGTATTTGAAAACCCTTAAAAAAAAAAAAGTGTGATGAACAATGAAAATGGTGCACATTCTCTTGCATTACATTTCATTACAGATCATTCTATTGTATTACAAGGCCAAAGTAAAACTAAGTCAGGGGAATGAATCAAAACAAAGGTTCTGTATTCCTCAGGCAAAGTAGTTTCTTCTTTCCGGAAATACCTAATATTCATGCAATCAGTATCTCAGGTAGTGAGAGATGGATTTAACCAAATTTCTTGAGCCTCTCCATCTCCAAAACAGCCTGCTTCAATCTCAGCTCCAGGAGAGAAGAGGCTGTGCAGGCAGACCTGTGAAGAGTAGTTCTGTTAACACGCAGAGAAATTGTTTCAGTTTATTCTCACTTAGCCATGTTTGGGAAAATTAAGCTGTTAAACCTCACAGAAAAAATGCAGTGGAAATACATCTTTTGCCATTTGAGACAAAGGTAAACGAGAGAAAGCATAAAGTGATACATACAGACAATGATGGATATCTGTGACATTAGCATTTAAAATTATATGTAGGGTTAGATTACTTCTTGGATAAGGTGACGTGTTCAACTCACTTCTTCATGGCTGAGGAAAGCCTAATGCAGAGAGGGAATAGATGTGGACGTTGGTATGTTAGTGAGTGTGGAGTTAGGATGGGTGGGGGTGTGGGGTATAAAATTTAGGAGAAACACTATTAGCCAAACAAATATGAGCTCAAAAATAATCAAATTATCCTGGGTATGTGTCAGAGAAAAGTGCTACTTCTACTGTGACAAATACTTTAGACTGAGGGGAAAAAAAAAAAAAACCCTCATAACCTGCTAATATTAGGAAGAACAAAGCTGCAACTATTCCACATTTGCTTCCTTTTTCACAATAGGCTGCTGTGAAAAAAAATTCATAGAAATCCCGAGTTGCAGTTTGAGTATAAGAGTTAATACTTCGTTAGACTTACCTGCAAAGAATGTAGCTTTCCTGATGTCAATTAAAATGACACTCTTTTTTCTGAAAGAAAAAACTCGTGCATGACTTGAAAACCAACTATTTAAATGCTTTCACTTATTATGAAGTTTCATAAAACTTATCCCTTCATCATAATGAAAAGTCTAGTTTCTGTTGTCAGGAAGTAGCCCTTATTTGTCAGGTTATTTTTTATCCTTGGAAACACTGCCCCCTGCTGTAACAAATGCTTAATTGCAGAAGGACTTTTTGGCTCTCAAATGAAAAAGATACAAAAAATAAAGGTATAATTATTAAAGTGAAAGAGACTTTATTTTGAATAGTAATACATATATCATTCATTCCATTTAATTTTCATAGTGCATAGCTTTGTATGGAAGTAGAAAAGGAAAAATAAACATTAGAAATACCTAAGGAAGGAAGTACACAGGCAAAGAAGACATTTGTTATATATCCACAAACAGTCATCATATCATAGGACAGTATCCATTAGAAAAGAATGGAAACCGTGCAAAAAGTCTATTCAAACCACACAGCCAAGTGCAAAGAGTACAAGTTATAGTTTCTTGGATACAAAAAAGTATACATGTTCTTTGGATTGAAAATATAACATAAATGAGTGGCTTGCCAAAAATCATCTATAGAAGTAAAAAGTGTGGAAGCCACACGTGACAATAAAATATTCAAGGCCACAAATGGAGGTCATCAGCTTACAAAGAGGATAGTGAGAGGTAGAGCAGATTAAAAAAAAAATAGAGATATGCAGTAAAGCCATTTCTGCCTAAGTTAGGAAATAGCAAATGCATAGACATTAAAATGATAACGGTTCTTCATACTATGCTGCATTTCTATTTTCTCTGTCAAAAGAATTCACTGTGTATCACTACAAAATTCAGCGAATAAGATGAGGCAATAAAAGTACAGCCTTGGCATTAGGGCAAGTTTAATTTCCTTTTCATTTTATACAAGAAGGGAAACAGAATATAGAACATGAAATGCTCATCTTTCCATTCAAACACTAACTTTTAAGTGTTTCATATATATTGTGTTTGGCATGAAGAAGGTAGGAATATGAAGACATTAAACTCAAGCTTTCAACTCAGAAGATTTTACATCTGGAAAGCCAAAGAAAGGTAAAATTCTTTACCATTTTAAAAATTAAATGCTTAAAGCAGGTTTTAAAAATTGAGATGCAAAAATTTGGTTAGGAAAAACATCAAAGAAAGATACTGAACAAAATTTCCTGGTTTCCATTATAGTTTTTTTTTTTTTTCCTTTTATTTTTCCAAATTGCATTTTACAGTAGAAATGCAGACCACTCTGGATAGCTAGGGCTCAATATTGCTTGGTGCTCTCCTCTTAGGACATCATCTTCTTACACTCCACGGAGCAGAAAACCATCCCTTCTACGGGCATGAACTTCTGCCCAATGAGACACTTGCTGCAGCAGGAGCACAGAAAGCACTCTGTGGACGCGTGCCAGCTAAAGTTGTTATAGGTCACTCGCTGCACTTCGGGATCAATGGCATTGTGGCATCCTTGACATACCTGTTAAGGCAGTTATACAAAGAAGAGAAGAGGATGAGAGATCAAACTGTGATGATAACATTTTCACGTTAGAACAAACAACGCATTTCTTTAGATGGCAAAATAAACCAAGAATGACAATCTTAAAGATACACAACTGAGAATGACCTTCTAGTTAACCTTCATAGTTATATGCGGAGCATGTGAGAAATAACAGGTGAAGTCCAAACAGCACTTGATGCTTCTAAGATAAGCCATGGGTGTTCAAGGCAGAAAGTCTTGAAGTTCCAAAGCAGTGTGTTGGGTTCCACTGTATCTATTAGATTGTATATTAGCAGTTATTTTTTTTAAGTTTTATGATTTTTCCTATATCACAAATGCTGGCAGGAACAATAGGAACTCTCACCCATTGCTGGTGGGAATGCAAAATGTTTCAACTCGTGTGAAGGCAGTTTGGCAGTTTCTTATAAGAAAACTAAGCGTACTTTAATTATATACTCCAGCAGTCATGCTCTTTGGTATTTATCTAAATGACTTGAAAACTTATGTCCACAAAGAAACCTGCACATGATGCTTTAATTGTAATTGCCAAAATCTGGAAGCAACCAGGATGTCCATCAGTGGCTAAATGGATAAAGAAACTATAATACATTCATACTCAAGTGAAGTCACTCAGTCATGTCTGACTCTTTGCGACCCCATGGACTGTAGCCTGCCAGGCTCCTCTGTCCATGGGATTTTCCAGGCAAGAATACTGGAGTGGGTTGCCATTTCCTTCTCCAGGGGATCTTCCCAACCCAGGGATCGAACCCGGGTCTCCTGCATTGTAGGCAGATGCTTTTACTGTCTGAGCCACCAGGGAAGTCTCCACATTCATACTACTCAGAGCTAAAAAGACATGAGCTATCAAGCCATGGAGGAAACTTAAATGCACATTACTAAGTGAAAGAAGCTAATGTGGAAAAGCTATATGCTTGCAACTATATGACATTCTAGCAAAGGCAAAACTAGGGAGAAAATAAAAAGATCACTGGTTGCTAGGGGTATGGAGTAGGAGACAGGCAGCTTGAAGAGATGAACAGGCAGAGCACAGAGGGCGTATAGGCCAGTAAAAATATTCTGTATGATATTACAATGATGGATATATGCCATTTGTCCAAACCAGAGAATACACAACAAGAGTGAACTCTAAGCTAAACTATGGACTTTGGGTGATTATGATATATCCATGTAGATTCATCCTTGTTAAAAAACGCACCACTCTTGTGAGTGATGTTGATAATGCATAAGGCAATGCATGTGTGGGAGAAGGGAATATATGGGAAAAATCTCTGTAGTTCCCTCTTAATTTTGTTATAAACCTAAAACTGCTCTAAAAAATAGTCTTTTTAAAAAAGATTTTTTCCTCATTCACTAAAGCTCTGAAGTGATAATTTTACCAGTCTTACCTATGACATGTGAGATGATTAACACTACTAATTTCTAGACAGCAGTAAGTGAAAATCTGGAGAAGGGAATGGCAACCCACTCCAGTATTCGTGCCTGGAGAATCCCATGGACAGATGAGCCTGGCGGGCTATGGTCCACGGGGTCGCAAAGAGTCGGACACGACTGAAGTGACTTAGCACACACAAGTGAAAACTATGTTCAAAGTAATTCAGGACTCAATCAAAAATACTGACAGTGTTTGAGAATAATTAGTGCGCACTAAAAATACCTCTTCTGTCATGTTATAATTTATGTAAAATCAAATATCATGGAATATTAGCCCTTATATTCAATATGCCATTCAGTATATATGTATGTTATGTACAGATAAATATGAGATACACACATCCACACCCGCAAACACACATAATTTTCTTCTTTAGCTGAACATGTTTAGCGAGAAAATAAATGAATAACTGGCATTATTACAGCAGAAGACAAAACTACCCAACTGAGAGCTCCAAAACATTAGATAGTTCATATGCCTTCTTGTTTATATGTGTTATGAATGAAACTGACTAATATTTTTCTTTTAAATATTTCATAACAAATGAAGAAACCAGTAAGATTGTCCAGCATTACATAAAAGTGGCTAATCTTCTGCACTCTTGGTCTCTTAATGTGATTGTCAGGAATTCCTGTGTGATGAAGGTGGATGGGATGAGGAGGGTCACAGGTGTGTGACTGCCACTCACTGGGTGAATTGATTTAGCATGTGGTGCGAGGCCTTGGTACAGATATCCATTTCAGACCTGCAATATAGTAATGCTTTCTATATTTTTAGATAACTGCAAGGTTTCTAATTACAGAGACTGTAACTCCTTATTTCACAGTTTATGTCAACCCAGTCTTCCCTGAGAGGCAGGGGAGATCTTTGCATGATCAACCCTAAATACAACAAAAATGACTGTTTTGATTACAATGACTCCTAATCTGAAGCTGCACCATGCAAGCAATTGCTTTTGTATAAATTCATTTTTATAGCTTTGTAATTCATTTAGAATGTAGCTCTTTGTTGTTTTCACACTCAATTTTTTATTCCCCTGATTTTAGATCATGATCTACCCTCTGTATCTCAGCCCTTTAATAATATTTTTAGATCATTTTATAATCTTTCAAAACTCACGTATTCACTGCAATTTTAAAAAAGTGATAACTACTGTTCTATGTACAATTAAGGAAACTGTTTTGGTAAAAAGATTTAACATACTAAACAGCAGTAACAGGCAAATTTGGCCTTGGAGTACAGAATGAACCAGGGCAAAGGTTAATAGAGTTCTGCCAAGAGAACACACTGGTCATAGCAAACACCCTCTTCCAACAACACAAAAGAAGACTCTACACATGGACATCACCAGATGGTCAACACCAAAATCAGATGGATTATATTCTTTGCAGCCAAAGATGGAGAAGCTCTATACAGTCAGCAAAAACAAGACTGGGAACTGACTGTGGCTAGGATCATGAACTCCTTGTTGCCAAATTCAGACTTAAATTGTAGAAAGTGGGGAAAACCACTAGACCATTCAGGTATGACCTAATTTAAATCCCTTATGACTATACAGTGGAAGTGAGAAATAGATTTAAGGGACTAGATCTGATAGACAGAGTGCCTGATGAACTATGGATGGAGGTTCGTGACATTGTACAGGAGACAGGAATCAAGACCATTCCCAAGAAAAAGAAATGCAAAAAAGCAAAATGGCTGTCTGAGGAGGCCTTACAAATAGCTCCTCAGTGATCAATGCAAAGAAACAGAGGAAAACAATAGAATGGGAAAGACTAGAGATCTCTTCAAGAAAATTAGAGCTACCAAGGGAACATTTCATGCAAAGTGAAACTGAAGTAGCTCAGTCGTGTCCAACTCTTTGTGACCCCATGGAGTATAGCCTACCACGCTCCTCTGTCCATGGGATTTTCTAGGCAAGAGTACTGGGGTCGGTTGCCATTTCCTTCTTCAGAGGATCTTCCCGACCCAGGGATCAAATCTGGGTCTCCCACATTGTAGGCAGATGCCTTACCATCTGAACCACCAGAGAAGCCTGCAAAGATGGGTTCAATAAAGGACAGAAAAGGTATGGACCTAACAGAAGCAGAAGATATTAAGAAGAGGTGGCAAGAATACACAGAACTATACAAAAAAGATCTTCATGACC
>NW_011495076.1:11505223-11505638 GCF_000754665.1 Bison bison bison | reverse complement strand
ACCCTGCTTATTTAACTTCTATGCAGAGTACATCATGAGAAATGCTAGGCTGGAAGAAGCACAAGCTGGAATCAAGATTACCGGGAGAAATATCAATAACCTCAGATATGCAGATGATACCACCGTTATAGCAGAAAGTGAAGAACTAAAGCACCTCTTGATGAAAGTGAAAGAGGAGAGTGAAAAAGTTGGCTTAAAGTTCAACATTCAGAAAACGAAGATCATGGCATTTAGTCCCATCACTTCATGGGAAATAGATGGGGAAAGAGTGGAAACAGTAGCTGACTTTATTTTGGGGGGCTCCAAAATCACTGCAGATGGTGACTGCAGCCATGAAATTAAAAGACGCTTACTCCTTGGAAGGAAAGTTATGACCAACCTAGGCAGCATATTAAAAAGCAGAGACATTACTTTG
>NW_011495076.1:11484750-11505061 GCF_000754665.1 Bison bison bison | reverse complement strand
TTGGCCACCTGATGCGAAGAGCTGACTCATATGAAAAGACCCTGATGCTGGGAAAGACTGAAGGCAGGAGGAGAAGGGGATGACAGAGGATGAGATGGTTGGATGACATCACTGACTCAATGGACATGAGTTTGGGTAAACTCCGGGAGTTGGTGATGGACAGGGAGGCCTGGCGTGCTGCAGTTCATGGAGTCACAAAGAGTCGGACATGACTGAGTGACTGAACTGAAATAGCATAGAATGTAGGGTTTGTGGGCTTCAGAAAATTTATGTTTATTAATAATTTGATTGCCATTCATCCCTAAATCTGACGTGTCCCCAGGTAAAAACTACCAATCCCTATCCCTGCTGCTGCTCCTAAATCGCTTCACAGTTGTGTCCAACTCTCTGCAACCCCATAGATGGCAGCCCACCAGGCTCCCCCGTCCCTGGGTTTCTCTAGGCAAGAACACTGGAGTGGGTTGCCATTGCCTTCTCCGGATCCCTATCCCTAATTCTTCGTAAATCTGAAAGCTGCCCTGATCTCAACTAAGGGTCTGGAGACTCCAGGACTGGTCAGGGAGTTGATGGACTTCATTCACCACTTTATGCTTGATATTTGATTATCCTGAATTCTTAATTAAAGCTAATAATCCAATATGTTATTATTTCCTTCAATTCCTACTTATTTGTATATACATTATAAAATTAAAAAATTGATAATGACGCTTGCTCTCTAGCAGGAGGGTCCTGTGAAATCTCAGAGATGTGAAATCTTGGGGTGGCCATTTGAGACTGGAATTCCAGAGACCATGCAGAGACAAACTAAGTGTATTTCCCATTCTTCCAGGTTAATTTTTTCTTCAGAAAAGTCCTTTTTTGAGTTGAGGTTTTCACTTTAGGTCTAAAAATAATTTATATTCTCACTCCTTTTTTGCTCTTTTTAAAATTAAAAGATCTAAGCAGATCAATGCCCAGAACTAGACAATCTTCCAATTTTTGTATCCTTTAGCATGCTGCTATCACCTAAGTTTTGTTCAGGCGATAAATATTCATTGTAGTATTAAGCACATGGCAACAGTGTATCTTATTGAGAAAGTACACCTTCTAAAATAAATCATGCTATATTATAAAGCTAAATAATTTAGAGTTTCCTGCATTCTCTCTGTAGTTATTCCTCTCCAATAACTACTGCAACGGAATGGAGAGAAGCTTGTATTAATAACAAAGTAGTTTCATCTGTTAAAAGCTTTATTCTACAAACAAGAGTGCCTCCTGTGTTGTTCTAGTGTTGAAAATAGTACAGAAAAGCAGCAGACAAAATCCCTGCCCTCATGGAGTTTACATTCTAGTCCTTGAGGCCAAGGTAACACACAATACAGTGAACTGCTTATTATGATAACCCTCTTCCGTAGAGAAACTGTTGCAACTACATTCAAAGAAGCTAAATGATCTATTAGACTGCATAGTGATTCAACATCTTATCCTCAGATATAAGGAGGGTCCATGCTGACCCTCACAGAAAATGAGAAATGTTAAAACACAAGTCAGTCACTCAAATATTTCCTAAGTGCAGACATTGAGGGTATGGAAATAGAGGGAAGCTCTATGCTCCAGCTATTTACAGTCTGGTGGAAGAGACAGAGGTGTAATATTGACAATCACACATGTGGGTAAGTACACAAAGAACCCCAAGGGAACAGAGACATCCTGCCTAGCCAGAGAGAAAGGGGTAGAACAAGGGTAGGGAATCAGGAAAGGTGTTCTGAAAAAGTTAAGCTTAAACTGAGTCTGGAGGAGTGTGCATGCATAATCAGGTAAAACAGGAAGGGGATCCTCTGGCAACCCAGTGGTTAATACCTGGTGATTTTACTGCCAGGGGCCTGGGTTTGATCCCTGGTCAGGGAACTAAGATCCCACAAGCCACGTGGCACAGCCAAAAATAAATAAAAACAGAATAGGAAGATATATCAGACAAAGGAATGAGTGTTAGCAGAAGACAAAGAACAGTATAAACTACGAAATGCAGGTAGCTTGGGAAATGATATGATTTGGGTTAGATAACTAGTAGGGAAGCCTGGCCTGCTGCAGTCCACAGGATCACAAAGAGTTGGACTCGACTGAACAACTAGTAAAAGTGGCCTGATAGGTAAGAAGGGGCTGGATCTATCAAGTAAAGGCTTAATGATCAGGTTTTCATTTTAGAAGGATTATCTTCCATCATTATGGAAGGTAGCTTTGAACAAGAAGAATGTTAGTGGGGAGGCCAAATTTGAGGTCGCTATAATAATCAATATGACAAAAAATAAAGCTCTGAAGTGGAATAGTTGTAACTGTGAGAACCTGAGATACATTGATGAGACAGAGTTGATAGAAAATGATGGCTGATGGATTATATCTGAGGGCAATGGGTAAATGTTGAAAATTGGCACTGACACCAAAACTTCTTAACCTTATTTTCATATTAATAATATCATACTTCTAGAACTATATAAATATGTCATTATATTCCTCAGCCAGGAGTCTCCTCTAGTTGATAGTTCAGGGAGATCTTTAGTACTTATTTACCTGTATATATTTTATTTAAAAATATATTATATTTACCTGTATATAAAGTGAACATCTATCCTTTTAATATCCCTGGATTATAAGTTTTACCATATATGGTCAACTCTTTATCTATCTCTGGGCCATCATGCAATAGAAGCTCTGTGTAAGCATGGTCGATTTTATACATATACACATATGTGTGTGTCTCTGTGTGTGTATACACATACATATATGTACTTCCACATGAAATATTTGAATGTTTGGCTTATGCAAATAAACACGCAAGTCAAATTTTGTTCTGAAATTTTGTTTCACATATATATTAATTCAGTGAGGGTTTAAGAAAGGGCACTGTACAATCTCCAGGTAGCAAAAACAAAGCCACAGTGCATGATCTGGTAACATGAACAGAAATTTATAAACATTCAAATAGAGCTAAGGCATATGAACAGTCTCTAAAAACCTTAATTTAAGTGAAAGCTCATCTGTATGATGAGAATCAATCAATCTTACTCCCATTAAGGAATTTTTTTGGCGGAGATTTGGTTATCAAGTAGCACTTTATAGTATAAACTGCATATACAGAGTCTTGAGGTGGTTCATCCTAGTCAACGCATGTACTGTTTTTGAATTACCGGATTTTAACACCGTATGGTAGAGTTCACCTGTTTCCTATTTGAGAGTAGTACTTTCTGTTTCTCCTTTGTAAGAGACCTAAATAAAGCAGGTCAAGGCTACTGAATCCCAAGGTGTCTCTTACCTCAGCATGGTTCTTCACATAACAGGGTTTGCACACAGGCTTGTCATTGACCATCACATATATTTCCCCAGCTAGGATGTTGTCACAGTCAAAGCAGCAGAAGTGTTTCAGATGCCAGTTTTGGTTTTCTGCCTGGGTATACTCGTTACTGAATATCAGCTAGGAAGAGGATAAAAATAAGATCAATCATGTTTTTTCCTTTTTGCTTCAAATGACCAAGCTAGGTTCTTTAGACAACAGATTTAGATCCACAAGGAACATCAGTCTACTGTCGGGGGCTTGAAGTCTGAGGATAACCTAAAGTTTGAACTTGGATGATTACTTGGTTTAGTTCAAATCAATGTTTTAGGTATCTGGACAGTCTTCATTTGTCAACACAATTAACATGGGCATTCAGAATGACTGAAATGTTTTTTTCATTCAACTTCGTTGGATGTAAATAAAGCACACGATACTGGCTTAATTCATTCTGCTCTCTCGCTAAGGGAGGCCTGGTTAGCATGGTGAGGGAACCACAGGAAGACGCAAAAGGGAGCCTGCATGCGGGTGGCCCTAAAGAACATACCTCATCACAGCCAGCACACCGGGGTTTCTCACTGTCACAGTAATGTCTGCCACAGTACAGCTTGCCATTCTTCCAGAAATAAATCATGTCGACCAGGAGTTCATGGCAGGTACTGCAGACGAAACAAGCTGGGTGCCACAGTTTATCGTATCCGGCCCTTTCAGCATAGATGGCTGGGTCTCCCTCCTTCATACTCAGTTTGCAGCAGTAGCAGGACTGAAAGGGAAACCAGCCAAAACAATCTAGTCATCCAAAACCGGTGCTTCTCATCAACAGTTTCAGAAGGAATTCACAGAAACCACTTCCAAGAGAAATAATTTCTACTGAAATTAGTAATTTGTCCATATAGGCAGTATGGTGTTAGTATATGTGAAAAGGAATCTCTTGGCTTTCTCTAGGTTCTCCAAATGTAATTCTTGCATCCAGTATGTAACAGAGCACTGTTTACTGAATCAAAGTTGCTTATGGAAAAAGGCTAATAGTAATTTTCACTTCAGTTTTAAGTAGTTCTCTCAAAAATGATTACCTTAAAACTTATTCTATCATTTTTTTTTTTTCTGTTTTAATACAGGACTAAGCCTGGTTGGTTGACATGCTAACAGGATCTATGAGAAATACATAACAGTAAGTTTAGTTCTTATTTTTGGTTCATCTGTGTTACAATTTTCTTCTACTTTCAAGGCATAAAAATGACTTCAATTTCCCTGTCTTAGGAGACATTTTTAAAAAGTATGATTGACTATATATCCACATGTTTAAGTTTGAATTTTATGCATGTTCACACGAGCAAAACCAAATTAACCTAAGCATATATTATTCTTATTTATGGGAAGAGAGAAACAATTAACACCAAAATTATGTTTAGAAACAGATTCTAGATTGTATGTTTTATTCCAGCATGACACCATGTTAACTGCTGTATACACATAACACTTGTAATTATCTTTGGCAACAGATAATCAGAAAACTTGGCTTTAGACCAAGGTTTCAAACATGATACATGATAATTCTCTAAAATAAGCCTAAACTGAAATTATAACTCAATTTACTTCCCTCATCTACTCCCTTCTGGAAACAGAGGAATGCAACTTCCCCCACCAGTCTCCCACAATTCAAAGAAATGGAATGAACCTGTAAAATATACCAAATGGGCTAACGTCATGACTGCTTTACTTACATACTGAGTTCTTTTGTGTTCCGCTGATTTGTCCTCCATGGCCCCTACTGCTGTCGTGGTGCTTCTGTCCCCTCCAGGAATGTACATTTTGTTGGGGCCTTGAGTGTTCATGTCACGGGGGAGTTTGACATCTCCTACTCCCAGAGCCTCACTCTTGTATTTCTTCACAAACTGCTCCATCTCCTTCACCTCTTTGGGAGATAACTCGTGGCATTTTGAAGGGTCCTGGTCATGGGCAGGGAGTTGCTTTGCCAACTGCTTCTTCCGGTACTGTGCTCCCTCTGAGCCTGCCACCGGCTGCTTCTCTTTGGGCAGCATTTGCATGTACTGCCTGGCCTAGACCACAAAGGAGACCAGTGTTAACTGGGAGATGCCTTGGCCATCAGACAAACGATACTATATAACACTCATTGGAATCAAATTACTGAATAATTCAGTTTTATCCATTAATGACAATTGATCTTCATAATACAAGTTATCTTGAGATGTTAATATATTAAAAAACATTAAAAATGGAGCAATAAATAGATTTAGTCAGTAAATATGAACACATTTTTTCATGAAAGCAAAGTTTTTTTTTCACTTTGTAAAGACTTGGGTTACTAATGCTTATTTGTGCTAAAATTACTTTGCTATACACCTGAAACTAACACAACATTGTAAATCAACTATACTCCAATAAAATTCATAAAAAAACAAAGCCCCCCAAACAAACAAAAATACTACTGTATAACTGCAAAAGAAAACAATTTTTTAAGCTACATGTTCAGAATGGCCTAAGGATCATCAGTATCCTATAAGAAAATGATATCACAAGATTCATTCTCATGATTTAACTAACCCTCTTAAAAGATTTCCAAATGTCTCATCTAGTTATTATATTAGTGGAAGGAGCTTGACACAAAATTGCTTTTTTTTTGCCTTATATAGTAAAAGAAATATAGTGTTGACCACCTTTTGAGTTACAAAAAATTGAAAGAAATTCTATTCTTTAGATTTTTTTAACCATCTTAAGAAAAATCTTCCCAAAAGTAACAAAGAAGTTACTAGCTTTATACAAAACATGTTTTTCATTTAATTACTGAAAATGTCATGCCATTTCTTTGAAAAGGTTAACACCGATTATCTATGTAGTGAGAAAAATTCTATGAGATATCTAATCTTACTTCCAAAAGTCCAATAGGAGTTGGAAGTCAAGGTAATGGGAACCCCAAAAAATAATAGACCTGAGGTCAATTAGGTCACTAAAGGAACTGCCCTAAATAAGTAGCCTAGGAACTTTAATAAAGGGACTTCCCTCCCCCTTATTATTTACCAATGCCTGATTCTGGACAGGAGGAGCCCATTCGTAGGTAACTGTATTGATGGAGACATTCTTCTTGGCAGCAACTGGATTGGTCAGTATCATAACATTGCGTTTATACATGGGAATTCCATCTGATTTTAGCTTTGCAATCAGGGTGGTGTACTTGGTGTCTTCAAAAAGTTTCCCCACTTTTCGATCCTCTTCATTGCTCAAAAGGACATCATGCTCTTCTTGGCCACACTTGCAGTTACGACATATTTTTCTATAATTTTGGAGATAAGCAGGCAATGACTAATTATACTTAATCAATCATACATATATAGTTCATAATATATTTTTACAAATATTCCTTATAATGGTATGCAAAGTCAAGTCTTATGACAGGTGGGGGTGAGGGGATTACAAGTAGCTATACATAAGTTTAAGTAAGGAAACATAAAAATGCATCTTTGCTTTATAAGACTTTGAAAAAGGTTTTGATTAGAAAGTGCATGCTCAAGGGAGTATGGCTGAGGGTAACCCCATGTGATACTCCTCATTCTCTCAACCAGATATGCATATAAAACAAAATCACCAAAAACTATCACAGAAAGCATTTTCATATTTTATTGCATGGTAGCAGCCATTACCTATTTTTTTTCCACTAAGTGAGAGATAAAGAAGTTGATATAACTTTTCTCATCAAGGACAGTAACCCAAGATTTATTAGTTTTTTTCATTTTCTTTCCTGTCCCCCTTTCCAATTTCCTTTTCTCTCTTTTCTCATGTTCCATTTCCTTTCTCTTCCTTTCCCTTTCCTTTCCCCTTCTTTTATTTCTTCAAAACATTTAGTGACCACCTAACCTGTGCTCCCTTATGTATAAGACAGATGAAGTCTCTTCCCTTCTTATAGTTGAAAGACACAATTTCCCTTCCCCAATCTGGTATGGCATGTAATCTTTCATTTATGCAACATATATGAGTGTCCACGTGCCAAGCAATGTACCTGATACTAGGATATAATGATGAAAATAATTAGGCCCAGTCTCTGACAGTCTAGAACTTATGCTTACCACCTGGTGAGGAGACAGACACTAAACAAATACACACACACACACACACACACACACACCCCTATAAATGCATTTGTGATAATCACAGACTACTTTGAGAGGATATAATTTTGACTTGGAACTGGTGAGCAAAGGACTCCATAAGAACATTAATCCTAAGACAGTGACATTTAGGTTGAAATCTGAAGGATGTGTAAAATGAATGTGAACTCTGTGTGTGTGTTTGAGAAGAGGTAAAGACAGGAGAAGAAAAGCCTCCAGACATTTTGGGTAGAAAGAGTATGTGTGGTCGTCCTGTATTAGGAGACTGCGCCCTTAGGCCCTATGATCAGAGATGTCTGGTATGTATGACTACAGTGAGCTAAGTAACTTGGGTAGTGACAAGGCTGGAAAGGTAGGCAAGCCTGAGATCATGCAGGGACTACTGTAAGGCATATTAAGAAGTCTGGGATGAAAACGTTGGTGAAATCTATCCAAACTGAAATAATAAGTTTGAAATGCCTATAAAACAAGGTAAAGATATCAAGTAGATTATAGGATATATAGATCTATTATTAGAAACTGTAGCCTGGCAGAAAATATAAATTCAGAAGCCAGGGAATAAGTTGAACAGAGCACTTTCACCTCCTGAGGGAAGAGCAGAGGGAGATGAGGGCTCAGGAGGGAGCCTGGTACAGGAGCAGAAGCTGGCAAAGATGACAGAGGAAAACAGAGAGTAGAAAGAATTTTTGGGATTAAAAATATAAGCTGGAACTAAAATACAGGACAATGATAGCATATAAGTTAGAGGGAGAAATCTGAGAGTTAAAAAAACATTTTAATATCCTTACACTGTTCAGGAAGATACTGAAGATATAGATTAACATTGGATGTTGTTAACTATGTATGTTAAAATATCTAGATAACTAAAGAAAGAAATGTAATTTCTAACTATGACAAAAAGGGATGAAAATATGAAAATGTAATTAGTCAAACAAGATTGGAGAAAAATAAACTTGGGAACTTAGGACATGTAGAAAGCACAAATTAGATGGTTGATATAACCCAAGCATATCAACAGTCACAATAAATGGACTCATTTCTCCAGTTAAAAGATGAAGGCTTTCAGAAGGATAATATAACAAAGTAGTTATATTTAAACAGTTATATGCTGTTTAAGAAACACTTAATTTTAACCACATAGAAAGGATGAAAAGTATGATGATGCAAAAAGATTAACCTGGCAAATACCAGCAAAACGTTGTTACGTATATTGAAAGTGAAAGTCGCTCAGTTGTGTCCAACTCTTTGTGACCCCATGGACTAAGTCCATGGAATTCTCCAGGCCAGAATACTGGAGTGGGTAGCCTTTCCCTTCTATAGGGGATCATCCCAACTCAAGGATCGAACTCAGGTCTCCCACATTGCAGGCAGATTCTTGACCAACTGAGCCATGATATTAGGGAATACAATTAAGGCTTTTTCCCTTAATGAGTATCAGAGTCACTTCACAGTAACAAATATTTAAAAAAACACTTCTCTGCTATAACAATTAACTTAACACCACCTAATAACCTAACTTCAACATATATAAGCAAAAGTAACAGAACTATTGGAGAAGGCAATGGCATGCCACTCCAGTACTCTTGCCTGGAAAATCCCATGGATGGAGGAGCCTGGAAGGCTGCAGTCCATGGGGTCGCTGAGGGTCAGACACGACTGAGCGACTTCACTTTCACTTTTCACTTTCATACATTATAAGAAGCAAATGGACAAAGCCATCACTATGGTGAGATTTTAAAAAATTAGAGATAAAGATTTGAATAACACAAGTATCAAGCCTGACCTAAGACACACATGAAAGCATTATATCCAGTGACTGGAGAATATACATTCTTCTTACAACTATTTGAAACATTTTGAAAAACCGAACATCTACTATGCCATAGAGCAAGTCTCAAGGACAGATCATCAACCAGATAAGCTGAACAGAATGCAGTTATGTTAAAAATCATCAACAAAAACATTACAAAGTACTTTTAAAACAAGAGTCTTAAAAAATTAAATGTTGAAAGAAAAGAATTACAATATTTTTAGGAAAAAAGAAAGCAAAACTATTACTTCCTGAAACTTGTGAAATACAACTAAAGAGATGCTGAGGAGGAAAATTATAGTTAAGGTATGCTCAAATTAGAAAGAAGAATAAAAATTAATAAGCTAAGGGTTTAACTCAAGAGGTTAGGAAATATTCAGACAAAACCTAAAGTAAAAAGGAAAATAAGGACAATAACAGAAACTGATAGGTTTGCTTCTCATTGGATACAGAAAACATTCAATACATATCAACATTTCTTCTGATTACATTTAAAGTAATTTTAGTTGTAGAAAGAAAGTAGGACTTTAGAAAGGGTTTCTGGGGGAAAAAAGTCAGCAAGCACTCAGGATCCATCATACTTAGTGCATTCATTTTAGGATCTGAAGCAAGAAAGCAACCTTGCCATTGCCACTTCATTCATTTTTCCTTGGGTACTAATCAGAGCAATAAGAAAGTTCAAAGAAATACAAGTGGTAAGGATTCATCAGAAAGGGAGAAACTAAACTGTTAATTACACATGCTCAAATTGATCATATAAAAATGTATTAGCATCATTAAAAGCTTATTAATAAGTCTTTTGTATTTAAAATTAATATAAATCATTGGATTTCTCTACATCAGAAAATTACCAAAAAAAAAAAAAACCACCCCAAACTAAACACTTTGCCAAATAACAAATTATTAAATAATTATTTACTTTTATGTTGTTTTTCTTAAGGTGAGGTATGCAAACTGAAAATATTACATTGGACTTATACAGTCCCAGAAAGAGAGAGAAAGATAGTGTGTCAAGAGATGTGGGGTAGGGAGGCAAAATACTTCCCTTGTGTACACATCGGTCAGAATTCTTTATTTGGTAATAACTTACTGAATAGTTTGCATATTCTAGTTCAGCTATAAAAGACTTACATCTGGTTATCTCATACTTTCATCTACTGGAAAGGAGCATACTATCCTACTACAGTATGTTCTTCATTCTTGTTCTTCAGTTAACAAAAATAATATAATTATTCATAAAACTATCACAGTGCTTTTGGATCAAGTTTAAAATGACACCTTCCTGAGGGGAAAGGTGGGCTGGGAATTTAGTTCTTATATAAATAAATAGTTCCTTATATGGCTGTGAACTATGGCATGCATCCTGGTATTAGTAAAGTGACTGACTAAATAAGGAAGTAATAATGTTACAAGGATAGTGATAAATATTGGAGTTCCTTTAAAAATGTTTATTATCCAGGTGTACACCAGTATAACATGTATGCCATGAAATAAAGAGAGTAAGATTCTAAAATCTGAAGGATTAACAGTAAAAGAGTAAGTGAAACAAAGCCTGTGGACTTTCTAAAGCATGAACTATACTATGACAAGCTGTAGCATGGTTAAATAAATTATATTTACTATGAAAATGTTATATAAAAAAGTATATTAATCAATGACATACTAGCCGTCTCTATACTGCTTCTTCTTATTAGTCTTGGTTATTCTTAGAAGATTTACATTCTGAGAAAATCTATATTCCCTGTCTACCCGTTTACCTATCCAATATAACTTTATTAAGCAAGTAAATTCAGGTTAAGACACCACACTGATAGCGCAGTGATGAGGGAAGAAGTAGTAGTTAAAGGAGTCAGCCTACGCCTGATTAGCAGTTTCCTAAGTGGGGAAAACCTATGACTGACTCATGATCATTTTTAAAATCCCAATATATATAAGCCTCATCTGCTTCCTTACTTACATATAAGCTCATCTGAATCCTTACTCCAAAACTGTGACCTGCAATAACAGAACTGGCAAGAATGTGACTCAAGAAGGGTAGGATGTTTCTTTTAGCCAGAGAGTTGTCATCAATGTAGTAGCTGGAATGACCACATTCGTTCCAGACTCTGAAAACTATCGTTCCATTTCTGCAATAAAAAGGGGCAGCTACAGCTATAAAAAGGCAAGAAAGAAACCCATAAATTCTGGGCCAGGTGCCAAGAGCTATCCTTGTGGAAAGATGCACTATCCACTACTTATCTAGGTTTTAAAAAATATTTGGGGGGGGGGTTTTAGTCTACAGTGTTTTATATTCTAATCTCCCATATTTAAATTAATTTTTTTTAATTTTTAGAAGTATCTTTTAGGAAATTTCAAGTCATTTGGAAAATAGTCAATAAATTTATTAAACAGAAAATTCTGTTGAGAAATTAGAGAAGAGAGAGATACCGTTATTTTTTATCTAAGAGAAAGTGTGAGGATGAGTAAGACATTTAAGAAAATAAGGAACTTTTAAAAATTTGTTTTAGACCAACCTGAAATAAAATGAAAACGGCATAGATGACCAGAGTATCCATGTGCAAGGGGCTATGTTATAAGGTGTGTACAGTATGTTTCTTCAGATGATTCACATGTAACTTTTGATGATATGTGTAAGGCTTAAAAAGTTTATTTTTATTAAATTTATTTGAGCTATTCGTTTGAGGGGAGTATTTAAATCAGCTCCCGTACTTAGCACAGCCATCATATCTCTAAATCTTCTAAACTGCCCTATAGCATTTCTGCCCAAATTTTCCATGGGAAGTTAATTAAAGTTGTGCAAAGGGGAAATGTAGGGGAGACTCTGAATTAAGTTAGTTTAAAACAGTCTTTTTTATATGACTTTCTAAAAAAGATGTGAGGGTAGACTGGTAGACCGGGAAGCTCTATGATGTAGGGTGAGGAGAGCTATTTGTCCTAAAAAGTTTAAAGCTGTTAACACATACACATGCAAAGATTAATATGCATGACAAATCAGAACTGTTAACTCACAATTTTATATTACAACTTCAGAGTTCTTAAGTTCAAGAGAGTACAAAACTTACCAAAAGCACTGCTCAGAAAAGTAGATAGATTTATAGTTTCAAGCTGAAAGCAGTCAAGAAACTATCCCTCATAGCTTCTCAAAAGAGAAGTTATTTTTGTAGCACTATTTGTAAAAATTATTATTTTTCCAAGGCAAGTAGTAGCAACTAGAGTGCTCTGACATACCGCCAGCAGTCATAGTGATTTAACGGAACGGTCATGACACTGCTATAAACGAATAATTTAAAAGGGTTGGAAGCTGCCCTTTTATAACAGGGATATACATATATGGACTTAAGAGTGGGCCTCTGTTATAGAATTCAACACAAGCATTAATCCATTTATGGTGGGGAATTTTCAGTTTTCAGCCAGCTCTCACCCAATCAGAAATTCTCTGGAGAGATGTATGCTATATTCACTCAAATAACACTTTTCTTGTAAAATGCAACTGTTTTATTGAAACCATTTATCGAGGATTAAATAAAATAATAATTTTATTACTGATTCTATTACTTATATAATAAATGATCTATGGTTCCAATGATATTACTTTCAATATAAAATAATTGGCTATAAACTTGATATCCTGGGTTTCTGTCTTGCATTTCATAAATGTTATTTCTAAACATTACTTATAAGTGTGCCCAGAAGATAGTAGTTTCTATATGATAAGTATTAATATCAGGTATCCGCAATCTTTTATATTCCTCTCTCTGCATGTACACACGGAGAAAAGGGAATGTGAGGATACGGCCAGGAGGTGGCCATCTACAAACTAGAAAGTGGTTCCTCACCAGAACCCAACCATGCTCATGTTTTAGTCTTGGGCTTCTAGCCTCCAGAAGTGTAAGACAATACATTTCTGCTATTAAGAAACCAGTCTATGGTATTTTACTACAGAAGCTGAGCTGACTCATATAGAGACAAAGACAACTTCTCAGAGACACTGCCTGAGCCAATACGTGAAGAGAACAGGAAGGACTTTTTGTTTCCATGTGGTGAGATTTCTTTTTAGTTGGACCATACAGGGTCTTTCCAGGCAAAGGGAACATGAGATAAGGCACAGAAATTTTAGGAAACAGCATGTGTCTAAGTAATTGAAGCACAGGGTACTTGAAATGGAAGGAAGGTTGGAAGAGTAAGCAGAGGACAGATATTGAGGTTTAATATCAAAGGCCAAAGACTTTGTTCAAAGGATCAAGTCCAGTGGGAAAGCATTAAGATTCTTAAGCTATTGATAAGTACACAATAGTATCCATTTTCAAAAGACCATTCTTGTGGCTGCATAGAAGGTCAGACTGATAAAAGTGAAGAATAACTAGGCTCTGATTTTCACAATGTGCTCCAAGAAGCCCTAAGCGTCTTAGAAGTCAAGGGTCACCATAAAGATGGAGGAGGAGGTTAAGTGGGCAGGAACTTGAGACCCCATGTCTATTTCAATCACAGCAGTTCTGTGGCCCTGGACCAAATCTGGAATCTTTGTTACACTCAGGACAACCAGCCTTAGAAAGTCTGTAAAAGTCTTCAAAGACTGTACCGAAAATGGCTCATCTGGAGGTCAAAGGGACTTACCCTCAAGCTTTCCAGCTGCGGTGAAAAGGTCAAGGAATTATTAAAAATTCTGAGAAATGTGTCTGGACTGATGCCAGGAAGAAGACAGAACTACTAAATAACACCATTTGTACTGACTATATAAATCCAAGTTGAACTGGAAGCTGTGGCAAAGCCCTAGTCTTTTATGAACATGTGTGAACATGTATATATGTTCAGTTGCATCTGACTCTTTGTGACCCCATGGACTGTAGCCCACCAGGCTCCTCTGTCCATGGGATTCTCCAGGCGAGAATGCTGGAGTGGGTTGCCATTTTCTACTCCAGGAGCTTCCTGACTCAGAGATTAGACCCTCGTCTCTTGTGTCTCCTGGATTGGTAGGTGGATTCTTTACCACTGAGCCAGCTGGGAAGTCCTAGAACAATGTGTATCAGGAAGGAAAGAAACATGGTACATTAATACAGAGCAACAACAGAATAAATCCATGTAAATGGGGAATAAAAGAAAACAAAAAACTTATCTGAAGAGGTAACATTTAAGCCATGATCTGAGGGTTGAGCAGCTACCCAACAGCATAAAGAGGCCAATATCATTTGTGCAGACTATGTAAGGGGAAATGTAGGGGGAAAAAACTGGATTATGGGGGATAAATAACTTCTCAAATACTTCAGGGAACATAGAGAAACTAGTAAATCATAGGAATACCTACACTTTGGGTAAGATCAGGGACTTTTATCTTTCTTCAGTTCAGTCACTCAGTCGTGTCCGACTCTTTGCGACCCCATGAACTGCAGCATGCCAGGCCTCCCTGTCCATCACCGACTCCCAGAGTCCACCCAAACCGATGTCCATTGAGTCAGTGACGCAATCCAACCATCTCATCCTCTGTCGTCCCCTTCTCCTCCTGCCCTCAATCTCTCCCAGTATCAGGGTCCTTTCAAATGAGTCAGCTCTTCGCATCAGGTGGCCAAAGTATTGGAGTTAGCACATGGCAAAATATCTAAATCATAACAGATGCTTGGTGAATGTGTGTGGAACAGCAAATAACTCAGCCTGAGTTCTGAGACCCTGGGAGATCAGGCAGCTACATGCTAATGCAAATACTACTAGGCAATAGTCAGAGTTTGTTTCTTCTTACTCGCATATGGTTTCTCATAAGCAACCTGAGGCAATCAGAAACACAAGACGTTTGCAGGTCCCTAGAGGGTAAAATTATTCAACAACTACCACCTCTAGGAAGAGTTTCAACTGATCTGACTTTTGTCAAGTGCCCATAAATGGATAAATGGACAAATCAGTGTGAACAAGGAAATGACGTACCACGACTGGGTCAGCTTACCTCACATACCAACACTGTGGTCAGTAACCAGAAGAAAAGTGAAACTGAGGTCCCTCAGTCGTGTCCGACTCTGCGACTCCATGGACTGTAGCCCACCAGGCTTCTCCATCCATGGGGTTTTCCAGGCAAGAATACTAGAGTGGGTTGCCATTTCCTTCTCCAGGGGATCTACCCCACCCAGGGATCAAACCCAGGTCTCCCGCATTGCAGGCAGATGCTTTATACTCTGAGCCACCAGGGAAGCCCAACCAGAAGAAGATGTAGTTTTTTATGGTTCTTAACAGATTCTCAGAAAATACTGAGGATACGGAGATAAGACTACATGGAAAAATGATAATAAAGTGATTTTCATGTCACTGCTCTTATTTGACATTTTTATCTGAAAATATCAGATGATAGTTATCTACAATACAAAAATAATATAGAGCAAATAAGAACTACTATAAACTAACCTGCTTTAGAGAAAAGATACCATCACTGAGGAAAGAGCTTTAAATAAAAATTTCATTAGCAGTTTTGGCAAATGCATAGTCAAACTAAAAAGAGCATGATTTGAGACTGCAAAGCAAGAACTGTGCCCAGCAGAGGGCAGTGCAGCTCTCCATAAAACCCACGGGGTACAAAGAGCTGTGTTCTCATTAGGAGCTGAAATATTCTAATGCATGACAACTATTTTGTATCTGCTGACTTTACCTTTCCAAAATATAACAGACATATTCACAAACTGCTATGTCCCTTGAAGAGGCAGCACAAAGAAGAGGCAGTAAAGTCTTGTAATTTTAAAATTCCCTGGGCCATTTTAAGTTCCTTACACATAAAGAACGGTATCATCATTTGGGGGAGGGCTGAGCTTTCCTTTGCCTTCACTATTTAAAACAACTGTCCTTGTTTCCTAAAACTTATTATGTAAATGAGCTTTTAAAGAAACTTAATACCCCAAATTTTATTTTACATTCTTCTTTAACTTATACTGTATACAACCCTATAGCCGATGACATTTTTTATTCTACAATGTTTCCTATGGAAATAAGCAGTGCAAGAGTGGTCCTCAAATGAGATTCATCCTAACAGTCAGCTGCCATCCTAATGATGTATGGTTGATCACTTTAATTTTTTTCTTCTAGCAATAATATGCTAATTCTAACTTTGAACACGTATAAACTAACATTATGGTCTTGGCAGCCACTGATGAATGACATTTATGTTCTTTAAAAGAATGGATTTAAAATACCAATTTTAGGTTTATATGACAGAGAATAATGATTTAAAAAAAAACATGCAAATAAGAGCTATAAGAAATTCACATTTTTGATCCACTAACATTTGTCTTCCATATGTAGGCACTTGATTCAAATCAAGACAATGGCAACAGATTATCATTTTTTTTAACTCAAGCTTTTCAAAGGTTTTCAGTAGTAAATTTACAGCTGAAAATTTTGGGGGAAAAAAAAACAAACTAGATTCAAGTCCATTTCCTGACAACTAGGACATGAATGCTCAATTCATTGTATTTATTGTTTAATCACAAATATACAGATGAGATGTGCATAGTTGCCCATTTTAATAAAAGAATATAGTTGTCCATTCTTAATAAAAGAATAACAATTAATAAATAGTCTTTCAGGATTACCATAAACTTATTTGCCACTCAGAGAAGAGACATATTCATTATCTTAGTCTCACAGGAAAACTGAAAACCAGCAAATAGATCAAGCAAATAAATACAGTCACTATAGCCCAATAAGCTCAAATACTGATAAGAAGTCAGAACAGCTTTATTTCTTATTTCTTAGAAAATAATACAATAGATCACAACTTATCAACCATGATGGATAACTTGTAAGCAGTCTCCACTGTCTGAGGAAGCAGTGCCAAAAAGCAGAAATTACTAACGTGGTTTTAGTTTTCAAAACATTACCTCCAGAAGTGCAGTTCGAATCCCTCACATTTTTCTTTGCATTTTAAACAGGGGGCTCCAAATCCTTGCTCATGACCTAGACCCATCTGTTAAACAGAAAACAACATGGATTTACTATTATGTTTTTAAAAAATCTTTAAAAAAAATCAATAGACCACAACTTTAATTCCATTTACCACTCCTCTTGATATAACTTTCAAACAAATCTTTCATGAGTATCACATGGTTTAATCAGTCATGACACCCAGGTATGCTATATGGCGATTCCAAATGCATACATAACATACCCTGTATTCTTATTGCTTCTTTCATGAATAAAAAAGCATTAGAATACAACTATATATCAGATTACACATATTGCAAAAGTCACAAAAAGTCATGAATTTATCTTTTTGGCCACTACATGCCCTGTATATAATAGGTACAGGGAACAGTCAGAAGAGCCAGAGCTTGGAAAGCAAGCCTGGCCCCAAATGACATATTTTTTGGCAAAGAAGGAATATGCAAATGATTTGGGGAAATATTGTTTTAATTATTTAAATATTTGATTTATTATTTTATTTTTGATAAATATAATAATAATAGCAACAACAAAGATACTGAATGACAGGGATAGAGATGAGCACTTACTGAAATTTTACAGACCTCATAAAATACTTATAAAGTAGGCAATTCTATTCTCCATCTTAAGAGATGACAACTGAAACTCTGAGAGGCCACAGAGCTTACTTAAGATCAATGTGTTATAAATGGTGTACAAGAGATCTGACTCCAGGTCTGATTCCAAGGTCTGTGTTCTTAGGCCCTAGATAGGGGTGCAGGGATTGTACTATTGCCCTTATATAGCAAACCATTTTTTTTCCTTCTACCATATTAACAGTAATTCTCAGGAACTGCTGAGACATGACTTAATAAGCAAAAGAAGAGGGGTGCAGATGAGGGAAGGACACCAGAAGGCAATGTAAGCTCTGTACCCAACTATTGGTATTAGAGTGAAAAAGATCAACTAGCTTTGCTTCAGCACATCAACAAATCACCAGTGCTTCGATTATTCATATCACTGACTGCTGACAGATTTGTTACTGTTTAGTGTCTGGAGAGAGTGTTACAAGTCAGACAAGAGATTTTTTTCAGTGGCTCCCTTTTGTAGCTTTACCAAGTTGTGTTTGTCACTGCAATCAAAACCACAAAATTCTGTAAAGCAACTATCCTTCGATTAAAAAATTTAAAACAAAACAAAACACATTGTAACTTGTTCCATGAGAGATCAGCTTGATCAGTCCATGAAGTTTAAATGAAGCCCTTCCTTTCTTCTTAAGAATTTTACCACATCCTTTTACATAACTAAGGGCATATTCAAAACCAGCTGGTCTACCCAACTGCTGAGGAGAACCTACGATTTTTAAAGTTAGACCATTTCAAGAATATTTGCTAAATGTGATAAAAATCTGTCCAGCATTAACTACACTTTATTACCTTTGCCATATCTCCATTACCATTTTCAAAAGATTAAAAATTCTCTAAATTGTACATTTTAACACTAGCCACTTGTTTTTTTTTGGAAAGAATCAAATTATTTTCTGTCACTTATCATTACAGTTCACAGTACAGAAATAAAATGGATTACCAAAAGACAGATTCTAGCTATTTTAGTTTACTGGTCTTTTGCGATGAACATAATTAAAGAGTTTTTTCTCCACTACAAGACTCATAGTAAAATGAACAGCAAATCTAAAAAGGTCAATTATTTTTCCAGCCCTTTCTAGTTTTCCATTACAGGAGAGGTAACGATCCTGAATCTGTCTGGTATATGGATTTGCCTCATACTATGTTCCATGTATCTCCTGCTAAACTGAATCTCAGATGAAAATTAAGATTATATTATTAAGGTTTAATCACATAGCTCAGCTTAAATCAGCTGGTTCTAAACTCACAGTAAGAAATACATTTTGAGGCGGTCCTAAGATGGCGGAGGAATAGGATGGGGAGACCACTTTCTCTCCCACAAATTCATTGAAAAAACATTTGAACGCTGAGTAAATTTCACAAAACAATTTCTGAATGCTGGCAGAGGACATCAGGCACCCAGAAAAGCAGCCCATTGTCTTTGAAAGGATGTAGGAAAAAATATAAAAGATAAAAAGAGAGACAAAAGAGGTAGTCCGGGGAAGGGAGTCTTAAAAAAGAGAGAAGTTTCCAAACACCAGGAAACACTCTCACTGGCGAGTCTGTGGCGAGCCTTGGAACCTCAGAGGGCAACATAACCGGGAGGAAAAATAAATAAATAATTAAAACCCACAGATTACGTGCCCAATGGTAACTCCCAGCGGAGAAGCAGCCGCAGACACCCGCAGATGCCCACATCTGCCACTAGCAAGCAGGGTCTGGGCAGGGAGGTGCGGGCTGCATTGCTTACAGTAAGGACCAGGACTGAATGCCCCAAGGGCAATCTGAGGCAACTAACTTTAGATAGCAAACCAGACTGTGGGATAGCTATCCAGAGAAAAGCCTTAACCTAAGACACCACCAGGCCTGCTCACAGAACAAAGGACTGAGCAGAACTAGCCGGCTGCGGACTGGCCCATCCCCCGCCGGAGAGGCAGGCGAGGGCAGCCAGAGCCGGAAGGGGGCAATCGCGGCCCCAGAGAGGCATCATCTACCAAACTGCAAGCAGGCTTCATTGCTAACCAAGACTTCTTGAGATTCTGGATGGTCGACATCCGCCGGGAGGGTTGCAACCAGAGATCAGCTCCTCAGAAGAGACACATGGCATACCTGAGAAGGTGCACTGGTTGTACACCCAGAAAACCGAGCGGCAGGGACAGGGGGAGGCCATAAGTCGCAGTCGTTCTCGCCAAGCACCTGGTCACTTGAGCTGCTCAGACCTAGGAAGGGCACAAACGCAGGCCCAACGAAGTCTGTGCCTTTGTGGAGTATCCAAGTACCTGAACTGAGTGGCTTAGACCTGGGAAGTGCATACAACCCAGGGCCAGCCTCAGACAGTTCCTGGCAGAGCAACCTAGAGCCTAAACAGTGTAGACAGAGAAAGCACACACGCCGTTCAGTTCAGTTCAGTCGCTCATTCATGTCCAGTTCTTTGCGACCCCATGAACTGCAGCATGCCAGGCCTCCCTGTCCATCACCAACTCCTGGAGTTCACTCAAACTCATGTCCATCGAGTCAGTGATGCCATCCAACCATTTCATCCTCTGTCATCCCC
>NW_011495076.1:11463873-11484309 GCF_000754665.1 Bison bison bison | reverse complement strand
TCATTTTCTGAATGTTGAGTTTTAAGCCAACTTTTTCACTCTCCTCTTTCACTTTCATCAAGAGGCTTTTTAGTTCCTCTTCACTTTCTGCCATAAGGCTGTGAGTGGGGGCAAACCCAGTGTGGCCAAGACACTGCGAGCACACGCCAGTGTTGTTTGCAGCGTCCTCCCTCCCCACAGCATGACTGAACAAGTGAGTCTAAAAAAAGTGCCCACCACCGCCCCCTTGTGTCAGAGTAGAAATTAGACACTGAAGAGACCAGCAAACAAAAGAAGCTAAAACAAACAGAGGGAACTGCCTTGGAAGAGACAGGTGCAATAGATTAAAACTCTGTAGTTAGCACTGACTACATAGGAAGGGGCCTATAGATCTTGGGAAGTATAAGCCAGATTAAGGAACTATTTGAGAATGAACTGACCCCACACTGTCCACAACACCAGAGAAAGTCCAAGATATATTTTTACTATTATCATTTTTTAAATTAAAAAAAAAATTTATTTTTAAGTCCTCTATTACTCCTTTAATTTTCATTTTATAACCTATTACTTTGCAAAAAAAAAGACCCTCTTTTTTAAAGCAAACTTCATATATATATATTTTATAATTTTTGTGACTTTGTTTTTTTCTTTAATATTGTATTTTTGAGAATCTAACTTCTACTCTAGATTTTTAATTTTTGCTTTTTTGGTATTTGTTATCAACTATGTACCTTTAAGAACCCGATCTTCAGTACCCATTTTTACGAGGGAATGAGATCACTGGCCTGATTGCTCTCTCCCCCTTTTGATTCTCATTTTTCTCCACCAGGTTGCCTCTATCTCCTCATCCACTTTTCTTCTCTACCTAACTCTGTGAATCTCTTTGTGTTCTGGACGGTGGCGCACACTTAGGGAACTGATTACTGGCTGAATCTGTCTCTCTTCTTTTGATTTCCTCCTTTATCCTCCTGGCCACCTCTGTCTCCTTCCTCCCTCTTCTCTTCTCTGTGTAACTCCGTGAACATCTCTGAGCGGTCCAGACTGTGGAGTGCACATAAGGAAGTGATTACTGGCTAGCTTGCTCTCTCCTCTTTTGGTTCCCCCTCTTATCCTCCTGGTCACCTCTATCTCCTTCTTCCCTCTTCTCCATGTAACTCTGTGAACCTTTCTGAGTGTCCATCACTGTAGAGAAACTTCTCATCTTTAACCTAGATGTTTTATCATCGGTGCTATATAGTTGGACAAGTCCTGAGGCTACTGTAAGAATAAGACTGAAAACCAGAGGCAGGAGGCTCAAGTTCAAATCCTGAGAACACCAGAGAACTCCTGACTCCAGGGAACATTAATCGATAGGAGCTCATCAAATGCCTCCATACCTACACTGAAACCAAGCACCACCCAAAGGCCAACAAGTTCCAGAGCAAGACATACCCCACAAATTCTCCAGCAACACCAGAACATAGCCCTGAGCTTCAATATACAGGCTGCCCAAAGTCACACCAAACCCACTGACATCTCATAACGCATTACTGGACACTTCACTGCACTCCAGAGAGAAGAAATCCAGCTCCACCCACCAGAACACTGACACAAGCTTCCCTAAACAGAAGCCACCCGTTCAACCCCACCCACAGCAAGGAAACTCCACAATACAGAGAACTCCACAAACTGCAAGAATATGGAAAGGCCACCCCAAACACAGCAGTATAAACAAGATGAAGAGACAGAGGAATACCCAGAAGGCAAAGAAACAGGATAAATGCCCACCAAACCAAACAAAAGAGGAAGAGATAGGGAATCTACCTGATAAAGAATTCTGAATAATGATAGTGAAAATGATCCAAAATCTTGAAAACAAAATGGAGTTACAGATACATAGCCTGGAGACAAGGATTGAAAAAATGTAAGAAAGCTTTAACAAGGACCTAGAAGAAATAAAAAAGAGTCAGTATATAATGAATAATGCAATAAATGAGATCAAAAACACTCTGGAAGGAACCAACAGTAGAATAATGGAGGCAGAAGATAGGGTAACTGAGGTAGAAGATAGAATGGTAGAAATAAATGAATCAAAGAGGAAAAAAGAAAAACGAATTAAAAGAAATGAGGACAATCGCAGAGACCTCTGGGACAATGTTAAACGCCCCAACATTGAAATCATAGGAGTCCCAGAAGAAGAAGACAAAAAGAAAGACCATGAGAAAATACTTGAGAAGATAATAGTTGAAAACTTCCCTAAAATGGGGAAGGAAATAATCACTCACGTCCAAGAAACCCAGAGAGTCCCCAACAGGATAAACCCAAGGTGAAACACCCCAAGACACATACTAATCAAATTAACAAAGATCAAACACAAAGAACAAATATTAAAAGCAGCAAGGAAAAACAACAAATAACACACAAGGGAATTCCCATAAGGATAACAGCTGATCTTTCAACAGAAACTCTTCAGGCCAGGAGGGAATGGCAGGACATACTTAAAGTGATGAAAGAAAATAACCTACAGCCCAGATTACTATACCCAGCAAGGATCTCATTCAAATATGAAGGAGAAATCAAAAGCTTTACAGACAAGCAAAAGCTGAGAGAATTCAGCACCACCAAACCAGCTCTCTAACAAATGCTAAAGGATCTTCTCTAGACAGGTAACACAGAAAGGGTGTATAAACTCCAACCGAAAACAATAAAGTAAATGGCAACGGGATCATACTTAACAATAGTTACCTTAAACGTAGATGGGTTGAATGCCCCAACCAAAAGACAAAGACTGGCTGAATGGATATAAACCAAGACGCCTATATATGCTGTCTACAAGAGACCCACCTCAAAACAAGGGACACAAACAGACTGAAAATGAAGGGCTGGAAAAAGATTTTCTATGCAAATAGAGACCAAAAGAAAGCAGGAGTAGCAATACTCATATCAGATAAAATAGACTTTAAAACAAAGGCTGTGAAAAGAGACAAAGAAGGACACTACATAATGATCAAAGGATCAATGGAAGAAGAAGATATAACAATATATGAATTTCACCTTTTTCTCAAGCACACATGTAACCTTCTCCAGGATAGATCACATCCTGGGCCATAAATCTAGCCTTGGTAAATTCAAAAAAATTGAAATCATTCCAAACATCTTTTCTGACCACAATGCAGTAAGATTAGATCTCAATTACAGGAGAAAAACGATTAAAAATTCCAACATATGGAGGCTGAACAACACGCTGATGAATAACCAACAAATCACAGAAGAAATCAAAAACAAAATCAAAATATGCATAGAAACGAATGACAATGAAAACACAACCCAAAACCTGTAGGACACTGTAAAAGCAGTGCTAAGGGGAAGGTGCATAGCAATACAGGCATACCTCAAGAAACAGGAAAAAAGTCAAATAAATAACCTAACTCTGCACCTAAAGCAACTAGAAAAGGAAGAAATGAAGAACCCCAGGGTTAGTAGAAGGAAAGAAATCTTAAAAATTAGGGCAGAAATAAATGCAAAAGAAACAAAAGAGACCATAGCAAAAATCAACAAAGCCAAAAGCTGGTTCTTTGAAAGGATAAATAAAACTGACAAACCATTAGCCAGACTCATCAAGAAACAAAGGGAGAAAAATCAAATCAATACAATTAGAAATGAAAATGGAGAGATCACAACAGACAACACAGAAATACAAAGGATCATAAGAGACTACTATCAGCAACTATATGCCAATAAAATGGACAATGGGGAAGAAATGGACAAATTTTTAGAAAAGCACAACTTTCCAAAACTGAACCAGGAAGAAATAGAAAATCTTAACAGACCCATCATAAGTATGGAAATTGAAACTGTAATCAGAAATCTTCCAGCAAACAAAAGCCCAGGACCAGATGGCTTCACAGCCGAATTCTACCAAAAATTTAGAGAAGAGCTAACACTTATCCTACTCAAACTCTTCCAGAAAACTGCAGAGGAAGGTAAACTTCCAAACTCATTCTATGAGGTCACCATCACCCTAATACCAAAACCTGACAAAGATCCCACAAAAAAAGAAAACTACAGGCCAATATCACTGATGAACATAGATGCAAAAATCCTTAACAAAATTCTAGCAATCAGAATCCAACAACACATTAAAAAGATGACCAAGTAGGCTTTATCCCAGGGATGCAAGGATTCTTCAATATCCATAAATCAATCAATGTAATATACCACATTAACAAATTGAAAAATAAAAACCATATGATTATCTCAATAGATGCAAAGAAAGCCTCTGACAAAATTCAACATCCATTTATGATAAAAACCCTCCAGAAATCAGGAATAGAAGGAACATACCTCAACATAATAAAAGCTATATATGACAAACCCACAGCAAACATTATCCTCAATGGTGAAAAATTGAAACAATTACCCTAAAGTCAGGAATAAGACAAGGGTGCCCACTCTCACCACTACTATTCAACATAGTTTTGGAGTTCTGGCCACAGCAATCAGAGCAGAAAAAGAAAGAAAAGGAATCGAAACTGGAAAAGAAGAAGTAAAACTCTCACTGTTTGCAGATGACATGATCTTCTACATAGAAAACCCTAAAGACTCCACCAGAAAATTAGTAGAGCTAATCAATGAATATAGTAAAGTTGCAGGATATAAAATTAACACACAGAAATGCATTCCTATACACTAATAATGAGAAAATAGAAAGAGAAATTAAGGAAACAATTCCATTCACCACTGAAATGAAAAGAATAAAATACTTAGGAATATATCTACCTAAAGAAACAAAAAACCTATATATAGAAAACTACAAAACACTGGTGAAAGAAATCAAAGAGGACACTAACAGATGGAGAAATATACCATGTTCATGGATTGGAAGAATCAATATAGTGAAAATGCGTATACTACCCAAAGCAATCTATAGATTCAATGCAATCCCTAACAAGCTACCAACGGTATTTTTCACAGAGCCAGAACAAATAATTTCACAATTTTTATGGAAATACCAAAAACCTCGAATAGCCAAAGCAATCTCGAGAAAGAAGAATGGAACTGGAGGAATCAACCTGCCTGACTTCAGGCTCTACTACAAAGCCAGAGTCATCAAGACAGTATGGTACTGGCACAAAGACAGAAATTTAGATCAATGGAACAAAATAGAAAGCCCAGAGATAAATCCACGCACCTGTGGACACCTTATCTTTGACAAAGGAGGCAAGAATCTACAATGGAGAAAAGACAATCTCTTTAACAAATGGTACTGGGAAAACTGGTCAACCACTTGTAAAAGAATGAAACTAGAACACTTTCTAACACCATACACAAAAATAAACTCAAAATGGATTAAAGATCTAAATGTAAGACCAGAAACTATAAAACTCCTAGAGGAGAATATAGGCAAAACACTCTCCAACATAAATCACAGCAGGATCTTCTATGATCCACTTCCCAGAATATTGGAAGTAAAAGCAAAAATAAACAAATGGGACCTAATTAAAATTAAAAGCTTCTGCACAACAAAGGAAACTCTAAGCAAGGTGAAAAGACAGCCTTCAGAATGGGAGAAAATAATAGCAAATGAAGCAACTTACAAAGAATTAATCTCAAAAATATACAAGCAACTTCTGCAGCTCAATTCCAGATAAATAAATGACCCAATCAAAAAATGGGCCAAAGAACTAAATAGACATTTCTCTAAAGAAGACATACAGATGGCTAACAAACACATGAAAAGATGCTCAACATCACTCATTATCAGAGAAATGTAAATCAAAACCACTATGAGGTACCATTTCACACCAGTCAGAATGGCTGGGATCCAAAAGTCTACAAGCAATAAATGCTGGAGAGGGTGTGGAGAAAAGGGAACCCTCTTACACTGTTGGTGGGAATGCAAACTAGTACAGCCACTATAGAGAACAGTGTGGATATTCCTTAAAAAACTGGAAATAGAACTGCCATATGACCCAGCAATCCCACTGCTGGGCATACACACCGAGGAAATCAGAATTGAAAGAGACACGTGTACCCCAATGTTCGCTGCAGCACTGTTTATAATAGCCAGGACATGGAAGCAACCTAGATGTCCATCAGCAGACGAATGGATAAGAAAGCTGAGGTACATATACACAATGGAGTATTACTCAGCCATTAAAAAGAATGCATTTGAATCAGTTCTAATGAGGTGGATGAAACTGGAGCCTATTATAACAGAGTGAAGTAAGCCAGAAAGAAAAACACCAATACAGTATAATAACACATACATATGGAATTTAGAAAGATGGTAATAATAACCCTGTATGCAAGACAGCAAAAGAGACACAGATGTATAGAATAGTCTTTTGGACTCTGTGGGGAGAGGGCGAGGGTGGGATGATTTGGGAGAACGGCATTGAAACACGTATATTATCATATGTGAAATGAATCGCCAGTCCAGGTTCGATGAATGAGATGGTGCTCTGGGCTGGTGCACTGGGATGACCCAAAGGGATGGGATGGGGAAGGAGGTAGGAGGGGGTTTCAGGATAGGGAACACATGTACACCCATGGCAGATTCATGTCAATGTATGGCAAAACCAATACAATATTGTAATTAGCCTCCAAATAAATAAATTAAAAAAAAAAAGAAATACATTTTATCTCAGGAAAGAGAATATGCACACACATACAAACTTATATGTTTGTAGCTGTGTATAAAATCCTGAAACAAAGGTTTACTGGCTTATATAATATGGAGAACTAAGTATGATTCTGCCTCTAAGTTAAATGGCCACCTAAACAAATTCTTGCCTGCCTTCAAATCTGAATCATCTGGTTTGAGCAATACTGATCTAAAATATCAGAAACATACTAGACCAATGCCACCTCATTCTGTATTTCTGAATGAAACTTGGAAGCTCAGCTAATATAACTAGAACCTCAGTCAGTTAGCAGAGGTTTTATACTAAGAACTCATTGCTGATTTACAAAGTCAGCCTTCAGTCAGTTCAGTTGCTCAACCCTGTCCAGCTCCTTTTCACAGTTTCAGATATTTAAAATTACTCAAGTAATTTAAGTTTGGAAATGACAATTAGCCTTTTAAATTTTACTTTTACTCACTGCATCATGACTAACTACTATACCCCTCCTGTGAATTCCTGGAAAAACTTCTGCAGCACTTACTTACCCTGCAGTATTAATTAGCATGTAACAGGTATGCTTATGTTTATGTACTTGTGTAATTTGTTGATTGTAAATTTCAGAGAGTACTGACCATATAAGAGGGTTTCTCCTAAGTGTCTCAAAGGCCTTGATACTTTACGTAGAGTAGTTTTTTGAATAAACGTGGCTGATATTTGGATGCTGGGAGAATTCAGTGCCAGTCTGGAAAGCACATTAGATTGCAAGTGCCTTGAAGGCATCAGTTCAGTTCAGTTCAGTTCAGTCGCTCAGTCATGTCCCACTCTTTGCGATCCCATGGACTGCAGCACACCAGGCTTCCTTGTCCATCACCAACTCCTGGAGCCTACTCAAACTCATGTCCATCACGTCGGTGATGTCATCCAACTATCTCATCCTCTGTTGTCCCCTTCTCCTTCTGCCTTCAATCTTTCCCACCATCAGGGTCTTTTCAAATGAGTTGGTTCTTTGCATCAAGTGGCCAAAATATTGGAGTTTCAGCTTCAGCATCAGTCCTTCCAATGAATATTCAGATTGATTTCCTTTAGGATAGCCTGGTTGTATCTCCTTGCAGTCCAAGGGACTCTCAAGAATCTTCTCCAACACCACAGTTCAAAAGCATCAATTCTTCAGCGTTCAGCTTTCTTTATAGTCCAACTCACACATCCATACATAAGTACTGGAAAAACCAAAGCTTTGACTAGAAGGAGACCTGTGTTGGTCAATTAATGTCTCTGCTTTTTAATATGCTGTCTAGGTGGTCACAGTTTTTCTTCCAAGGACCAAGTGTCTTTTAATTTCATGGCTGCAGTCACCATCTGCAGTAATTTTGGAGCCCCCCAAAATAAAGTCTGTCACTGTTTCCATTGTTTCCCCATCTGTTTGCCATGAAATGATGGGACTGGATGCCATGATCGTTGTTACTGAATGTTGAGTTTTAAGCCAACTTTTTCACCTCTTTCACCTTCATTAAGAGGCTCTTTAGTTCTTCTTTGCTTTCTGCCATAAGGGTGGTGTTATCTGCATATCTGAGGGTATTGGTATTTCTCCTGGCAATCTCGATTCCAGCTTGAGCGTCATCCAGTCCAGCATTTCTCATGATGTACTCTGCATATAAGTTAAATAAGCAGGGTGACAATATGTAGCCTTGACATACTCCTTTCCTAATTTGAAACCAGTCTATTGTTCCATGTCCAGTTTTAAGTGTTGCTTCTTGACTTGCATACAGATTTCTCAGGAAGCAGGTAAGGTGGTCTGGTATTTCCATCTCTTAAAGAATTTTCCACAGTTTATGGTGATCCACCCAGTCAAAGACTTTGGCATAGTCAATGAAGCAGAAGTAGATGTTTTTCTGGAACTCTTTTGCTTTTTTGATGATCCAATGGAAGTTGGCAATTTGATCTCTGGTTCCTCTGCCTTTTCTAAAACCAGCTTGAACATCTGGGAGTTCACGGTTCACGTACTGCTGAAGCCTGGCTTGGAAAATTTTGAGCATTACTTTACTAGCATGTGAGATAAGTGCAACTGTGTGGTAGTCTGAACATTCTTTGGCATTGCCTTTCTTTGGGACTGGAATGAAAACTGACCTTTTCCAGTCCTGTGGCCACTGCTGAGCTTTCCAGATTTGCTGGCATATTGAACACAGCACTTTCACAGCATCATCTTTAAGGATCTGAAATAGTTCAACTGGAATTCCATCACCTCCACTAGTTTTGTTCATAGTGATGCTTCCTAAGGCTCACTTGACTTTGCATTCCAGAATATCTGGCTCTAGGTGAGTGATCGCACCATCATGGTTATCTGGGTCATGAAGATCTTTTTTGTATAGTTCTTCTGTGTATTCTTGCCACCTCTTAATAGCTTCTGCTCTGTTAGGTCCATACCATTTCTGTCCTTTATTGTGCTCATCTTTACATGAAATGTTCCCTTGGTATCTCTAATTTTCTTGAGGAGATAGATCTCTAGACTTTCCCATTCTATTGTTTTCCTCTATTTCTTTGCACTGATTGCTGTGGAAGGCTTTCTTATCTCTCCTTGCTATTCTTTGGAACTCTGCACTGAAATGGGTATATCTTTTCTTTTCTCCTTTGCCTTTAGCTTCTCTTCTTTTCTCAGCTATTTGTAAGGCCTTTTTGCATTTCTTTTTCTTGGGGATGTCAGCCTTGGAAAGGGGCAATTTGTTTCTTTCCTACCTGCTTTTTAATATTCTTAAAATTGTTATCCATTTATTCATGAGAACTATTAGAACTGGTGGTGTTCCATGAACATCTACTCTTTTAAAGTGCCCACATATTTTTCATGCTGGAGAAGCCTAGACATCCCCTTGATATAAGAAATCAGGAAACCAAAATTTAGAGGAGATGATTTGCTGCTGGTTACACGGCCAGTCAACAGCAAACTAACCTAAAACCCAGTGTCTGACTTGTGCTCTAATGTGCTGCTGGGGCTGGAGAAGACAATGGCACCCCACTCCAGTACTCTTGCCTGGAGAGTCCCATGGATGGAGGAGCCTGGTGGGCTGCAGTCCATGGGGTTGCTAAGAGTCGGATAAGACTGAGTGTCTTCACTTTCACTTTTCACTTTCATGCACTGGAGAAGGAAATGGCAACCCACTCCAGTGTTCTTGCCTGGAGAATCCCAGGGACGGGGGAGCCTGGTGGGCTGCCGTCTCTGGGGTCGCACAGAGTCGGACACGACTGAAGCGACTTTGCAGCAGCAGCAGCAGCAGTGCTGCTGGGGCAGACTCTGTAGGGTGTCCAGTGGGAGCCCTTCCATTTTCCAAAGAGATTCCCTAGCTCATTTCTGCTTCAAGGAGAAGGACTACAAGCCCCAAGCCTCCTGCAATGCCTCTCAAGGGAGATGACTTTGAAGCCTATATAAAGAGACACCATGAATCAGGCAGGGAGGATGGGAAAGATCTTTTGAACAAGTGATCCATGAAATAAGCTGGAAAGGATGAACATCTAACTCAGTAAAGAGAAGGAGGAAGTACATTCAAAGCAGAAGGGACACCGTATTTGAAGCCCGTGACAGAAGAAGGATGGTTAGAGTTGAGGAACTCTTAGAGAACATGAGAGGTGATAAGGCCAGGCTTGTAGCGGCCAAGTGGGGCTTTCTATCCTTTTTTTTCTTTTCCTGAGGAACAAATAAATCTCCTGAAGCATCTGGCACCATGTCTTAGGTTACCAGGTTTAAAAAAGAAGACATCCCCAGAGAGAAGATGAGACTCTACAGAGGACGGTCCTAGAGAAAAGGCATGCAGGCATAGGGTGGGATGGGGAATTGGGGAGCAAGAGCCCCTCTTAAGTTCTGCTGGCCAAACCTCAGGAAGACCCTCAGGGAGACTAGGAGACCTAACTCTGAGAGAAGCAGTAATTTGAGAAAACACTTCTGCAGTCTGCCCTGGAAAGCTCAGAAAGCACTGCTCCAGTGTTGTTCTACTCCCGCTGGCCTGCCTGGAAGATCAACTTCATCTTCTTTCCTGCAGTTTGGGTTTGTGTCCACCTGAAGAATGTGTCCCTTCCCACCTTCCCAAACACACACACATTCCTCTTCCCCTGGGGTCCATACATAAGGAGTGAGGAGACTCAAAATATCACAAAGAGACAAGTAAATGAAAGAGAGCGGAATGAGGTCACAGCAATATGATACACAAACTCTCCTGTTACAACCCAATGTTTCTAATTAAAAAACAACACACAAGTGAAAAAAAGGACCTAGGTTTCAAAACCATTTTAGCAGCTAAAGTGATCAGAGTTTCAGACTGGCAATAAACTTACTTTCTTTAGAGGAATTTCATTAAGATAAATTTTATAGATATAAATGAAGCTATAAACTCAACCTCCTTAACTCCCAGCACTGAAGATCTCTAACTTACGCCACTTACTGGGATGGGAACTTCTTCCATAATCTTACCCTCTTTATCAAACTCTGTTAGAATACAAAAGCACAAACTCTGTATCATACTCAAACAACAAAGATCTGTGGAAAACAGTGTTTTATAGATTGCCTACTTCCAGATTAAGTAATAATCCAGAGTATAATGTGTTCTCTAATCCTGTTCAACCCAATTTATATGATAAAATTGCACCCCAGCAGACATATCTCTACTGGTATGAGGTAACTTCCTTCTGCTTTTGTTCCCGCACCAATTTAGGCATCTGCTATTCTCCCTTTAACAAGTTAAACATATAAAATGAAGTAAAATGTACTAAGTCTACTTTGTAGTAAAATGAATTTCAGAGCCAGAGCTTCCCCAGGAACATTCTCAAGACCTATTCCAAGACTCTTTTGGGCAGAGGTCATAGGAGCTTGGATTCTCCAACTTTTCTTAGTCTCAGTTTGCGGGTCTGGAATACCATCTGTTCTAAGGGCTCAACCAACTTCTCTTCCTCCTTAGTGTTCAGGATTCCCTTAAGTCCAGGACCCAGAATTCTTCTCTCTATACCTCGTGCTTCCCTTTACCCACAGTACAGACTGCGTTCTTTGGTCAGTCAGGGTCCTTCTCCTTTCCTCAAGAGTTATGGCTACTACTCTTAGACATTCAGATCTTATAGGTTAGTTTCTGCCCAGGTTTCTGGGCTGGAGAATTTTTGGTGAGTGATGAGAACAAGGAAGTTATTTAATGATATCCACAGTGTGTGGGAGGGGATGGTAGAGGAAGTATTAGTTCCTCACCTAAGGCAGCCTGGCTGTTTAGAACAGGAAGGTCATACATGTTGGTGTTTTATGTATGTGCTTATATATATGTGCTTATATGTGCTTACATGTAATATGGATGAGAATTAACTATATCAGGTATTAATGATCAAGAATTACATGACTAAATGGTGAAAATGTAGAAAGAGCACTGGAAGAGAGTCAGGAAAACTGTGATGTGGTCCTAAGGAATTACGACCAAGTCCATTGATTTTAGAGGTTACTCTTCTTCTCTAGGCTTCATCTAGGTAATGAAGGAATTGAACTAGATCAATTCTAAGACACTTTTCAATTCTAAAATTATGGCTGAAAATTGTGTTTCAGATTAACTTCATCTCAGTTGCTATTCAGCATGGTCACCAGCTTAACATTTAAATACTAAATAGCAAATAATTATTTGAGAAAGCTAATGTATTATTGGCTCTAACAGGTCAGAATCATCTGGAATTCAGCTTGGAAGAGTAGTTTAAAAACTACATAGGAAACACAAAATTTAAGTTCTGAGGGTAAGACGCAGTTCTATTATACATAATTATTTCAGCAGCAAATGGGATGTAGTAGTCCCTGCAGAGTCAACACTTGGTGCCTGAAAACACGTGTTTTTCATAAGCACACAAGTCCAAAAGTTGTCTACTTCATATAATTTTAGTAACATATTCTGGCCAGCATCAATACAAGGACATGACAGATTAATTTTTCTTCTTCAGTGTCCAAGAAAACAGGTCCTTTGGATTGACTATATTTGGAAAAACTACAGTAATGCTTTAGGAATAATTATCTAGGTCCTTTGAAAAAATAAAAATGACTGTATAATATTTATCCTGAAATACTAGTCATAGACAAATAAGCTTTTAAAATATCCTTAACTACAGGATCCAGATACTGAACATATAGCACTGTGATCCGTGCCTAAAATATCCCTCATCTCCTGCTTATTTCAGAGAGAGAAATGAGAATGGGATCAATTTCTCCATATTTATAATTTCAGGCAACCACATAGGTTGGCAATATTTCAGGTGACCCTTCTGACCCAGGAAAGGGTATTACATATCAGATACTTTAAAGAAAAAGCAAAGTAGGGAACATCTGGTATTTTGAATACAGTCTGACTTGATTTGGATACAATTTACGTCTGGAAGATATTATTCAGTATTCATAGTGAGATCATCTGATTCATGCTGTTTTCATAACCAAATTTCCCTCTGGAGCAAAAAATCATATGTGGTTACTAAACACACAAGTGTTACTAAGAATTCTTTAATCACCTTGGAATGAAGCTGACCAAGGTAGATTATATGAAATACATATATATTCTTTCTCTGTACATGTACACATCTATTCATCCACATATATATATGTATACACACATATATTCATATTACACCCAGGTATTTTAGATCTTGTTCACAGAAGTGAATATTCCAGACAAAGGAATTAAATTTCTAAATAAATAATTCTCAGCATATGGCTCTTCTAGAAACCTGGTATAATCTTTGAAGTTTCCCCTCAACCCAACTTCAAATTGGTATGTTTTCATTAATATCTAACATAAGAGTTTAAACTGTTTTAGTTTTTTAGCTCAATGCCTGTTTCCCAATATCTACTAAGATTCTCAGTGACCACCCACCACCAAAAAAAAAAAAAGGTCAGATTACACAGAAAACCAGACTTAAACATAAAGACTTCAACTTTCATATAGTTTGTCAAGTTTTTTAGGTGGGAATACAAAGAAGTAACTTATTGTGATTAAGAGGTATGATTAATCATTCCTAGTAAAATTGCGGTTATTTTTTGCTTTGCTCAGAAGAACAAAAACTTTCCATCTCTCACTTAATTCCGAAATACATGAGAAGAAGAATGAAGAAGAAGTCATTACACTTACCTAGTTACCCAAACTTGGGCATGCAGGCCTCTTTATCCTTGTCAAAGTCAGGCTTTTAATGTCCAAGTTCTGTTAAAAACTACACTTTGCTCTTACATCTCCACTTTCCTGTTCATGTCCAAATTTCTATCACATCAACCTGGGCTCACACTCTCCAAACTGATCACTCCCTTCATGTAAGGTCATAGCGCTGCTCCCCAAATTATTTTAATAAAACCCAAAGGTGATGGTAATATTACCCTTGTTAGATACTTTCAGTGAGTTCAATGAATTCCACGTGTCTTAGCCTGGCAGAGAAAGGCCTTTCAACTTGGCACCACCCTCGATCCTACAACTCCCTTCCTCGAAGCCCTCTCCCTCCAGCCATGCTCTGCTTCTAGATGAGCTTTTCCCTTGGCTGGATCTCATTCCTCTTCTCCTTCATCTGTATATACCCAATTCAAACAGCAGTTACTCTGTATCCTTCCTGAACCATCCTCAGCAGAGTTCTTCTGAATTCCACTGGTCTTAGTTCAAATTCTATTATTTAGCCCTTTTTTTCTATACTATGATACTCATTTACTCCACTGGACTGAGTTTCTAGTTCATATTTGAATTCCTGATGCCTGCTGCAGAGCCTGAGATTTGTAGAAATGCCAGAAAGTATTATCTACTTTTTTAATACTTGCTTTAATTTAATCAAATCATTTATGACATAGCACCAAGGAATTTCCATTACTTTTCACAAAAAATAAACAAAGATTTTAAAAGGGCTCTGGCAGGGGTGGTGGTGATAATAACTGCAATGGCAAATAGTTATTGAGCCATTATATTGTCAGGCATGGCTGTAAATTTTCACTTGGGTCATCTCATTTTATACTCATTTTATACTCATAACAATGCTATGAAACCTGTTAATTATTTCTGCATTTTCATCCAGGTGAAGAAACTAAAGCAGAAAACTGCTGACAGGTCTAAGGTCAGCTGCACCGCAGAATGCCTGTTCTTAACCACTAGTGCCTACGCACAGATCAGGAACATGCAAAGACCTCGGGTCAGATAAATATTTAATATATTAATCCTTTTTAAATAGAAAGAAATATAAATTTTAATTTGAGATCAAAATATTATACCAAGAATAAAATAATCAAGTAAGGATCTTTAGTTGTCAGGACCACTTATTCAGAAGCAAGTGGAAATAAAACTCTTCATAACAGATTCTAGAATTCATTTTCACATCCTTTCAGCTTTTCAGTGCATGAAGTACAAAATATCACAAAATCCACTGTGAGACAAATGAACTGACACTTTTTTGTTCACATATAGTAGTAAATCATCACTAACAAATCACTGTGATAAGAAGGAAAAGAAAACAAGTGATCTTTCAGTCTAAACAGTTCATAATAAATTCTGTTCTGGAGGTACTGGGTCAATCTTCCTGGAACTTTAACAAATTAAATAGATAACTCCCACTCAGTCTTTCCCTACATTCTTTAAGGCAGTACCAGTCTTAGGTTAAGTGATATAAGGACTCTAACCAAGGCAATTTCTCTACTTTGGTCTGGGATATAATCAAATCGTAAGTTACTTAAAACATCTACACAACCTCAATAAATACAGTAACATTTTTGACGAAGACCGGAAGTAGATCCTGCTGCTTTTTTCTAGGAAACAATAATGAATTGTAGTTTTGTTAGGGTACCTTAAAGCAATTGCAATTATGCTTTTTCTTAATGACCACTGGTAGTTGTGAAGGTGGAAGTGGTAATAAAAACACCTCAACTACTATTTGTTAGGGGCTTTCCTGGTAGCTCAGCTGCTAAGACATCTGCCTACAGTACAGGAACCCAGGTTCAAGTCCTGGGTCGGGAAGATCCCCTGGAGTAGGACATGGAAACCCACTCCAGTATTCTTGCCTGGAGAATCCCATGGACAGAGGAGCCTCGTGGGCTACAAGTCCATAGGGTCACAAAAATAGAGTCAGACACAACTAAAGCGACTTAGTATGCACGCACACCATTTGTTAAGACACGAATACTTACCAAGCACAATACATACATCACCTGATTGAATTTTCAAGACAACTGATGGGAAAGTGTTATTACTCCTATTTCACAAATAAAGACACTGAGACTTGGAGAGATTAAGTAATTTGTCTAAGACTATCTTGTGGGCAATCTGCCAAAAGCTGACAGAGCTGATTTGAATCTTGGCCTTTCTAACTCCAAATCCTGAGCTTAACTACAAAATCACTATTTTTTCCTCTAAAATGAGACTCTGAAGATAAGTAATAATTTAAATGAGTCATATTCCTCATCTGTAACTTCTGTAGAACAATAGATTTTCATCTGAAAGACTGTCTATTTGTTACCAGCCAGGAATTCCTCCTTCCTAGACAAACCTGAGACTGATTATAAAAACCCGAGTGTCTGCTAACCACCTGCACTACACAGAAAGCCCTGAGGTGATCATTCACACATACAAGAGGACCCTCAAAAGTATGGGGCATAAGTCAAGGAAACATCCAGGGTCCTGATGTAAAATAGTTCTCTTACAATGTTTTAGGAAGAGGAAAAAAAATGTTTTAAAAGAAACAACGAAATGCAAATGAACAAGTTAATTCTCAAAGTAGAAAGATCTTTATTCAAAACAAGTAGGTTTATCACTAGTACTGAAAATTATTAACTATATTATATAGAAGATTCCATATATTTATGCAGTGTCCAGGGGTAATATAATGAAGCAAAAACTGCAATAATTCTTTTTTTTTTTTCCCCAAATCACTAGATTCCTAGTGGAAAACCTCTGTATTACTTTCAAATTACTCCAAAATTTGGGGGCTGGAAATAACAAACATTTATCATCTTATAACTTTCTATGGGTCGGGCAGGTGGGAGTGGCTTATCTAGGTGGGCTGGCTCAGAGACTCTTGCAAGGTTGCAGTCAGGGGTCAACCAAGGCTGTAGTCACTCAAGGCTTGACTGGGGAAGATCCACTTTTAAGCTCTCTCACACTGGCACCTATGACATGGCAGCAAGTTTTCCCCAGGCCAAGCAAACCACAGAGAGTGAGTGTACCCAAGATAGAGGCTGAAGTCTTTAATCTTCGAAGGGATGTACCATCACATCTGCCATGTTACATTCCTTGGCAGCTACTGACCAGGACCAGCCCACACTCAAGGGAAGGGGAACACAAAGGATTATGAATTCTAGGAGGTGGGATCAACGGGGGCCATCTTGACAGCCTCTATTCTGTTTTGATTTTAAATGCTAAGACTAAGTGATCTGTAATGACAGACTTTACAAAGGGAGGGGATATAAATGTGCTTATCTACCACCCTTGCCTTTATTTTTTTCCACTTCAAATATTTAAGTCTCTATCCACCCCAATGGGCAGAGTAAACAAAACTTTGCTCTTTCCTTATAAATGCTCTCATTTTATTCCCCTCAGTTTAACTGTTCACTCAGTCAAGATCAGGGAACAATCTTTCAGAAGACACAGTAGAATGCTTTTGTCTCTCATCTTATTCTCTAGCCATCTCAACATACATACACACTTGTGTACACACATACATACATACTTGTTTTAGAACACAGTCACAAACCAGAATACAAACTATCAGGTTTGACTAGCAAGAAATTTCTAGAAATACATTCAAAAGAAAAATTTCACAATTTTTATAATATGTCATAGTCCTCCTTAATGAACAGAGGATAAAACTGGAAAAAGACTGATATAAACCTTATTTTATTATATAACTTTTCTGGTGATGAAAAGGAAAAAATATATAGTACTTCTTTGTGATATCAGAATGTAAATTACTTGATTCAAATTAGGTATGTTTATAGGTAGCAGTTCATAACTAACTTTTCAGTACTGTATACTTTTTCAAAACCTAATATATCCTCACAATATTATTGGAGACAAAATAATTTAGTTGTTTTTTTTTAAGATTGCACTTATTTTAGGTAAGTAAATTATAAAAAGAAATGTATTGCATCTGTTCAGTTTATGCTGGTTCCTTATAAACATTTTTCAAATTTACTACTATCAAATTATTTCTAAACTCTTACATGAAGGCAGTCACCTGAGCTGTTCACCAATTCTCTTCTGTGAATTCTATTCAAAAAGAGCCTCCTCCTAACTCTGTTACTTTGAGAAAGACAATGCAGACTATAAAAGTGTCACAGGCTATAGCTGCCGATGAAATGATTTTTTAATTAGGATTGGCTGAGCTCTGGCTCAGTGGAAAGACTTTGTAATGCATGTGCTTTTATACACAGGCCTCAGAAACTCCCAATTATCAGCTATAAAAGGTATTTTTAAAATGTGATTCCAAAAGGCGTCTGTAAGAGTCTCCTAAAAGAATCTAGATCATGACAAACAATTCTAATTTGGTCTTGTGTCACTAACTCCACAGCTGGCTCAAAGAGTGGATTCCACAGATATTGCTATTTATTGAGAAGCCTTTTTAAAGACTGTACATACCTAAACTTGAATATTCCCATCATTTTTTACTAGGCTTAAGGGCTACAGTATTTCTTTAGGAGTATAATTGAGGAGTAAGGATGACTATACAATTAAGTGATGTCTTGACATTGACGGTCTACCTAATCACAGCACATGCAGAAAAGAGAACAGTACAGGCATGTTCTCAGAGACAGAATGAAGGGAAAGGCCTGTGGCACTGGCTTGAAAGAGCTGTTAGAGCAGGCTGCCCAGGCAAGGACAAGCATCCAAGGGAATCTGGAGAGGAAAAGCCCGATGAGGAGAAGGCACAGAAAATCTGGGGTAAAAGGTGTCAAAAGACCATCTTTTTATTTTCCACTTTGCCCAGGATTGGCATTCAGGTGTATTTAGAGCAAAAGTAAAGTTTTACTTCAAAGCAGGATAGTCTAACCCACAGCTTGCAGCCAAGCCCAGACTACCTCAGCTAGACTCCTGTGTGATGTTTTCTCCTCTAAGTCAAGAGATGACATTAAATAAGAATCACGATTAGGCGAGAGATATAGATCCTCAGCAGTAGATTAGGTTTCCGTACAAGCTCAGTGGCACACTTCGAAATTCAAACGTGTAATCTAGGAAAATCACAAATCATATACCTTAGCTTTATTCTAGAAGAGTCAATGCTGAAAATGTTAATGGTGAGAATGCCAAGGGTTTACTGATGTTTTGCAGCCATGTTTCTTTAGTTCAGATTATCTATTCTTCCTGGAAATCCTTCTTTGCCTACTTATCCTACAGGAGTTAGTTTGACTGATGTTTCCTCCATAATGTTGTTCCCAATCCACCCAATTATATTGCTTCTGCTTCTGAAACCTCATAATACAGTAGTTGCCCCTTATCCACACTTGTGATTTCTGCAGTTTCAGTTACTTATGGTTAACTATGATCCAAAAATATTAAATGGAAAATTTCAGAAGTAAACAATTCCTAAATTTTAACTGCATTCTGAGTAGTGTGATGAAATCTGGAGTCTGCTCTGTCCTGCTTTTAGTTACAAATCATCCTTTGACCAGTTTATTCAGCTAGTCAGTCACTTAGTAGCCAATTTCATTACCAAACTGATTGTTACAGTATCATTGCAGTGCTTGCGTTCCAAATAACCCTTATTTTTACTTAATAATGGCTCCAAACTGCAGAAATAGTGATGCTGGCAATTCAGATATGCCAAAGAGAAAACTTAAAGTGATTCCTTTAAGTGAAAGGAAAGGTCATTCCTTTAAGTGAAAGGAAAGGATATTTCTCCACTTAGCAGCAAAAAATTATATGCTGATGCTACTAAGATCTATGGTAGGAAGAAATCTTCTATTCATGAAATTGTAAAGAAGAAAAACAAATTCATGTTAGTGTTGCTGTTGCACCTCAAACTGCAGAAATTATAGCCACACAGTACGTGCTAATTGCCTAGTTAAGATGGAAAAGGCATTAAACTCATGGGTGGGAGACATAAGCAGAAACATATTCTAGTTGGTGGTAACATGTGGCATCAGAAAACATGAAGCCCACATGAAGACTTCAGCAAGGGATCCCCTAAAATGACTTATACCATTTAGTGCTTCCCAGGTGGCACTAGTGGTAAACAACCTGCACGCCACTGCAGGAGACAAAGAGACACGGGTTTGATCCCTGAGACAGGAAGATCCCCTGAAGAAGGACATGGCAACCCACTCCAGTATTCTTGCGTGGAGAATCCCATGGACAGAGGAGCCTGGCAGCCTACAGTCCATAGGGTTGCAAAGAGTCGGATACGACTGAAGCAACTTAGCAAGCACACATGCAAAGGATGGTTACAAATATTTGGGAATAGGTTTGGACAGAAAAATATAAAAATTACTGCAGAGACTGGGTATGCCATTGAATAAGCCACAGCTCCATTTTTGGTAGGAATGAGGAAGTTAATTAAGGAGAGAAATCATATCAACAAAACTTTTACTATAGTATATAGTTATGATTTTTCTATTTTTAGTTCTTGTTGTTAATCTCTTACTGTGCCTAATTTATAAATTAAATTTCATCATCAGTTCAGTTCAGTCACTCAGTCATGTCCGACTCTTTGTGACCCCATGAATTGCAGCACGCCAGGCCTCCCTGTCCATCACCAACTCCCGGAGTTTACCCACACTCACGTCCATCGAGTCAGTGATGCCATCCAGCCATCTCATCCTCTGTTGTCCCCTTCTCCTCCTGCCTCCAATCCCTCCCAGCATCAGATTCTTTCCCAATGAGTCAACTCTTTGCATGAGGTGGCCAGA
>NW_011495076.1:11436511-11463773 GCF_000754665.1 Bison bison bison | reverse complement strand
ATGCCATCCAGCCATCTCATCCTCTGTTGTCCCCTTCTCCTCCTGCCTCCAATCCCTCCCAGCATCAGATTCTTTCCCAATGAGTCAACTCTTTGCATGAGGTGGCCAGAGTACTGGAGTTTCAGCTTTAGCATTATTCCTTCCAAAGAAATCCCAGGGCTGATCTCCTTCAGAATGGACTGGTTGGATCTCCTTGCAGTCCAAGGGACTCTCAAGAGTCTTCTCCAACACCACGGTTCCAAAGCATCAATTCTTCGGTGCTCAGCCTTCTTCATAGACCAACTCTCACATCCATACATGACCACAGGAAAAACCATAGCCTTGACTAGACGGACCTTTGTTGGCAAAGTAATGTCTCTGCTTTTGAATATGCAATCTAGGTTGGTCATAGCTTTCCTTCCAAGGAGTAAGTGTCTCTTAATTTCATGGCTGCAGTCACCATCTGCAATGATAATGGAGCCCAGAAAAATAAAATCTGACACTGTTTCCACTGTTTCCCCATCTATTTCCCATGAAGTGATGGGACCAGATGCCGTGATCTTCGTTTTCTGAATGTTGAGTTTTAAGCCAACTTTTTCACTCTTCTCTTTCACTTTCATCAAGAGGCTCTTTAGTTCTTCTTCACTTTCTGCCATAAGGGTGGTGTCATCTGCATATCTGAGGTTATTGATATTTCTCCCGGCAATCTTGATTCCGGCTTGTGCTTCTTCCAGCCCAACGTTTCTCATGATGTACTCTGCATAGAAGTTAAATAAGCAGGGTGACAACATACAGCCTTGATTTACTCCTTTTCCTATTTGGAATCATTCTGTTGTTCCATGTCCAGTTCTAATGTTGCTTCCTGACCTGCATAAATGTTTTTCAAGTGGCAGGTCAGGTGGTCTGGTATTCCCATCTCTTTCAGAATTTTCCAGTTTATTGTGATAGGCATGTGTATATAGGAAAAAACCGTATATATAGGGTTTGGTACTCTCTGGGGTTTCAGGCATCCACTGGGGGTCTTGGAACATATTCTCCACTGATAAGGGTAGAGAATGGTAGTGGTAGTTGTCTGTATTCCTATTATTGCAGTGCTACAAAGTGTGCAGTCTGCAAACTTTTGGTTACCAGTTTGTGATGGAACATACAAAGAAACTGAAAGAAATTAGAATTGTTAAGCACTTTGACAGTATGTCTGGTATATTTCTTAAATTGGCCTCATTTTTATCTTTTTTTTTCTTTTAGTAACTCATTTTTATTGTGTTTTAAAAAGTATTGGCCTGGGACAGATTCGGAGTTTTGAAAAAATGGTTCCTCAACACAGATATTTTGAGCAACACTGTATTATAGCACTGATGTCATTCTATCCAGCACTGTAGTTAATTCACATCTTGCCCACTAGCTAGCCTGCCTACCTTCCTTCTTTGATCCACTACAGATGACATCATGGAAGTTTGGGGGATACAAGCTCAACAGATGATACTGATAGAAAAGGAATTTAGATTCTGTAGTTTTACATCTAAATTGAAATTTTAATATCCTCTATGAAAAACAAATGGTGACTTTGTTTTGTTTAACCCTCAATTATTTGTATTGTATGCCAGTATCCCATAATGGAAATATATTCTTTACCTTCACTTTGTGACTCATTCTATCAAGACTTCCATGATATTACACTCATAAAAAGAAAAATACACCTAATATTTGCATTGTCATTTTGCAATGAAACATGATATCACTTTATCTTTAAACAAAACAGGGGTAATAAGTTCATGGTGGCAACAGACATTAACGGACTCAGCACCAAGGCATCTGTGCTAGGCTTTCAGCCTCTTTTTTTGCTAGGCTCACTGTTTTAGATACGAAGCTATGTAACCAACAGATGCCCTGAAACCCCTTCTTAAAATTTGTATGGTGGTCAGAATGTCACTGTAATAAAGACAGACTGAAGCATAGGTGATTTGAGGATGATCCGGCCTCATCCAGAGTTTAATTATATTAACATAGTGGTAGCCTGGCTGTTGCTTGGCAGATGTGCTCTTGGCAGTCCTCAAACTGCCTGGCTTCTCCTACAGTCCCTCCCTCAAGCCATACTCAAACCCAAGCAGTCCAACATTGTTGACTAGCCAAGGATAAGAGAAACTGGCAATCCTAAACAATGCTTTTCTCCTTTGTTGAATATGACCAAAATAAAAGCAGTGATACCTACAATCAACCAATTTTTATAGCTAAATACTACAGAAACATGAAATACTTCCATAGCAGTCCCCAGATTATACCTAGTGAGTTTCTTTAGGTAGGTTCTTTCTTCTATCACCTTCTGTTCTTTCTTATAGTTTTTGTAACTGGCAATGAACAGTGATTATAATGGTTGAGAAGAAAAAAGAAAGAAAAATAGTTAAAAAGTCATTTTAGAATCACAGCTTGAACTTGCATTAGAAAATTATAGTCATGCATATTAATTCTTCTAATTTCCTATTATTTAAGTAGGGAGTTAGGTAGATCAGGTACTTGGAAAAAAAATAAGTGAAACTATTTTAAATACAACCACAGCTTTTTTATAGGAGAATCAAAGACTGGAGCTGGATAGCTGAAAAACATAACCTCTAAATTTAATCCTCTAATAACAGTGCTTAAGGCACATTTTAATCCATGGATTTTACTCAAAGATCAAATACAAATTTATCAATTTTCAAATTAATTTTTCCTTAAAATCTTGAAAATTTGAGGTTCTAAAATTCATTTTCAATTTGGTTAGTCTTTTCTCTATTTTCTTATCATTAAAAAAGTTATTTCATAATTCATATAATAATCTCTAAACATCACTACTTTGTAAAAAGCAAAATAATTTCCTGTATGTATTATATATCAATGATCTAATAAATGGATTTTTAAAAGTCCTTCTTTCAGGTACCATGACAGTAGTTACCAAACAAAAATTAGTAATGATTGTAAACAGGAAATGCAATACAGGAATGACCCTTGAAGCGCATTTGTAATCAGGAAAAAGACAGTTTGTGTATCTATAGGTGTAACACTGTAAATATTTTAGCTTTATCTGATTATAAGCTTCTTCACATTCTAATACATATAAGCTGCTTTCTCATTTTTCATTTGACATTACTTAAGACAAATAATCACTCCTAAGTACAAAGCTTGCAAAGCCAGGAACAAATGCCAAGAATCACCACTAAAATAGGACATTGTGTTACAAATCTAGTGTACTCTTGACCTGTAAAGAGTTCACTAAGGGATATAATCCCATTTGTACTTACTTTCTATCATTTATTTTGTCATTTTTTTTTTCTCTATCCTTTCTCTCAATAGTGTAAGTTCTGTAATACAAGGTATCTTGTCTTTTTGTTCATACTATACCCCCAGGGTTTAGAAAAATGTTTTGCACATAAACTACTCACATAGTTTTTAAATGAATCATCTTATTTTAGGAGAGATAACTTTTAAAGACAATAAAAGCTCCATTATTTTTCATTTTCCTGTAATTAAGTACCATCGAGAGTGATATACATCATGACTAGGCTTATTTGCCTCATGCTAATAAAGCAATTTATATGCCTTTGAAGCTGTAAACTAAAGAGTTAAATGAATTAAACTTAATGTTTTCAAATACCCCACAAATATTTAAAAGGCAAACTAATTAAGTAAAAACAAGCTGAAAAAACAGCTAAGATCTATGAAAAAAATTTTCATTTTCTCATGGACTCCATAAGAATATATAACATTTATATACAGGCCATTTCACTGAAAATCATATATATTTACATATTCTTGGCTTGTATGATTTCTAAGCACTGTGGAATATTATTATATTTGGTAAACTACTGATATTTTCCAAAGTCAAAAAGAGTAACTGGGTTTGAAGAAATCTTAGAAATCACTTGGCTCCCCTATTGATTTTTATAGATAAGGAAATTGATATCCAGAGTGGCCAAGATCACAAAGACTACAGTGGACCCAGATCTGCTAATTCTCAGCCCAGAGCGAATTTAAAACATCATACTGATAAACAGACATGAGAAAGCTAATATACCACAGAAGATCTTTCTGTATACTACTGCGCTTTACCTATACTGGGTACTTATTGATCTTTTCTAATTTCTGAACACACTGTAGTGATTTGGTGTGTAAAAAACATATTCAAATTAGCATGGGGCAAACTATATCCCTACTTCTGGCTTTCAGAAAAAGAACATAGGAAGTAATACTCTTTTACCAATTTATCATTTTCTTTCTACTAAATAGACCCCTCAGACTAATTCTGTGGTCCATGATGTTAATTCCAGGCTCACAAGACTGGTACCCTCCTGGAGTTCAGTGAGTGCCTGGTTAAATAGTTCATTTTGGTGTTTCCTACTGCTTCTCAATAGATCTTATTGTATGAACAATTCTCCTAACATTGAACTTTTTGTTTTTAACTGCTCTATTCTAAGCTGCATGATCTGCCATTCCAGTGGCACTTAGAGTACTCTGTGGCTAGGAGAAAAAGAGGTTTAGCCTACCATGTTATGTGTAAGACTTACTATCAACTCTGGGGTTCAGCAGGTAGAACAGATTGTTCTCCAGGCCAACCATGAGTACCTGTATACAATTCCAGATGTCACTAGTTGAAAGACAAAGAGCCAAAAGCAGGGTTGCTATTGTTCAGAACCATATTAAGTAGCTAGAAGGCAGCACTATAACTGCTCCCAACAAAACCTGGGAATTCTAGAAGATATGGTCCAGAACGTTATTGGAACTTATGGAATTTCTTTGACTGTAAAATATCCCAGAAGTTACTTTCCATGATATTTGTACTTATTTAGACTTTGTTTCCATGCAAAAAATGTCAAAGGCAACTTACACTAAAGGCATACATATGACCATGGGTAAAGTATAAACTAACTATAGGAAACCAGTAGAGTGGTAATTTTATTGGAACAGAAACCATTTCTCCAATATAATTCCTTTAAACAAATAAAAATGCTTAAATGCATCTTAGGTTTTTTTCTATTAGGGTACTTCATTCAACATATATGCAGTGATCAGAGCAAAAGTATCAGAGGACTCAGGCTAGGTGACATAATGGAAGTCACGTGGATTATGAAGACCATGGTGCAAGATCACAGTTACGTTCTGCCAGTTTCAGATCAACCTATCTAAGCCTGAGTTTTCTTATCCTTAAAATGAAGCTAGTCTGCTTCATAAATTGCTTTGAACAGAAAACAAAATAACTATACAAGTATAAATAGGATATGAATTTCCCTCAAGAAGCTTGCAATCTAGTTAAGAGAAAGACTATAATCTAGAGGGAGAAAGTAATGAGTTTGCTAAGAGTTATGATAAGATGCTTTGGGAATATAGAAGAAAGAGATTTTCCATCTAGCTGGTAACAAGAAGAAGTACACATTGGATGTATATGTTTGCTATGGTTAGGAAATAAAAATTATTTTGTTTCAAAAAAAAAAAAAAGGAGGGTGAGGTGTGTGTTGGGGGAAAAAGGGGGCATGTAGGGTGAGGAGTGTGTCTTGGATTAGTAATATTTAGTATTATTGAAGGTGAGCTAGCAAAGTCAAGGAGAAAGGTGATGGTACACAGCTTGACAGCCAGTGGAGACATAAACCCCTAATTCAACTTCACAGGACAGGACTAAGGAACAAAATCAACAGAAAACCTACTACAGTTCTATTCAAACCAATATTCAAAGCAAGTTAGAAAAAGTGACTTTTCATATCTAATTAATGTAATGACTCACACTATGGCTTAAAAGAGATAAAAGCCCTGCTAAGGAACACTTTATTCTATACTTGTTCTGAGAGAGTAACTGCCTCTAAGGTAAAGCCCTGGAAGCCCTCCCATTACCCCAAGTCTTGCCAATGATTCTCAGGCAAGAATGGCTTCAAGCAGAGAATTCAAGTGTAGATTTGAACCTCCAGGTCACCATTTACTTGTCTTTTCCACTTCAGTCAGGGACCACCCTAAGAGAAAAGGTTCATTCTAATTTCTAATGGAAATAATCTTTGTGGTTCAGTTATCTTTCCAACTGCAATCACATGGTTTCACTTTGATTTTTCAGCAATGACAGAAGCTTTCAGAACATGTTTGGATGCTGAGAAACAAGATGTTTTAGTGACTTTGTAATCTTTAAAATCTCATCTTTTTAAAATTAAAGAAACAAAGAAAAGGGTCCTACAGAAAAAATACACAAGACATCAGGAAGGATCAAAAGATGGAGGTTAGAAAGGAGGCAAACAATGAATAAAGTGTAATATTAAAAGCTCTTTTGCAATTCCAGGCAGCCTAAGGGAAATTACTATAGTTCTCTTTCTCTCTGGTATGTTTTTAAAGAGAAAAAAGTGATTCTCAGGGGAGCTGCTGCTAAGTTCCTTTAGTCGTGTCCAACTGTGCGATCCCATAGATGGCAGCCCACCAGGCTCCCCCATCCCTGGGATTCTCCAGGCAAGAACACTGGAGTGGGTTGCCATTTCCTTCTCCTCTCAGGGGAGAGTAACACAGAAAGGAAAGAGGAAAACATCTGGCTGTGGGCCATGATTTAGCATTCACCATAAAATGAGACTCTGTTTCTGTTTCTCAAAGGTCATTGTTTTTTCCAAGCAGACACAGGCTCTACTTACATGAAGTCAATTATAATAAAGAGACACAAGACATAAGGAAGAGATCTAGACAAGTAACTCTAAAGAAAGGGCAAAGATGTAAAAATCAAATTCTACTCTAAAATATTATTAAAACAAAACTCTGTATAACCAAACTAGCTCTCACTTCCTAGCAACAGCTCACTTATCTCAAACAAAATACAATATAGTAAAATCTAGTTATAAAAATTCCTTGCCTTTCTGATGGTGTATTTTAACCGGTAATTAATCCAAATTTATGCCAATGATAGACACCCAAGTTCTCCTTTTAAAAACAAAGAATCTTATAATAACATCATCCACCTAGGTGGATGTGAAATGAAGACAACCCTCTAATTCTTTTTACATGAAATGTTAATGGGAAAGTAACATTTGTCATCTGCCTGGAGAAAATTTCTTATGAAAACAACAGTAAAAAGGTTTTAAAGGAAAAAAATGCAATGCATCTTAAAACAGAAGTTGAATTTAGTTTTACTTAAATGGCTGTGCCTTTATTTCAACTTTCAGCTATGATTTTTAAAAGGTATATTCAAACCATCAGTTTTCTTGCATATCCAAGTCAAAAAGAAGGGAGACCTGAAAAGTATCCTAGATACCAAAACAGGGTAAGAAGACTCATAAGATCAAAGATGATACTGTAATGTTTCCTTCTCATGTGTTAGAAAACAATTTCTAAAGGGAATGCAAGTTTCTTTTTGAAATTATGAAATGTATTCCTGGGACCTCTAAATTATTTGTACTGGGAAACACTCTGTCAAATACACAGAACATTAATCTGTCAAGGATCCTACCTAGACACAGAGAGGGTATGTTGGCAATCAGATTGGACATCTTTGGGATCTTTTACTTTCCAATTTACTAGTTGAGGACTTTGCCCTGAGAATCACCAGTGATGACAAGGTAGTGAAACAGGATTTGTTACTGTCATGGTATTGTCTGTAAAAGTTTTAAATTTATGGAATCCTTTTTCTTCGGGTGGGGGGAGGAGGGGAGGAGGATTAGAGAGAAGGATAAGATTCTCGGTTGAAAAGATAACCTTTTAAAGTAAAGGGAAGATGCAGGAGAAAAATTACACCATATATCAAGATGATTATTTACGATAATCCACATTCTGAAACTAAGGAAACTGTGTATAAATAATGTCTGGATTTTTCCCTTGCTAGCACATATAATTCTTAACTCTGGACTTTCTCCCTCAGAATTACTTCTTGTCCCAAATAATTTCAAAATCACTTTTGAATGTTACTTGTGTGTGTGTGTGTTTTTTCCTCCTTTTAAATAGAGGATGTTTTGTTTTGTTTTTTTCCTGGAGCAGTTTTAGGTTCACAGCAAAATTTAGCAGAAGATACAGCATTCCCATATATCTCCTATCCCCTTTCAGACCCCCCCCCCATCCCTTTATCAATATCCCACATCAAAGTGGTACATTTGCTACAATTGATGAATTTACACTGGCACATCATCATCCCCCAAAGTCCATAGTTTATTTTAGGGTGCACTCTTTGTGTTTATTCTGTGGGTTTTGACAAATATATGACAGGTATTCACAATTACAGTAACACAGAATGGTTTCACCCACTCATCCCTCCTTTCCAAAGAATCTGGGCATTTAAAAAGTCTTTTTTGAAGCACTGTGTTTAATCATAGACAAGATTCCCCCACAAAAAATTTTAGACAAGTACTAAATTACCCACTGTTTCCCACAAGAAAAACAAAATAAGCAAAGCGTTCATCAACAGAAGGCTAATTAAGGGGCAAACAAAATGCTTTCCTAGTAGCAAGCAAGATTAACAAAAAATCAATTTGCTTTTAGTGTCATCTAAAAGCAAAGAAAAGAATAAGAAACCAAACTATAAGACAACAGAATTCAATCACTGTACTCTCAGAATTTACGTTTTCCTGTTCTTGAATTCCCTTTTGGATGCTGAGTCTAGTCACAAAGGGCAAACATTTTTTTTTCCCCCACTGCAGGCTTTTTATTTTTCAACAGCCTCCTAACCTAACCTAATATTTTGCACTTGTATATATTTTCAAAAATCCAACTGTGGGCATGAAACAGAACTCATGCTTAGGTCAGAAACCTTGTCTTTAGAAGATGAAGTAATGGCAATGCTGATAACCCACAATGAGCAAGAGAAGAAAATTAGGTTCTCTATTTTTCCCCCCTTTACTCTCAGCAGAACTTCCTTCCTTATTTGATAAGGAGCAACATTTCCTTCTCCAAGGAGCAACTAGCTTAATCAATTCCCTGGAATGAGACGACCTTTCACACAGAACGTTACACTGGAATGTGACATCAGCATTCCCTCTGAGTCACAGTCTGGTCCCCACCCTTTTCTCCCAGGAAACGTGAGTCTCCTAAACTCACGGAGCGGCTCAGGTAGGGCCATGGGTCCTGAAGCCCGGAGGGCAGCCAGTCAGGAAACGTCTCCTGGAGCTAAACCACCGCTGACAATCGTCCTTTGGGACTAGTTGCCAAAGAAGGAGAACATTTTCTTTGGAAGACGAATGCAGTGCTTTGGAAGTCAAGTAATGAATGACCAAAGAGAGACCAAAAAAAAAAAAAAAAACCAACCCAAAACTTCACCTTTCACGCCATCACCAGCCGCTGCTGCGAAGGAAGGACGTTAAATCAACGCTCACTCTAGACAGCCTCTTGACTGCCAAGCTGGGAAGGGAGGAGGTCTGAGCTGTCAAAAGTCTCATCAGTGACCCCAAACCACAAAGGCTTAATAAAGTTCAGCTTCCTGAGACAGGAAGAAGTAGTGTCATGGTTTCGCCCGAACTCGCCCTAAGCTCATCCTTTTCTTCTAGGGAGGCACAGGCCCAGCCAAAACATCTTAAGAAAAAGTTTCAAACACCTCCAACCGTTGGACTTGATTAGACAGGGAGAAATGTCCCGCGCCCGCCCTCGCGCGCGACTCTCAGTCGCTCCTGGGTTTCAGGAGTTAGTAGGGCCAGCGGACACCCCTCTACCCGAAGGACCGGGTACTGGGGCCCCGGGCGCCGGAGATCCCGACACCGCTCGAGCCTGACGGCCCTTGCGCCCCACCAGCCACTGGTAGCCAGGGGGCGGCGCCCCGCGCAGGTGAAGCGGCTGCTGCCAGCCACCCTACCTTCTTCACTTTGGCCTCCAAATCCATGTCTATGTGTCAGAGGGGGTTTCTCCTCCTGGCGGGGATATCACGCCCAGGATCGCCTGGCGTCTGGCACCGCTGCGGGTACTGGAGGAGATGTGCCGGGACACCGGCACCACCGCCGCAGCCACTTGCCCGGCACGGTCAAACTTCCGCCGCCCAGTCGGCTGCAGCCGGCCTGCGGCGGGGACCGGGAACAAAGAGGGCCAAGCAGCCAATGACAGCCGGGCCCCTCCGGGCAGCCGCCAATCACTGAGCGCCGCACGCACCTTCGCTGCCGAGCGCGGCGCCAGCAAGGTGAGGGGCGGGGCCGCGTTCGGGGCGGTACCCTGCGGAGCTCAATTGGGTAGCCGGGAGTTGGTCTCTGAGGCTCCGCTGGGCGTCCTCACTACCTCCTCCCAAAGAATTGGAGCCCAGGCTGCCTCCAGCTGAAATGAGGAAGAGCCTTTTCCATTCAGTCAGCTTGTACCTGTTTTGCTTGGGACTTTAAATATGAATTCAGAGCAAAGAAAAAGACAAGTTGTGGGGATTGTTAGGGATCTTCGTGATGGGCATTGCACTCTATAATTGCACTCTATAATTTCACTGTTGAGTTGTGGAAAAGGCACTTGGCTAAATACTTTTCTCCAATATCCCAAGCACTGGCAGGAAACCTTATCTCAGACAGCCAATGAAGATGGTTATATGGGTTGTCTGAGGATTTGATAGTTCAAAAATGAGGATAATGTGAACCACTAAAGAGATAACTTACACCATTCCTTTGGAAGAAGAGGCTTGCCCGTTGTCCCTGTTGTGTGAAAAGATGTGAGGCTCCTCATGTGCTCATGCTTAGATGAAGCAGTATCATAGGCATAACAAGCAGCGCTTCAGCTCTAGATTTGGATCCATATCATGGCCTCGTTCAGGAGCAACTGCAATGAATACTATTGCCTTGGTGGACCTGAAAGGAATTCTAGGGATTATTGAGTATAACTTTCTCATTTTGCAGGGAACTGAGGACCCCAGAGGTATAGGGACCTGCCCAATTTCTTAGTCTCTTGGGAACAGAGCTAAAGCTCATGAGTCTTTAAGCAGTGTCTTCAGCTTGTTTGGGATGGAAAAAAACAACCTTTTGACTAATTAAAAGAGAGGAGTCTTTTTTTTCCCCTCTGTTCATGGTAATGATAGAAAATTATAATGATTAGATAGCAAGTGACCACCTAATCTGCATCTACTTTTAAAAGGGAAAAAGTCCCAAATCATATAGCTATTTAGGTTCACATTTCTCTCCCCTTTGGTGGTGGTGGTGGTGGTGGTTTAGTCTCTCAGTCATGTTTGATTCTTGCAACCCCATGGACTGTAGCCTGCCAGGCTCCTCTGTCCATGGGATTCTCCAGGTAAGAATACTGGAGGGGGTTGCCATTTTCTTCTCCAGAGGATCTTCGCGACCCAGGAATCGAACCCAGGTTTCCTGCACTGCAGGCAGATTCTTTACCAACCAAGCTACAAGGGAAGTCCTCTATCCCCTTTACCTTTTGAAATATGGTAACTGTAAAAAACCCAAATTCATTTTAGCTAACGTTTTGAACCCTTAGGACCTTCCCCTGGACAGTCCCCTGGTGTCCCCTGCCTTTTGTTTGTAGAAGAACATTAACTTCCTAGGCTTTTTCCAAGTCCCCAAAAGCAAATTTAATCAGTTATATGAGAAATTGCAAAAACAAAGGAAAACAGTCAAATGAAACTAAATAATAATAGTTTGGCTGTAAAGTAAAGCCAGGGGCCTTTAGTTTCTTCCTTCAGTGCTATAGATAGTATCCTGAGCCATATCCTTGTACTGGTTTTATAGAAACCAGCCCCCACCCCAACCAGATGAACCACCAACATGTAGGCCCCAGACCAGTTGCAATTAAGAAGGTTGATGATTGGGATTCCTGAAATAGCATGCTGTTACTTCACCACCGACAAGTCAGAGAATTGTGCACAAGCTGGTCAGGCATCCTACAACCCATACCCCAAATGCTGCCTTTAAAAACCCTCCCCTAAAAACCATTGGGGAGTTTTAGTGTTTTGAGCATTAGTTGCTTGTCCTCCTTGCTTGATGCCTTCACAATAAACACTACAGTTTGCTTCACCACAGCCTGGTGTCAGCAGCTTAGCTTTGTCTCATATTGGATGGGCAGACCCAAATTCAGTTCAGTAACAAACGGAGCACTGATTTATGATGTGATGTTTTTCTTATTCTATTAATAAACTAAAAATGGAATGACCAAGATGGTCATGAATTTTTCTTCTCACTCAGTTTAATTAAAACTTTTCCAAGCCATTTTCCCAAACCATGCTACAATGTTTGGGCTCCTGCAAAGTTTACCCAATGTAAACTCCAGTGAATATGAGGTTTAGTTATGACAAGGCAATTTGGTCTCTTTCAGGGAGCTTAACAGATGGAAAATGTCCAGTGAAACAGTTTAAATAAGGCATCAAACAATGTTGTAACATAAATTTTGGGCTTATTTTGTGAAATTTGAGAAACAAATACTAAAGAAAATATCTGCTGCTGCTGCTGCTGCTAAGTCGCTTCAGTCGTGTCCGACTCTGTGCGACCCCAGCCCACCAGACTCCCCCGTCCCTGCAATTCTCCAGGCAAGAACACTTTGGAAACATTTTTTAGCATCATATTCTGCCCTTCTCTCTCTCTTCCCTCCCAAACCTTCTAGCATCACTTTGTGTATCATTTGCTAGTTGAAATTAAGTGATATCTACCTGGAAACATTACTGTGCCAATTATATACAAGGTAACATTGAGGTAGATAAGTTTTAGGTTAGGAGGATTAGATTCCGATTTCTTATTAGCTGTTCAAGTGTTACGTTAAAGAGATACTAAGGAATTAGAACTGGCACTGTTTGATGACAAGATGTAATTGATGACAGAAAAATGAGTAGAAGATAACACACATGTTGCTGGCTTGCTCATTTTTGTAGGTGGTTCTGGAAAAAGGAAAATATAGGCTATGTTTAGTTGTGTTTTCCTGGGAGTGGGATGAGGACAAAGGGTACAGTTTTTAATTCATTAGGTTTGAGGTTGGGATACTGAAGTATCCAAATATTAATCTTGGAGATGAGAACTGGGGTGGAATGGTGATTAAGTGTCAATATCTTACATAGATAAATAATTGAAAGCCATGGATGGAAATGATCAGCATGGGATATAGCAAAATAAGAGAGAATATCAATGACCTCAATTGAGCAAAGTTGAGCAAGAAAAGCACAGAAAGGAAATAAAGGTTAGTTAGTAAGGAAAAAAAAAATTAGAGTTCCCAACAAACTCTTAAGAGAAGAAATTCAAGAAGGAATTCATCAACAATGTCCAGCTATAGAAAAGGGTCAAATTCTCATTGAATTTAACAGAAAGTAAACTTGGGGAGTAAAAGCTGTATCCCATGTCAAATAGGCTATAGGACAAACTGAGGCAGCAACATAGAGAGTTAAAGGAGTAACCAGTGATTTTAAGGAAGTAGAAAATACTGGAATTGAGTGATTGACTTGAAGGGAGGAAGGATGAGCATTCCTAAGAGTCACTCTTAGGGATCTAATTTGGTGACTTGTACGGTGGCTGTAAATCTCTCCTTTCCCACCTTAAGATGAGTTTCGTTTGTATGTAATGATTTTGCAAGGCCAATTGGATCTGAGTTTGGCAGTCAAAAGAGACATCTGGGATGGAGATACAGATGACTGGTTATAAATACACAGGCACAAACATCTACATATACACATGTACGTATAAACACACACACACTCAGCATACCAGAACACTAGGAAAATGAAACACCAATAGGAAAGTTTTCTACACCAGGTAAGGTAAATTTCCAAGATAAAGATGACTGTACCTGTCTCCTCAATTATTAATGTAGCCCCAGGTGGCCTCTTTAGCAAATGTTCATAATTTATTAACACCTGTTAGAGGAACTCCTGTGCTACTGACTTAGCTATTATTGCTCATTAGCAGCTTGTATGGATTACACATTGTTCTATGGGGAGACAAACATTTTTTCAGAGCAAATTATTACCTGTAAAAATTTTTTTAGTTGACCAAACACTGGTGTTTGGCTAGGGAAATAATGAATGATTCACATGATAAGTTTATATTAATTTTTTCTAACAGTAAACAATCAATGTTATAGGAACAAAGTAGAAAATAGAATGGTATATAGATTGTGCTCACAACTGTGCAAAAATATCATGCACAGAAAAGAAACATGAGGAAAATTCATAAAATGTTAGCAGAGGTTTGTCTCTGATTGATAGGTCCATGGGGATTCCTTCTTTCCTTTAAAAAATATTCCATGATGATCATGGCATATTTCTTAATGGAAAAACCTTATCTAAAAATATATTATTCAAAGCATTTTAGGAAGATGGGGCAGCGGCAGTATAATTTTTCAACCTGCCTGAAAAATCTACATTAAAAAGAAAAAAAAAAAAAAACTGATCAACTGGTTAGCAAAACCAAAAGCCATGGACAGCCTTTACAATAAAATTGGCAAGGTATCTCCATAAATCCAAAAACACAACAGATAAGGACAAGCCAACAAAAGCCACAAGACATGCATGTATAAAAAATTCTGTCAGGGGAGGGAGAGAAGCAATAAGTTGGTGTCTGACAGACACCAGGAAAATTCAAGATGTTCTCCTCCAGATATCCATTTTAAAACACTTCAGGCCAAATTTCAAACAGCAGCTGAAACAGTGAAATGTGACTGAAGGAGCTGAATTAATCTCACCCCGTGATATCTCATGACTCACCCACTAGGACTTCTTTCTAAGAGAGGGTCCCACAATAAGAAACTTTGTCAAGGGAAATCAGAATAAGTAGGTTGGGGCAGAAGAGACAGTGGAAAGTGAAAGGCTAGAGGAGCTCTCTCCAATGTAGTAGCCAGTAACCACATGTAGTTATTTAAAATTTAATTAATTAGGTTAACTAAAATCCATTAAAACTTAAAATTTGACTTCTCAGTCATACTAGCCATATTTCAAGTGCTCAACAGCCGGAAAGGGAAATGGAGTCAGGAAATCTCCAAAAGCTTGTTGTATTTGTTAGCGCTTCATAAAAACAAGGGAGGATGGAGCTCTCTGAAGTTGGACACAATTTTCTAAACTCTGCATCATCGTATAAGTTTAGGAAAATTAATGTCACATAATAATGGGTAACAGTAAGTTATTAAGGTCAAATCCAATACAAACTTATAAGAAAAGAGAGCAAACGGAGCAGAATAACTTCCCTACAGAAAGATGTGTCCACAAAACAGAGCAAAAGTGTGTTACTTGAAAACAAATTAAAGACATCAAAAAGTTAATGCATGTCATGAAAGGATCATACAAATCAGAATTAGAAAAACTCATAACTGAGGTAATAGAATTCAGGAAAGAATTAGAAATGAAGAAAATAATATTACATAGATGAAGGCTAAACTAAAAAGGATACTATGGCAAAAAACCGATAATGCCTACAAACAACGGATAGTAAAAATTCTTCTTTCTAAAAAATCGAAAAGTGATGACATATGTATACCTATGCTGATTCATGCTGATGTGTGGGAAAAACCAAAACGATATTGTAAAGCAATTATCCTTCAATTAAACATAAATAAAAAATTTAAAAAGTAATGAAGACAAATATAAAGTATTCTAGAGAAAGTATCAAATATTAAAAAGGTGATGAGATCAAGTACATGGATGATAGAAGTCTCTGAAGATGAAAACCAAAGGAACAAACGCTGAAAAATGGTGACTCAAGAAAACTTTCTGAAATTACAAAAATGATATGAAACTAGATATTGAAAGATCATATTGCTTACCTGAGAATATATTGACTCAAAATAACCAACACAAGACATAGTCTAGTAAAGTTACTGGACTTTGAAGAATAGGAAAGAAAATCCTTTGGGTATTCAGCTTTAGGAAGGGATGTAACTTAAAAGGGGAAGACAATTGTATTAACAGTGCGCTTTTGCTTTAGCAATTCTCTAGATCAGAAGAGGATAGAGTAACATTTTAAGCTATTCAAGAAAGACAATGTAAACCAAGGATTTTATATGAAGTAACTTTCAAGTTAAAGGGCAAAGACTTTTATAAACATAGAATTTAGGAAATACAGTTCTTATGAGCCCTTCCTGAAGAATCTTCACTTGGCTGTTTTCTCTGTATCTCTGTCTAAATCTCTCATCTCTCTCTCATGAAGATGCCAGTCGTTGGATTTAAGGCCAACCCCAATGAGGTATGGGGTTTCCCAGGTGGCACTAGTGATAAAGAACCCACCTGCCAATGCAGGAGGCTTAAGAGACGTGGGTTTGGTCCCTGGGTCGGGAAAATCCCCTGGAGGAGGGCATGGCAACTCACTCCAGTATTCCTCCCTGGAAAATCCCATAAGCAGAGGAGCCTGGCGGGCTATAGTCCATGGGATGGCAAAGAGTTGGCCACAACTGAAGCAACTTAGCATGCACACTAATCTGATATGACTTCATCTTAATGAATTATGTCTATTAAAAACTCTATTTCCAAATAAGTTTATATTCTGAGGTTCTGGGTGGATATGAATTTTTTTTTGGGGGGGGACATGATATAACCCATTACAGTAGGAGAACAAAAGCAACATAGTCACAATAAAACTGTTACTAGGAAAAAGCAGAAGCAATCAGTGGCCTTTCTTCCACACTCAACACTATATCTTGCAGAATTGAGAATATAAGCACTAAATTTACTGTCAGTGGCGTTAGTTCCTTTGTCTTCTACTTTAGAGGCACTGGATTATTACTTCTGGAAAACTCTTCCTTATCCATTGTTCCCTAAAATGAATTCTAGAAAGGCATTGATTGAGGATTTCCTTCTGGAAAGCTGTGCTAGCATAAGAGCAGAGTTTTGGAGGACTGAGATGTTTGGGATAAAACAACACCTTTTGCCAGGCTTGAGACTTAAGAATATGCCTGTCATTTTTATTTCAGGGAAACTTTAAATCGGCATCTCTCAACCATTAAACCAATGACATTTTATGTGTGTGCTAAGTTGCTTCAGTTGTGTCCGACTCTCTGTGACCCTACGGACTGTAGCCTGCCAGGCTCTTCAGTCCATGGGATTCTCCAGGCAAGAATACTGGAGTGGATTGCCATGCCTTCCTCCAGGGGATTTTCCTGACCCAAGGATCAAACCCCAGCCTCCTGTGTCTCTTGCATTGGCAGACAGTTTCTTTACCACTAGTGCCACCTGGGAAACCCAAATAAATTCCAGTTGATGGCTTTCAGAAGGTTGGCCTGTGATGAAAGAAGATTGAGAAGACTTCATGTCTCAGGTACTGTGTGCTAAGAAAAGTCAAAGTGCTAGTTATGTCTGACTGTCTCTCAACCATGAGACCAATGACATTTTGAGCCAGATAATTACTTGTTGCAGGGGGCTGTCCTGTGTATTATAGAATGTTAAATACCATTCCTGGCTTTAACCCACTAGATGCCATTGGCATCCCTCCCCACTTGTGACAACCAAAAATATCTCCAGACATTGTCAGATGTGTTCTGTGGAGCAAAATTGTCCCCAGTTAAGAACCACTCAGCTTTAAAAGATTCCAGAAGTCTACTATCTATTTTTGGGTAATAAACCACCCTAAAACTTAATAGCTTTAAACAACAAGAACAACAACTTTATTTTGCTCACAAATCTGCAGTTTGAGCAGGAAAGGCCAGAGTCCCCCGTCTCCACCGCATGCACGATCAGCTGAGATGACTGAATGCTACATGACATGCTGCAAGATGGCTTTACACAACAGGCACGTTAGTGCTGGCTCTCAGCTGGGACCTCAGTGATGTTTGTGGGTGGGGGAAGGCCTCGGTTCCTCTCCAGCTAGGGCTTCTATGAGCTGCTTGGGCTTCTTTACAGCTTGGTGGCTGGGTTTCAGAAGCAAGTGTTCCAAGAGAGTTAGGTAGAATTCATGGCATTTTTTTATGTTCTGGCTATGGAAGTCATAATAGTAGTACCACTTCTATCATGCTCTGTTGTTTGAGATAATAATAAACATCTTCTCAGTTTTAAGGGAAAGAGACATAGACCCCACCTTGATGAGAAGAGTATAAAAATCACAATTTAAGAAGAGTATATAAAGTAGGAGATATAGTTGCAATCTTCTTTGGAAAATATAATCTTCTACCATCTACCCTTTGTCACAAAAACTCACCTTCCTTCACATGCCAAATATAACTATGTCATTCTCTCAGATCTTCAGGTCTCCTTAGTACAAAGTCTGGTCTCTGTCATCCACACCAAGTCCAGATGTGGATGATACTCCTCAAGTGCAGCTATTTGGTTACAGCTCCTTGAGTACAATTCCTCTTGATCTGAAAAACTCTGAACTAAAGAAACAAGATACCTATGCCTCACACATACTTAGTGTATAGTGGGAGAGTCCTGGAATACCTGCTGTAGACGACCCCCTTCAATAATGTGTAAAACAGGCGGCACATAACAACCACTGTTCCATAGCAATTCTGAAATCTGGCCAGGACCATGTTGTGACTTCCTTGATTGGCACTCATTTCTGTTCCTTGGCAATTGTTCTTCATGGATCTTGACTCCACTCTGGAATCTTGGCTTTGCTTTCTGATGCATTCTTCTTTTTCTACCAAGAGCACATCATGTTTGCATTCGAATCATTTTCTCAACCTGCTTCCTGAATGCAAAAAATAGGAGTCCAAAGGCCTTTTAGCATTTTGTACTGACTTTTCCCTTTCAGTTCAAGCTTTTATAATTATTTGAAAAACCATTTGTGTTTCTTATGTGCCAATGTGTAATATATTCTGTTAAGCCAAAGCCACATCCACAGACTTCTCTGATAGTATCATTTCTTTATCTTGTCCTTCCAGTGTGAAATTTCCATGAGATATTATATTTAGTATTCTTAGAAACACTTTAAAATGCAGATGATATCTGAGGCACACCCTTAAGAACCTCAGGGGGCCCTCCATCTGTCTAAAGACTATATATGAGTCAATCTATTAAATCTCTTTGCTGTCTTAACAAAGACTGTTATATACCACCCCAGGTTTGGTATTTACCAAGAAGCCATTTCTCAATACTTAATTTAAAAATTGTTAGACATATGGAAATGTTGGTTATGTGAAACAGTTTTACTTTTGAACCCAGAAAGTACCAGTCCCTTTTTTATTTAACAATGCATTTCATTCTTTAGTTCATCTCTCTTCTCACATTTTACCATAGAGAGTAAAAAGAAGCCAAGTGGCACTTTCAATATTCTCCAGTTATCCAGTTCTAGCTGTTTTCTGTTTTATACATTACTAGAGACAACAGTCTTGGCAAATTTTCTACCACTACGTAACAACTGCTTTCTTTCCTCCAGTTTCTATTAACACTTTCATACTTTCCTTTAAAAACTCACTGACGGCCTTCTTTAGCTTTAGATAACTGTTGCCTGGAATCCCTTTAGACTTTCAAATAGTATACTTAGGCCCTTGAGTTTCTTCTCACTTCTTCCCAAAGCCAGTGTAAGATGTTTTAGATTTTTTTGTGTGTGAGGGGCAGGGCAGGGAAGGAGGCAGGACCCTACTTCCAGTGCCTGAAGTCGGCTGCCTAAAAAAGCCATTTTAGTAGGGTTAGAAACTATGTGGATCAAGAATTTGGAGAGAGCATAGTGGGGAAGTCTTGTTCCATGATTTCTGGGACTTAAGCTGGAAGTCTTAAAAGCTAAGGATGACAAAACATTTGGGGAACAAAATTCTCTGGAGATGTCTTCACATGTATGATTAATGATAGATATTGACCAGCACTAAGAGCAAGAACATCTGAATATGGCCTCTCTATGATTTCTTTCTTTCTTTTTTTTTTTTGGCCTGGGTTAGTTTGAACTTCCTTACAGCATGGTAGCTGAATTCCAAGGTCCCCGAGAGCAAGGTGGAAGTGCTGGGCATCTTTCTGAACTAGCCTCACGCTCAGTAGAGGGTTAACTCAATGGATATCAGTTGTTCAAACCCTGCAAATTCCAAATATAAAATTGGCTTTAATTGTCACCTAGGAGATAACCTCTAAACTTTTGGAGTATCCTGCCTCAGAAAAATGCATTTATCTATCTGGAGACTTAAGATGTACTAGATAGTTTAAAAATGTGACTCATGGGCTGTGCTGTATCAGTTTGACCTCTTGGGTGGCTATAGACTGAGTAACCAAGGTCAGTCACACAGACACCCATGCCTATGTAGAACAGTAGACACCAAGGTTCAGGTGAGTTTCTCTGGCTGGAAATATTTCCTGAATATTGTCACACATCATTACTGGGAGAATTAAGTGCTGTCCTTGTAACTCCACTGAAAGAAGAAAACTAGAAACTCATGTCTCTCCTGGATTCTGCCCTGTGTGTCTTTTTCCTTTGCTGAAATTAATCTATATCTTTTCACTGTAATGAATCATACATGAGTTTAACAGTTTTTCTGAGTTACGTGAGTCTTTCTACTAAATCATTGAACCTGAGAGTGGTCTTGGGGACCACACACATAGGAAAGGCTTCTTTGCTGAAAGACTTGAAACCTGGGGTTGTCTCAATGGTTAGGGTTAGAATAACCTGAAGGTGCTTCACTGTCTAGTTGATGATGGCTGGTGATTAGGATTATCAGCAAAACCATCTACAAATGATCTCTCCATGTGTTCTTTCAGCATAGGTTAATTTGAACTTCTTCACATGTGGTAGCTGGGTTCCAAGAATAAACATCCCAAAAGAGCAAGGTGGAAGTGATTAACATTTTTTCTAAACTAGCCTCATAAGTCTCATGGCATCAATTTCACTAAATTCTGTTGATCAATGTAGTTACAAAGGTCCCCTCAAGATCATGGTGTCATAGACTTTACTGTGCAATAGGAAAGATGTAAATATCACACAGTAAGAATGTGGCATGGAAAATATTATTATGGTCATCTTTGGATACAATCTGCCCCCCTTTTCAAGTGAAATCTTTCCATCTCTAGCCTTAAGCCATAGATTTGATCTCTGAGCAACAAGTTTGGTTTTCTGTCTACCCCTCTAACCTCAATTTAATTGCCTGCTCTAGGCCACTATCCTAAAACAGCCAGAGATAATAGAAAGCTTCAGCTTGCCACAGGACTGATTCCAGGTTACTGCATCTTGAAATGAGGCTTTTGGAGAGGAGCCTAACAGCGAGGACACAGATCATTTGGTGAGTCACGTGGGATAAAATCTTCCCCATTTCTCTGATTCCTCCTGAAAGCACCTCTCTAAGCCAACACACTACGTTCAGTATGAGACAGAGTGTTTCATCTTTGTATGAGCAGAATATGTGCTTTTTTGACCTGCTGCTTTGGATTTTTGGCAACAGGTAGAAAGTACTTCTCTGAACAACACTGACACTGTTGGTTGGTACCAAGGAATCCTTTCTTCTTTCTGATGCTCCAGCTTTGGATCCTAGCTTATCTCTGTCTTGTAGTTTATGTAGACTGCAAGATGTCACCCACACCCTCCAATACCCTGACATTTGTTTTGGAATTCTTTTAAGTAACAGCCTTGGTGTGCATGGCCTGTGTCCTAATAGAAAACTGGAAAGAAATTTAACTAACTTTCTTAATATCATTTTCAATGGATTGTATCTCACCATTGTCTCCCTTCACCAATAGAATCATATATTAAGGCCTTTCCTTTGCAATACCCCATTTTCCAGATAGTAATTTCTCAATGTCTTGCCATTGTCTAGGTAGCATAGGACAGAAACATAATTTGAACTAGTTTAACCCAATTGGGTTTATTGACTTCATTAGAATTCTTTCTCTCCCTTGTAGTATTTCAAATTCATTCCCTTACAAATGGCAACCCACTCCAGTACTCTTGCCTGGAAAATTCCATGGATGGAGGAGCCTGGTAGGCTACAGTCCATGGGGTCGCAAACAGTCAGACACGACTGAGCGACTTCAATGTCGCTTACAAAGCTTCTTCATGTTACCAGTGACAAAGCAACAGATAATTCCAGTTCACATCTTTCATAACCAAGTAAAATAAGACTCTTCTTTACAAGTTTAATTTTGAAAAATTCTGGAAATGATCTATGGCCAGTCAAGTTTTTTTTTTCTTATTAAACTAAGGAGTCACAAGATGTTATTATCTATTTAAGTCCCTTATAATCTTAAGGGAAATACTGGCACAATCATTTTTCAATTCTAGGGAATTTTTTCTTTCTTTTTGTTGTTTTGATAGCAAGAACTCCATCCCTATTTCACCAAAATTTAGTAAGATTTACTTTTAACCTAAACCTAGAGCACTGAGTAATCCCTCTTGAATTGCTGGATGAATTTAGACATGATGTAAAAAGCAGAAAGCAAAGCTATTATCTGTTTCTTCCACAAGTCAGTGTTAAACATTAATAATAATGCTAAATGCTCACTACTTTCCTAGGCAAAAAAGGAAAATGTGATGTAAAAGATAGGGGTGTAAAATAAAAGCATGAGACATTAGAGCATTGGAGTTTATTGAAGTCATTGGCTAGGAATCCCTGTGTTTCTTGCAATGGAGAATTTTACATCATTTTTAGAATAAATATTTCCTTGTGGGCAAATGCAGTGAGGACTGACTGGTATTTGTGGAATTATTGTCTATGGCAGCATGTTCCCTGGGTAGAATGATACCTTTTAGGAATAAGTACTGAGGGCTTTTTAAAGTTTTGCTCATCAGCAGGAACAAAAAACCATGAGCACTGCCATAGACTAAATGCTTGCATCCCCCAAAATTCATGTTGAAATCTAACCTCCAATGTGGTAATAGTAAGAGGTGGGACCTTTGGGAAGTGATTAGGTCATGATGGTAGAACTCTCATAAATGGGATTAATGTCCTTATAAAAGAGGGTTTCTCAAATGACAGTGGTAAAGAATCTGCCTGCCAGTGCAAGAGAGAAAGGCGACACGGGTTCAATCTCTGGGTCAGAAGAGCCCCTGGAGGAGGAAATGGCAACCCGCTCCAGTATTCTTGCCTGGGAAATTCCATGGACAGAAGAGCCTGGCAGGCTAACAGGGTCGTGAAGAGTTGGACATAACTGAGTACACACTCGTTATAGAAGAGACCCAAGGGAGCTCCTTTGCCCTTGAGCAATGTGAGGACACAGGGAGGAGTAGGTTCTCACCAGACACCTAATCTGCTAGTACCTTGGTCTTGAATTTCCCAGCCTCTGGAACTATGAGAAATAAATACGTGCTGTATAAGCCACCAAGTTATGGTATTTTTCAAGACAAGTATCACGAAAAATTAAACAAATACTATTGTCTTACATTTTTCTAACTATTTTAGCAGTTTATTTCCTAAATAATGTAATTATAGCTTTTCTAGAAAAGTGTTTAAGCACAGAAAAAGACAAATTGGCTTGTATGTCAGACAGTACTATGTGCGATTCCTAAATGGCTCAAAGCTCACAGGCATTTTAATTCTATCAATATTTAAATTATAACACAACACCTTGCCTTAATGGACTATTATCACTTAATAGTAAAATCATGATTTTGCCTTATAGAAAAGCATCCTTCTATCTATTATATTGTCATTTAATAAATTTTCTTACCTTAAGAATGTACATAGATCTCATTTTTTAAACACTGCTTTTCCTTGGGTATACCATTTCCTGAGAGCTCAATATGTTATTGCTAATGGAAATGTACTTTTAAGATTGTCTCTTAACTGTAGTATAAATATGAGCCTCTGGTAAGCCTCAGTGTGAACATAAGATATTAATTTATTTTTCATAAGTTTAATCAGTCCTAAAAAGGGATGACTCCAGCTTATTGGTGACTATTTTAGTGCAGTACTTGCAGTAATAGCAGGGTAAGGAGGAAAATCAATTACAGTTCTGAAAGAGATGTAGATTTTGTTCACTTAAAACTCAGACTTCTAATCCCTGGGCAAAAACCTAGCCTGGAATGAATTCTAAAAGGCATTTGCTTCTACCATAAGAGGATGTAGGCACTCCTAGACGCCTATCATTTAAACAAAAGGATTAGTCAAAAGTGATGTGAGAGATAACACCAAATAAGGCCAGCATGTTCTTTTTGAATGCATGAAAAGGAAACTGCAATAAAATTTCCACCATTTCTCATTTCTCATCTGTTTTTGATAGGTCATAAAAGGCCTTCCCTGGTGGCTCAGACAGTAAAGAATCCACCTGCAATGCAGGAGACCTGGGTTCAGTCCCTGGGTAGGGAAGATCCCCTGGAGAAGGGCATGGCAATCCACTCTGGTATTCCTGCCTAGAAAATCCCCATGGACAGAGGAAGCTGGCAGACTACAGTCCATGGTATTGCAGAGTCAGACACGACTGAGCAATTAAGCACAGCACACACAGAATCTATATCAGTATTCATATGCACATGAAATATTCCAAGAGTATCAAAGGTGAATGAATTAATTGAGTGGACTAACAATGTGGCTAAGTGAAGAGTGAAAGTGAAGTCGCTCAGTCTTGTCGGACTCTTAGCCACCCCATGGACTGCAGCCTACCAGGCTTCTGCGTCCACGGGATTTTCCAGGCAAGAGTACTAGAGTGGGGTGCCATTGCCTTCTCCGAAGTGGTGAAGAACCACCTGCTAATGCAGAAGACGTGGATTTGATCCCTGGGTCTGGAAGATCCCCTGGATAAGAAAATGACAATCCACTGTAGCATTCTTGCCTGGGAAATCTCATATACAGAGGAGTCTGGTGAGTTATAGTCCATGGGGTCACAGAAGACTCAGAAATGACTTAGTGACTGAACAATAACAATGGGCTTTTCGTTAAGATTCATGTTCTCTGTAACCTTAAAAAATAAACAGCTATATATATTCAAAATATGTGTGCAGTTAATTTTATCCTGTTGCTTCTGCTTTTGGTGAATAACAGGAAATAATGTTACATTTCACTGCCTATAGCAGGCTACTAATTCTATTCAGTTTAATTCAATTCAATTCATTTACTACTGAGAGCTCATCTCTCTTCTAGTCAGTGGAGAAGATGTAAGATTACTGTCTTCTTTTTCTCAAGTCCTAGTGTGAAAAGAGTGAATAAATAATAGGAAATAGTTAAATATCAATTCATTTATCCAGTTAATGCAAGTTATACATGATAGACAGTAAGTGCTACAGACTTTAGAAATAAGATACTATAAGCACATTTACAAAGCTCTGCTTATAATTGCAAAATTTTGGAAATAACCAACATCACTGGATTGCTGGAGAAAATAAATAAGTTGTTCATATTTACACAATGAAATTCAATATGTAGAATGAATGAATGAGCAGTAGCTATATGCATCAACACTGATGAATCTTATACATGATGTTGGGGTGGAGCACTAGGTAACTCCACTTAGGAAAAGATACAATCAGAGCCAGTCCTTGTACTCTACATGGATATAAACTCAAAGATTTAAATAAAATCACGTAAGTACTAGAAGAAAACATTGAAGAATATCTTGACAAAATTAAATTAGGAATGCACTTTCTACCTTTGATTAAAAACCCAGAGCTATTTTAAAACAGACAAAACTAACATTTATAAAAATTTCTTTGTGGCAAAACTATAATACACAAAGTAAAAGATAAAAAATCAGAGAAAAAGTTGTCATTCCTGTAATTCTAGGAATTGACATGCTAGGAATTAATTTGAAAAAAGTATCAGTAATCTAAGAGAAAACTGTACCAAAGACATGAAAAGTTAGCTCATAGAAAAGATAGACAAATAGTCTTAAAAATAAGAAAATACACACAACTTAAAATCCAGTAGATGAATTTTTCACCTATTAGATTAGCAAAAATCTAAGGTTAATGAGACAGAGGGAAAACAGGCACATATTGTTGGACAAGTATAAAATAGCACACTTTTTCTGAAGGGCAATTTGGTAATGCCTGTCAAAATTATAAATGTATTTTCCCCTTCCATCCAGGAGTCCTACGCATAGGAATTTATTCTACAGAAATACATGAACATAGAAGAAAATGGAATATGTTGTTATCTGCAACATTGTATTAGTAAAAGATTAGAGAGTATCCAAGAGTCCATTAAAGAAGACTAGTTATGAAACTATGGCAGATGCATATTATAAAAAAAAAAGAAAGTTCTCTGTGTAAATTTATATGAAAAGATTTATACATGATGTTAACTCCTTTTTAAATTGAAAAGGTAGGGTGGGATAAGAATACAGTTGTGTTTGCTTACCCTGGAAAGATTCAATAGAAGCATAGGAAGAAGGTAGAGGGAGACATAGGTTGGCGGCAACGCGGAGAGGGGGAGGGTGGAGTAAGGCTATTCAGTATTTTGTATTGTGTTGCTTTGCTGTCTGAACCTTGTATATAATTCCTACTCAAGTTAACTGACAGACCCATGATGATAAAAAGGAACAAAGTACAGAAGAACAAATACATTATAATTGCTTTTATGTGAAGTTAAAAAAGACAAAATGTAGCAATGTTTTATTTCAGGGAATACACATGAATGATAAATTCTGTGAAATAAACCAGGAAATAATAAATACACAATTCAAAATAATTTTTACTAGGTGTTTGGGGGATAGAGGTATAGAAGAAGGAAAATACAGTTTTAGAAGGAAAATAGGAAGGAAGGAAAGAAGGAAGGAAGAAAGGAAGAGAGGAAAATCTAAAAAAGAAAAAGAAATAAGAGATCAATGAGGACTCTAGGAGTTAGTAAGATTCTTGGAAGAAGAGGAAATTTAACTGGTTCTTGAAGGATGTGAATGCAAGTAAATGTAGTTTACATCAATGTATTGTTCTAGTTTACACAACAATGCATACACATAATGTCATATTGAGGCTTCCCTGGTAGCTCAGCTGGTAAAGAATCTGCCTGCAATTCGGGAGACCTGGGTTCAATCCCTGGGTTGGGAAGATCCCCTGGAGGAGGGCATGGAAACCCACTCTAGTATTCTTGCCTGGAGAATCCCCAGGGACAGAGGAACCTGGCAGGCTATAGTCCATGGGGTCACAAAGAGTTGGACACAACTGAGTGACTAAGCACAGCACAGCACACAGCACAATGTCATATCGAGGGTCATACTGAAGCAGAGAGGAGAGCAGGCATTCAGTAGTACAGCTAAGGCACAGAGGATGTGAAGGCTCCTTGAGTTACAAAACCCTGAGGGATTAATCTAGCTGGGCAGTTGAATTGGCAGTAATGAGCAATAGTTTAATAGATTAGTTTGATTATAAATGGGATTGGGAGCTTATCTGAGACGCCATTAAATGTATGTTTGCTTATAGACAAAGACAGATCCAAGAAATATTTGAGAGTTGAACACAACAGTGCTCCTTAGGCCCTACCTAACATTGATTTTGGAGAAGGCGATGGCACCCTACTCCAGTACTCTTGCCTGGAAAATCCCATGGATGGAGGAGCCTGGTGGGCTGAAGTCCATGGGGTCGTGAAGAGTCGGACACGACTGAGCGACTTCACTTTCACTTTCACTTTTCACTTTCATGCATTGGAGAAGGAAATGGCA
>NW_011495076.1:11435234-11436411 GCF_000754665.1 Bison bison bison | reverse complement strand
ATTGGAGAAGGAAATGGCAACCCACCCCAGTGTTCTTGCCTGGAGAATCTCAGGGACCGGGGAGCCTGGTGGGCTGCCGTCTGTGCAGTCGCACAGAGTCGGACACGACTGAAGCGACTTAGCAGCAGCAGCAGCAGCAACATTGATTTAAGCCTTAAGGCTTACCACAATCTTCTATAGTACTGCTGCTAAGTCGCTTCAGTCGGGTCCGACTCTGTGCGACCCCATAGACGGCAGCTCACCAGGCTCCCCCGTCCCTGGGATTCTCCAGGCAAGAACACTGGAGTGGGTTGCCATTTCCTTCTCCAATGCGTGAAAGTGAAAAGTGAAAGTGAAGTTGCTCAGGTGTCCGTCTCTTAGCGACCCCATGGACTGCAGTACTAACATCTCCCAATCCAGCTGCCCAGCCAGGTAGAGCTATTGATTATTTAGGAGTATGTTGGTTAACTTCTGTATGTTTGTGAAATTTTCAAATTTCCATCTGTCATTTTATTGTGATTTTCTAACTTCATTCCATTGAAGTTGGAGAACACACTTTGTAAGATTTTGATTCTTTTAAGTTTGAGACATGTTTTTATGACCTAATATATGATCTCTTCTGGAGAAGGGTCCATGTGCATTTGAAAAGAATATATATTCTGATATTGGGGGAGTGTTTTATAGATGTTCTTTGTCTGTTGCTATGTTTATAATTTGATCAAGTTTTTATTTCCTTGTTGATGTCTCTAGTTGTTATATCCATTATTGAAAATAGGATTATGAAGTGTCCAACAATTATTGTTATTGTCTATTTACCCCTTTAATTCTGTCAGTTTATGCTTCATGCATTTTGGAGCTCTGTTTTTAGGTGCATACATATTATCATTGTTTTACCTTCTTAATGAAACGATCCTTTTTACCATTATAAAATGCCCTTTTTGTCCTAGTAACAGTTCTTATTTTTAAGTTCATTTTGTCTGACAATAGTAACAGGTACTCCAGCTCTTTTTAGTTACTGTTGGCATTTGTCTTCTGGGACAAAGTCGTGTATAGGAAGAGGAGGAAACTAATGTTTATAAAGCTTCTAAAACTTCCTGAACTATGCAAGAAAATTCCCATATAAGCAGTATTCTTTAACTGATGATGATAATGCTTTCCAAGAATGGATACTTTCTGGCTTGCCTCCATGTTGTTGCTA
>NW_011495076.1:11426870-11435134 GCF_000754665.1 Bison bison bison | reverse complement strand
AAGTCCTAAGTTTTGATAGAGAAGGTATAGAGTATTTGAAAACTAGAAAAATCTCATTCTATGACATGAAAATTAGTAAAAATCATTCAATTGCATAACTACTTAAATACCGATGGGCCATGATTATGTTTGTAGTTCAACATAATAGACCAGGTACAGCCTTGAGGAACACGTGATTTGGAATATGACTGATGTAGAAAATGTGTACACACTTTCACTCATATCCCTCAATAAATAATTGATGTAGGTATGACCCTGACTTACAATTAACTTATGATTTTCAACTTTATGATGGCATGAAAATGATATGCATTTCAAACCATACTTTGAATCTTGCATTTTCATCTTTTCCCTGGTTAGTGACATACATTTGATCTTCTCTTGAAATGCTGGGCAGTGGCACGCTGCGGCTTCCAGTCAGCCTTGCAATCACAAGAGTAAACAATCAGTACACTTATAAGTATTCTGTATCCATACAACCATTCTGTTTTTTACTTTCAGCATAGTATTCAACAATTACTTGAGACATTCAACACTTTCTTATAAAATTGGCTTTGTGTTAGATGATTTTCCCAACTGCAGGTTAATGTTAGTGTTCTGAGCATGTTTAAGGTAGGCTGGGCTATGACGTTCAGGAGGTTTGGCGTATTAAGTGTATTTTTGACTTAATCATATTTTCAACCCATGATGGATTTACTGGGTTGTAACCCAGAATCCCAGGGACAGGGGAGCCTGGTGGGCTGCCGTCTGTGGGGTCGCACAGAGTCAGACACGACGGAAGTGACTTAGCAGCAACAGCAGCAGCAACCCCATTGTAAGTTGAAGATCTGCATTAGTTTTCTATTGCTGCTATAACAAATTACCACAGATTTAGTGACTTAAAAAAGTACAAATATATAAGGCTTCCTTGATGGCTCAGTGGTAAAGAATCTGCCTGCCAGTGCAGGAGACGCAAGTTCTATCCCTGATCTGAGAAGATCCCACATTCCATGGAGCAACTAAGCCCATATGCCATAACTAGCGAGCCTGTGCTCTAGAGCCAGGAGCTATGACCACCCAGCCCATGTGCCACAACTACGGAAATCTGTGTGCCCTACAGCCCGTGTTCCCAACAAGAGAAGCCATCGAAATGAGAAGCCCTAACAGCACAACGAGAAAATAGCCCTCACTCACAGCAACTAGAGAAAAGCCCTTGCAGCAAAGAAGATCCAGCACCACCAGAAATAATAAATAAATAAATATTATTAAAAAATTCAAATGTATTATTTTACAATTCTGTAGGTTGGAAGTCCTAGAGGGTTCCCCCTGGACTGAAAAGATGTCAGCATGATGTGCTCCATTCTGGAAGATCTAGGGGAGAATTTGTTTCTTTGCCTCTTCCACTTCCTAGAGGCTGCCTGAATTCCTTGACTCATGGATCCCTTATTCCATCTCCAGAGCCAGCAACTTAGTATCTCTCTGACCCTGCTTCATCATCATATCACTTTCTCTGACTACATGTGGAAAAGATTCTCTGCTCTACTTGGGGAAGTGATTAGATTGGACTCATCTCAATATTCCAGTGTATTTTCCCATTTCAAGGTCCTTGACTTTAATCACACCTGAAACTTCTTTGTTTCTTGTAAGGTAACATATTCATAGGTTCTGGGGACTATGACATGAACATCTTTGAGGGATTTATTGTGCCTGTCACAGTAGGGGAAGTTAATGAATTCTAAAACCAGTAAGTAAATGGTTGATGGGGAATGCAGATTATATGTAGCTCTCAAAGGAAAATAACTTAATTTTAAAACCAAGAGATTAGCTCGTCGCCTTTAATCCAGTAATCACATTTACTGTCACTAATAGTGGGACATCAGACATGACAGGGACACACTGCCAGTGCCTTTCAGTGTGATGTACAATGTTGTTCACAGTATCACTTAGGAAGAATTCCTGTTAAGAATTTAAACTTGAACATAATTCAGGAGGCCCAGTTTTAACCTCCAGTATATAGGAAATATAGGAGCTAGAGGATTAAAGGATGTGTGTGTGTGTGTGTGTGTGTGTGTGTTTGTGAGTCACTCAGTCATGTCCGACTCTTTGCAACTGCATGGACTGCAGCCTGCCAGGCTCCTCCATCCATGGAATTCTCCAGGGGATCTTCCTGACCCAGAGACTGAACCCAGGTCTCCTGCATTGCAGGCAGATTCTTTACTGTCTGAGCCAATAGCTAGCTAGCTAAGTCACTTCAGTCATGTCAGACTCTGCGACCCTATGGATTGTGGCATGCCAGGCTCCTCAGTCCATAGGATTCTCCAGGCAAGAATACTGGGATGGGTTACCATTTCCTCCTCCAGGTCTGAGCCACTGCTGCTGCTGCTGCTGCTGTTAAGTCACTTCAGTTGTGTCCGACTCTGTGCAACCCCATGGACTGCAGCCTACCAGGCTCTTCCATCCATGGGATTTTCCAGGCAAGAGTACTGGAGCGGGTTGCCATTGCCTTCTCCTAGGAAAGCCCAATTTAAAGGATACGACAAGGAAATAGACAAATCAAGGATATGGGATATTTTGCAAGACAGTCTGTCTTATCTCAAGTCTGTATTGTAGTGGAAAAAGGAAGAGGGAATTGTAATTGTTTTAGATTCAGCGAGACAAACCAACTAAAGACAATGCATGGTTCTTGATTAGCTCTTGGTTTGAAAGTAAAAAGCTATACAATGTGCTTTGGAAAGAGGTAACAATATTTAAATACAAACTGGGAAATAGGTGACATTAAGATGTTTTCCAAATTTACTAGATGTGATTACTGTACTGTCAGGCTGCCCAGGGGGCGCTAGTGGTAAAGAAGCTACCTGCCAATGCAGGACATATAAGAGACACAGGTTCAATCCCTGGGTCAGGAAGACTCCCCTGGAGGAGGGCATGGCAATCCACTCCAGTATTCTTGCCTGGAGAATCCCATGGACAGAGGAGCCTGGAGGGCTGCAGTCCATAGGGTCACACAGAGTCAGATATGATTGAAGTAACTTAGCACACACACACGCGCACAGTACTGTCAATAGCTGGGAGAATGCTCTTATTTTTCTAAAAATGCATGCTAAAGCAGTTAGGTTGAAGCATCAGAATATAATTTATTTTATAAGGGTTCAAGAGAAAAAACATATAGAACAAACAAATATGGCAAAGTGTTAGTGATATAGGACATCTCTAGGTGATATTTTACTTTTCTACTTTTCTGTATTAATAAACATCTTCATGTTAGTAAAACTTTAAATATCCAATATAAAAGTATATATGCACATAACTTAATTGCATTATAACCTGTTGGAGATAATGATGTTGTCATTACAGAAATAGTGTCATCTGTAGGAATAATGAGAAAAAGGGAAAAGTTTAGAAATAAACACTTGTCAGCTGTATCTCAGAGAACGTAATGGCACGCCACTCCAGTACTCTTGCCTGGAAAATCCCATGGACAGAGAAGCTTGGTGGGCTGCAGTCCATGGGGTCTCGAAGAGTCGGACATGACTAAGCGACTTCCCTTTCACTTTCCTGCATTGGAGAAGGAAATGGCAACCCACTCCAGTGTTCCTGCCTGGAGAATCCCAGGGACGGGGGAGCCTGGTGGGCTGCCGTCTATGGGGTCACACAGAGTCGGACACGACTGAAGTGACTTAGCAGCAGCAGCAGTGGCAGCTTTATCTAGTTTCACTTTTCTCATCATTCCAGGAGACAGACCTATTTTTCTTCTCATCTTTTTTTTTTTAAAAGAAAGAAAAATATTTTCTAGAGTTACTATAACATGATGAATTTTTTTTTAGAACATCAGGTGTTTTTTTTTTTTTTCCAGTATGCTTAGAGGTCTCACCAAACCTTATACAATCTGTATGTTGGGCACTAGTGTGTCCTAGGCAGATAATCAGTCCAGTTCTGAAATGGGAAAATATGTTTCATTCATTTATCATGTGATAAAACTGCCAATACAAGTGACTACAGGGAAGTCAATAGACCACAGACCAATGGATCACTTGAATGACTCATCTAACTTTACTTCAGTCAAGAGTATCAGGCATCCAATAAACTGTTACTGTTGTGAGGTACCTGGACTTCTTGATGTGTGGATGACACAGCTGGAAAAGCCCTCTTCTTAATGCCACGTTTATGCTCAGTTGTTCATGGAGTGGATTGTCATTTCCTTCTCCAGGGAATCTTTTCAGCACAGGGATTGAACTCACATCTCCTGTGTCTCCTGCATTTGCAGGCAGATTCTTTACCCCTGAGCCACCAATCCTAAAAGATGATGCTGTGAAAGTGCTGCACTCAATATGCCAGCAAATTTGGAAAACTCAGCAGTGGCTACAGGACTGGAAAAGGTCAGTTTTTATTCCAATCCCAAAGAAAGGCAATACCAAAGAATGCTCAAACTATCGCACATTTGCACTCATCTCACACGCTAGCAAATTAATGATCAAAATTCTCCAAGCCAGGCTTCAACAGTATGTGAGCCATGAACTTCCAGATGTTCAAGCTGGATTTAGAAAAGGCAGAGGAACCAGAGATCAAATTGCCAACTTCCATTGGATCATTGAGAAAGCGAGAGAGTTCCAAAAAAAAAAAATCTACTTCTGCTTTGTTGACTATGCCAAAGCCTTTGACTGTGTGGATCACCACAAACTGTGGAAAATTCTTCAAGAGATGGAAATCCCAGACCACCTGACCTGCTTCCTGAGAAATCTGTATGCAGGTCAGGAAGCAACAGTTAAAACTGGACATGGAAAAAAAAAAAAAAACTGGACATGAAACAATAGTCTGGTTCCAAATTGGGAAAGGAGTACATCTAAGCTGTATATTGTCACCCTGCTTATTTAACTTCTATGCAGAGTGCATCATGAGAAATGCTGGACTGGATGAAGCACAAACTAGAATCAAGATTGCTGGGAGAAATATCAATAACCTCAGATATGTGGATGAGAGGACCGTTATGGCAGAAAGTGAAGAATAACTAAAGAGCCTCTTGATGAAGGTGAGAGAGGAGAGTGAAAAAGTTGGCTTAAAACTCAGCATTCAAAAACAAAGATCATGGCATCGGGTCCCATCACTTCAGGGAAAACAGACAGGGAAATAATGGAAACAGTGAGAGACTATTTTTTGGAGCTCCAAAATCACTGCAGATGGTGACTGCAGCCATGAAATTAAAAGACACTTGCTTCTTGGAAGAAAAGTTATGACCAAACTAGATAGCATATTAAAAATCAGAGACATCACTTTGCCAACAAAGGTCCATCTAGTCAAAGCTATGGTTTTTCCAGTAGTCATGCATGGATGTGAGAGTTGAACTGAATGCCAAAAAATTGATGCTTTTGAACTGCAGTGTTGGAGAAGACCCTGGAGAGTCCCTTGGACTGCAAGGAGACACAACCAGTCTATTCTAAAGGAAATCAGTCCTGAATATTCATTGGAAGGACTGATGTTGAAGCTGAAACTCCAATACTTTGGCCACCTGATGTGAAGAACTGACTAATTTGAAAAGACTCTGATGCTGGGAAAGATTGAAGGCAGGAGGAGAAGGGAATGACAGAGGATGAGATGGTTGGATGGCATCACCAACTCCTTGGACCTGAATTTGAGTAGGCTCTGGAAGCTGGTGATGGACAGGGAGGCCTGGCATGCTGCAGTCCATGGGGCTGCAAAAAGTCAGACACGACTGATCGACTGAACTAAACTGAATTAAAAGGATACTTGTTGAGGGCTCCCCTAACAGATATTGCAGGGGTTACTGGAGACCCCTGGTGGCAACATAAAGGGAAAACAGCTCACCAAAAAACTCCAGATTCTAGTTTGGAAATTAGAGTAAATGCAATTTGAAATCACCTTCTTTAAGTCTCATTTACGTCTCTGACCTTTCCATTTAATTTTTGTTCTTCCCACTCTTTAAAATTTTGTCATTATTTAAAGGCTTTTTTCATGCCTCTCTTCTCATTTTTATATTCTCACTAAATGATCACACCCCATTCAGCAAATGTTGAGCTTGTGCTCACACTTCCTACTCCCTGCTTTGTTGTTGCTGTTCAGTCGCTAAGTCACGTTCAACTCTGTGCGACCCCATGGACTGCAGCACTCCAGGCTTCCCTGTCCTTCACTATCTCCCAAAGTTCGCTCGAATTCATTGAGTTGGAGATGCTATCTAACCATCGCATTCTCTGCTGCCCCCTTCTCCTCTTGCCTTCAATCTTTCTCTCATCAAGTCTTTTCCGATGAGTTGGTTGTTCGCATCAGGTGGCCAAAGTATTCGAGCTTCAGCTTCAACATCAGTCCTTCCAATGAATATTTAGCGTTGATTTCCTTTGAGATTAACAGGTTTGATCTTCTTGCAGTCAAAGGAATCCTCAAGAGTCCTCTAGCACCACATTTCAAAAGCATCAATTCTTTGGCACTCAGCCTTCTTTATGGGACAGCTTTCATGTCCATACATGACTGTTGGAGAAACCATAGCTTTGTCTATACAGAACTTTATGGCAAAGTGATTTCTCTGGTTTTTAATATGCTGTCTACATTTGTCTAACTTTGCTTCCAAGGAGCAAGTAAGTGTCTTTTAATTTTGTGGCTGCAGTCACCATCCACAGTGATTTTGGAGTCCAAGAAAATAAAATCTGTCACAGTCCACTTTTTCCCCTTCTATTTGCCATGAAGTTATGGAACCAGAGGCCATGATCTTAGTGTTTTTAATGTTTAGTTTTAGGGCAGCCTTTACACTCTCCTCTTTCACCCTCATCAAGAGGCTCTTTAGTTCCTTGTCACTTTCTGCCATTAGAGTGGTATCATCTGCATATCTAAGGTTTGTCCTACTCCTTTCCCAGCTTTGAACCAGTCAGTTGTTCCATGTCTGGTTCTAATTGTTGCTTCTTGACGTGCATACAGGTTTCTTGGGAGATGGGTAAGGTGGTCTGGTATTCCCAACTCTTTAAGAATTTCCCATAGATAGAGCTTAAACTCAGCATACAAAAGAAAGCTCCTTGGGCAAACTTGCTAATCCTATATTTCCTATTTCAAGAAATGCTGTCATAATATAGCCGAGCAAGAAGGCTTAATACTTCAATAAAGCAAATAAATACAAAGAGTCTTGCACACTTGCCATCTTCCAAGAACAGGGTTAAGTGCTGGAATGAAGAAAATAAAAACATATCTTAGAGTGGAGTGAAAAAAAACAGACCCTTTCGTGTGATAGAGGAATGTATATCCTGCTTTGGGAGTTCCGAGGAAAGAAACCTAACCCAGCCTGAGATGGACAGAATCAAGATGAAGGATTCCTTAAAGAAATTACTAGCAAGCTATATATTGTACCCAGTAAGAATTTGTATTATGGGCTGAATTTTGTTCCCTGCTACCCCAAAGTGAAGTCCTAACCTCCAATACTTCAGAATGTGATTATATTTGGAGACAGAGTCTTCAAAGAGATAATTAAGCTAAAATGAGGTTATTAGGGTGACCCTAATCCAATATGCAGAGAAGACAATGGCACCCTACTCCAGTACTCTTGCCTGGAAAATCCCATGGATGGAGGAGCCTGGTAGGCTGCAGTCAATGGGGTCGCTGAGGGTTGGACATGACTGATGACTTCACTTTCACTTTTCACTTTCATACACTGGAGAAGGAAATGGCAACCCACTCCAGTGTTCTTGCCTGGAGAATCCCAGAGATGGGGGAGCCTGGTGGGCTGCTGTCTTTGGGGTCACACAGAGTCAGACACAACTGAAGTGACATAGCAGCAATCCAATATGACTTATGTCCTTATAAAAAGAGGAAATTTGGACACAGATGGAAGAACAGTGTGGAGCTTCCCAGGTGGTGCTAGTGGTAAAGAACCTGCCTGCCAAAGTAGGAGACATCAGAGATGCAGGTTCAATTTCTGGGTTGCAAAAAGCCCATGGAGGGAGGGCATGGCAACCCACTCCAGTGTCCTTGCCTGGGAAAATCCCATGGACAGAGGAACCTGGAAGGCTGCAGTCCATGGAATCACAAAAGAGTCTGACGACTCAGTGACTAAACAACAACCACCTCAACAAAAGAAAACTAGTGTACTCACTGCCGTCTATCAACAAATCCCGATAAGACAGTTATTAAATTAGAGTATTTTAGAATCCCCTGGTTTTAGAAAAGGCAGAGGAACCAGAGATCAAATTGCCAATGTCTGCTGGATCATCAAAAAAGCAAGAGAGTTCCAGAAAAACATCTATTTCTGCTTTATTGACTATGCCAAAGCCTTTGACTGTGTGGATCACAAT
>NW_011495076.1:11426257-11426770 GCF_000754665.1 Bison bison bison | reverse complement strand
GACACCACCCTTATGGCAGAAAGTGAAGAAGAACTAAAGAGCCTCTTGATGAAAGTGAAAGAGGAGAGTGAAAAAGTTGGCTTAAAACTCAACATTCAGAAAACTAAGCATCTGGTCCCATCTCTTCATGGCAAATAGATGGGGAAACAGCAAAAACAGTGAGAGACTTTATTTTTGGGGGCTCCAAAATCACTGCAGATGGTGACTGCAGCCATGAAATTAAAAGACACCTACTCCTTGGAAGGAAAGTTATGACCAACCTAGATAGATATTCAAAAGCAGAGACATTACTCTGCCAAAAAAGGTCTGTCTAGTCAAGGCTATGGTTTTTCCTGTGGTCATGTATGGATGTGAGAGTTGGACTATAAAGAAAGCTGAGTGCTGAAGAATTGATGCTTTTGAACTGTGGTGTTGAAGAAGACTCTTGAGAGTCCCTTGGACTGCAAAGAGATCCAACCAGTCCATCCTAAAGGAGATCAGTCCTGGGTGTTCATTGGAAGGACTGATGTTGAA
>NW_011495076.1:11421429-11426124 GCF_000754665.1 Bison bison bison | reverse complement strand
ACTATAAAGAAAGCTGAGTGCTGAAGAATTGATGCTTTTGAATGTGGTGTTGGAGAAGACTCTTGAGAGTCCCTTGGACTGCAAAGAGATCCAACCAGTCCATCCTAAAGGAGATCAGTCCTGGGTGTTCATTGGAAGGACTGATGTTGAAGCTGAAACTTCAATCCTTTGGCCACCTGATGCAAAGAGCTGAATCATTTGAAAAGACCCTGATGCTGGGAAAGATTGAGGGCAGGAGGAGAAGGGAACGACAGAGGATGAGATCGTTAGATGGCATCACCAATTCAATGGACATGAGTTTGGGTGGGCTCCGTGAATTGGTGTTGGACAGGGAGGTATGGTGTGCTGCAGATCATGGGGTCGAAAAGAGTCGGACACGACTGAGCGACTGAACTGAACTGAGAATCCCCTGGATTGTCATTATACATATGTGCTAGTCCCTACCCACACCAAATATGGATTTGGGAGAAGGAGATAGAGAGTTCTAGGAATAAGTACTGTACAATGAAAAGGCTACCAATATTATTTTGATATCCATTACTAACTGGTAAGGGCAGAGGTCTTACTGCTCTCATCTCAGGTAAATTCCTCCTGACCTGGGTGCCAGGATGAGGAAATCTGTTAGGTAGTGAGTGAAATACTTTGGAGAAGGGGATTTTGCTCACGGTTTCTCAACACATTGTTTAGCTGATTGTATTATTCATAAGGCTGGTTTCCATTGAGATCAATGTCCTGTATAGTCTTACTGTATTATTGTAAAAAGTAGTCTTTTTTTTAATAGTCTTATTGTAAAAAATAGTGGCTCTGGAAAGATGGGAAGCCCAATAGACTTAGAATCAGGATTTTATGGGTAGCTTTCACACTTACTGGGTTTGAAATCTCAAGCAAAATAGTTAGCTCTCTGAGCTTCAATCTCCCCATTTGTAAAAAGTCGGTAATAGTATCTACAGTTGACCTTTGCACAACATGGGGGTTAAGGGCACCAACCCTCAAGGAGTCCCTATTCCCACCATATAATTTATAGTCAGTCTTCCATATATGTGACCTTTGTGGCGTGTGGGTGTTCAGTAGCACAGTTGCGTCCGGCTCTTTTGTGACCCCATGGCCTGTAGCCTGCCAGGCTCCTCTGTCCTTGGGATTTTCCCCAGCAAGAATACTGGAGTGGGTTGCCATTTATTCCTCCAGAGAATCTTCCTGACCCAGGGATTGAACTCATGCTTCTTGTGTCTCCTGCATTGGCAGATGGATTCTTTATCATTCGCGCCACTTGGAAAGCCCTGGTAGCCCACTGAGCGACTGAGCACACGTACACATCATATACAAGGCTTCTTTTCATCCCCAGTTCTGCATCTGTGGATTCAACCAAGTGCTGATGGTGTAGTTCTGAAGTAGTTAATACTGAACAAAAAAAAAATTCGTATAAATGGACTCACATAGTTCATACCTGTTTTGTTCAAGGGTCAACTGTATTTTTAAAAAAAGTAAATATCAGCATTTGAGAAATGAATTGTTTTGATTAACTTTTATACTTGAAGAGTACTGCTTGCCACTCTGAACCTTAAGGTATGTGCTTTACTTTAAAGAAGTAAACCAAGAGCTATTTATAGGGGGAAAAAAAGAAGTGTGAACTTCTTAATAATAGACTTCCAAAGTTAGCTGTCTTCCTAACTAAAATTATTGCTAATTGATTTCTCCTCCTATAACTCAAATCAAGGACACAGTTGCAATGGCTTTTGGCAATGCCTTTCCAAACTGTCCGTTTAAGACGTGGCAGATATCTCTATTACATTTTTTAAAGCCTTCATATTAGCTAGGTGGTGGCTTTTCATCACTGGAGGTTTTTGCCCTGTGTCTTTCTAAGGGAACTTTCCATTCTAATTAACTGAAATCATGTAGGTTAATTTGTTCTAAACATGAAGAAATGATAGAGAGTTCAGGAATACCATAGGGTCCAAGGACAAGAGGTGCTCTTGGGCCTCATATGAGTCTTACATCAAGAACTGGAAAGTTACGGGAGCTGAGGAATACCATAAAGCATCAATATTCTACATGCTTGCTGTACTTTGCAATGGTATCTTCTCTTTAAAATAGGGAATATGGTAAAAGGACACCGAATTTGATGCATAAAAAACAAGGAGCACATACAAAGTCATGAATATTTGACTATCAAGCAATGAATACTGATATGCTTTTCATACTGATAAGATTTACTTTGAATTTGTTATTTATTTTAAAATTAATATGCATACTTTACCCAAATACCGGAAGATGGGGAAAAACTAAGTACAATCCTCCATATTCCTGTCATCCTAGCACAATAGCAGTTTGTCTTTTAAAGTATGTCTACTTTTGCATTTTCCCCACATGGTTACAAACTTGAAGGTAGGTGACCTTGGTCAGAAGTTGGAGTCAGGGCACCCGTAGGAAATCCTTTCTTTGTGACATTTAAGGGAAGCTATTAGAATTTAAATTTGTAATTTCTTTCTGAGCTTGCTCTGATTGCCAGTGAAGCAGCCATTCATATTTGGCTGATGTACTGTGAATTCTTATGAAGGGTAAGGGGAATGGTCTTTCAGGATCCAAACTGGAAAGAGTGTCAGCCTGTTGGGACCCTGCTCCAGGATCCCAGATGGCACTGGGAAGTGCCAGCCAGTGTCCACAGGGTGGCTGACAGTGGAGTTTCCCAGGGCCTTTTGAAATGTGCAGGGGAAACAGCATAATCACTAGCTATTGAAGAGACATGGAGTAAACTCTTTGGAAAGATATTTGTGTAAAAAATGAGAGAGGAAAAAGTGAGATATAAAGGGTAAACCCAACAGGCCCAGTATATGATGAAAGTCCTATAACAAAGAAGAGATATGGCAGGAAGAAAATTACCAAAGACGTAAAAGAAAACATTTAAAATTAGAAGAAGAAAGAAACAAGTATGGAGAAAGATCACACAGAGTTCAAAACAGAATATAAGAAAAAAAATGACTCATACCTACACACATTGCTGTAGGATTTAGTTAATCCCAGGGAAAAAATTCAATAGTTTTTTTTTTATTTTATTTTAATATAGTTCTGTAACACCTGGGCAATTCAAATCACAAAAAATAACTTATTTAAGTTTGATTAATAGATAAAACAAAATTAAAGGATATTTTATCAAATCTTTAAATCTTATTTTGCGTGGCAAAAAAAAAGTTTATGCTTGCTTCTCTATAGCATAAAAGATGAATCTCTTCTTTTTGTCTGCCTTTCTTAAAACCAGTAGTGAGTGAGGTGGGGTGGGGAGGTGGGAGGTGGGGTGCTTTTAATTTCCTATAATTGAAACAAAATAGACCCTTACGATCAAAATAGAAAATAAGTAAGATTTTGTTGAAAACAAATAAGCAAACCCTTTTAACTGATATTTCTCTCTTAGAGCTCTAGAACTTTCTTCACACTATCCTACCAAAAAATAAAATAAAATAAAATAAAAAACTAATTAATTAAGAGTCCAGTAAAGAGAAGGGAATCTTCTTGGCCAAGAAGTTCCCGAAAATATTTTGATACTTTCTCGGTTTTTATTCCCCTCCCAAGTGGCTAGTCCCATTTTTCAAGTTCCAATTAAGGTAGTCTTTTATAAGTCATATTCTTCTGTTTCTCACAGTTTGTCTCTCTCAGATACAAGATAGGAATGATATTTATGATATCCATGAGTCACACTCCTGATGCCTCATATAATTGCCCTAGGAATCTTTCCCTCACAGGCTTCCTGTGAGACTCAAATGAGGTTAAATATTTAATAGGACCTCCAAAATATACTTTTTTGTTATTTTTAAAATAAAATTTTAAAAATATGTAGGCAATATGTCTTTATATGAGCGAGATGTGAGTTTGATCCCTGGGTCGGGAAGAACCTCTGCAGGCAGAAATGGCAACCCATTCAGTATCCAGTATTCCATGGACAGAGGAGCCTGATGGGCTACAGTCCATGGCGTGGTTAAAGATTTGGGCATGTCTTCATCTCACACGCTAGTAAAGTAATGCTCAAAATTCTCCAAGCCAGGCTTCAGCAATACATGAACGGTGAACTTCCAGATGTGCAAGCTGGTTTTAGAAAAGGCAGAGGAACCAGAGGTCAAATTGCCAACATCTGCTGGATCATCGAAAAAGCAAGAGAGTTCCAGAAAAACATCTACTTCTGCTTTGTTGACTATGCCAAAACCTTTGACTGTGTGGATCACAATAAACTGTGGGAAATTCTGAAAGAGATGGGAATACCAGACCACCTGACCTGCCTCTTGAGAAACCTATACGCAGGTTGGGAAGCAACAGTTAGAACTGGACATGGAACAACAATCTGGTTCCAAATAGGAAAAGGAGTACATCAAGGCTGTATATTGTCACCCTGCTTATTTAACTTCTATGCAGAGTGCATCATGAGAAACACTGGGCTGAAAGAAGCACAAGCTGGAATCAAGATTGCCAGGAGAAATATCAGTAACCTCAGATATGCAGATGACACCACCCTTATGGCAGGAAGTGAAGAGAAACTCAAAAGCCTCTTGATAAAAGTGAAAGAGGAGAGTGAAAAAGTTGGCTTAAAACTCAACATTCAGAAAACAAAGATCATGGCATCTGGTCCCATCTCTTCATGGCAAATAGATGGGGAAACAGTGGAAACAGTGTCAGACTTTATTTTTTGGGCTCCAAAATCACTGCAGATGG
>NW_011495076.1:11419603-11421199 GCF_000754665.1 Bison bison bison | reverse complement strand
TTGACTCATTGGAAAAGACTCTGATGCTGGGAGGGATTGGGGGCAGGAGGAGAAGGGGACGCCAGAGGATGAGATGGCTGGATGGCATCACCGACTCGATGGACGTGAGTTTGAGTGAATTCCGGGAGTTGGTGATGGACCGGGAGGCCTGGCGTGCTGCAATTCATGGGGTCGCAAAGAGTCGGACATGACTGAGCGACTGATCTGATCTGATCTGAAAAAGAAATTTGGGGGATATCAGCAAAATGGCAGAGCTGTAGCTCCAAGCTCCTATCTCTCTACAGAAACACTGAAAAGAAGCAGAAACTGGCAGAATCAACTTTGTTAGAATTCTGGAAAACACTTAAAGGTTTACAGCAGCCAGGTGGATGCTGAATCAAAAACAGAAGGCAACTTAACAATGATAGGAAAGCTTTGTGGCATTTTTCCTTCCTCTTGCTCAAACCCCTCCCCAGCTTTGTGGTGTTCTTGAAGATGGCAGCCCACCTACCCAGTGTAAGAGTCTGACTCCCTGGTCCATAGGGAGCAGAGCAGATCTAATTGACAAAATATTATGTTTGTTTAGTCTAAGCTCTCTGGGAGCTGCCTGAGACACTAGCAAGGTCTCTGATTTGCCTAACTTGGAGCTCACTCAGGGTAGAAAACTGGCCAGCATTACTCTGAAACATTGTAAGGTGACAAACAACCCACAGCCACCTGGGGCTAAAAATTTTGGCTGAGATGCAACAGACTGTCCAAAGGCTGGGAAGAAAAGCTGGGAAGAATTTTTTTTTTTGAGAAACCAGAGCTTGGAAAAGCATCCACATATATTTGGGAATTTAGAAACCCAAATATTTGTCCAAGGAAGGTCAGATGCTCAGAAAAGACCATAGAATGCTCTAAGCTTTTACCTCTGGCTGACCTCTAGTCTCAGTGCAAGCAGGAAGTGAAGTCTAATTCAGAGTTGTAAACAGCCTAGCTAAGTTTGAGGGAGTGACTCATCACGGAGTCAATCTCTAAAAACTGGGAGGGTTTTGTGTGTGTGTGTGTGTGTGTGTGTGTGTGTTTTAGCTCCTGGTGAACATGGAAATTGCTATCAAAATACTAGCTGAACACAAGATAAAAGAACAAAGACTTAAATCTCAACACATTGAAATATATTACTTCATATTCATTTGGAATCGTAAGGGGCCCTGAATAGCCAAAACAATCTCAAAAAGGAGAGTAAAGTTGAACAACTCACATTTCCCAATTTTAAAACTTCAACAGAGCTATAGTAATCAAAACAGTGTGGTATTAGCATAAGCCTAGAAGTATAGACGGAGAAGGCAATGGCACCCCACTCCAGTACTCTTGCTTGGAAAATCCCATGGATGGAGGAGCCTGGTAGGCTGTAGTCCATGGGGTTGAAGATAGTCAGACACGACTGAGCGACTTCCCTTTCACTTTTCACTTTCATGCATTGGAGAAGGAAATGGCAACCCACTCCAGTGTTCTTGCCTGGAGAATCCCAGGGACGGGGGAGCCTGGTGGGCTGCTGTCTATGGGGTCGCACAGAGTCGGACACGACTGAAGTGACTTAGCAGCAGCAGTGGAAGTATAGACAGACGGAGTAGA
>NW_011495076.1:11419172-11419503 GCF_000754665.1 Bison bison bison | reverse complement strand
ATGTGTTCCCCGTCCTGAACCCTCCTCCCTCCTCCCTCCCCATACCATCCCTCTGGGTCGTCCCAGTGTTTTCTAAGTCCACTACTGAATCTTCCCTGAAACTGCTTGCTCCACCAGGGTCTTCAACCCCTCCCTTGTTCCCAGAATAAAGAGAGGAGAATAATACAAATGAAGGAATTCTGGTTACTAATCAGGTGCCAAAAGATTCTGATTGAAACTGACATAACAGGAGGAGAAGTAGAAGCTTCAGTTCAGTTCAGTTCAGTTCAGTCGCTCAGTCGTGTCTGACTCTTTGTGACCCCATGAATCGCAGCACGCCAGGCCTCCCTGT
>NW_011495076.1:11416623-11419072 GCF_000754665.1 Bison bison bison | reverse complement strand
GCACAGAGTCGGACACGACTGAAGTGACTTAGCAGCAGCAGTGGAAGTATAGACAGACGGAGTAGAATTGAGTGTTTAAAAATTAAACCCATACATCTATGACCAATAGATTTTCAGCAATGTGCCAAGGCCATTCAGTGGTGAAGACTCATCTTTTTAATATATGATGCAGACAACTGCATATCCACATTCATAAAATGAAGTGGATTCCTACCTATAAATACAAATTCAACATGGATCAGTGACCTAAATATAAGAATTAAAAATCATAAAACTATGGGAGGAAAACATAGGGGTAAATTTTTTTGACTTTGGACTTATCAATGGATGCTTAGGTATGACACCAAAAAAAAGAGTAAGAGAAGAAAAAAATAGGTTAATTGGAATTATCTCAATTAAAAACTTGTGTGTGTCAAAGGATATTATTCAAAGAAGTGAAAATATAATCCACAGAATGAGAGAAAATATTTGCAAATAATACATTTGACAAGGGACTAGTATCCAGAATATATAAAGAACTGTTGCAACTCCAGAATAAAAAGACAAACAACTGAATTAAAAAATAAGCAATGGACATAAATAGATTCTCCAAAGAAGATATACAAATGGCCGAAAAGCACATGAAAAATGCTCAGCATCATTAGTCATCAGGGGAATATAAACCAAAACTGCAATGAGGTACTACTTCATATCTCCTGGGGCTATCATAATAATAATAAATGGAAACTAAGTGTTGGCAAAGAAGAACTGGAACTTTCTTACATTGCTGGCAGGAATGCAAAATGGTTCTGCTGTTGTGGAAACCAGTTTGGAAATTCTCAAAAAGTTAAACATAGACTTACCTTATGACCCAGCAATTGAACTCCTAGGTATACACCTAAAAAAAAAAAAAAATGGAATTTAGGTACTAAAATAAGTTCTTGGATACATATGCTCATAGCAGCACTATTTGTACTAGTCAAAAGGTGGAAACAGTCCAAAGATTCATCAACAGATAAGTGGATAAACAAATTATGGTTAAAAAAATATATTTCAAGAACTTCCCTGCTGGTCCAGTGACTAAAATTTCGCACTTCCATTGTAGGGGTGCAAGTTCAGTCCCTCTTTGGGAAGCTAAGATCCCATGTGCCACGCACCACAGCCAAAAAATAAAAGTGTCCCGTCATTTTTAAGAATATGTGTATATATATAATATATATATATGTATGTATATATGTATTTCGGCCATGAAAAAGACGGAAGTACTTATACATACCACAGTGGATGTATATGGTGAACCTTGAAAACATTATTCTAAGTGAAAGAAGTCAGATATGAAAAGTCAAATATTGTATGATTCTATTTACATGAAATATCCAGAATGGATAAATCCATAGAGAATTCAGATGTCCAAGGGCTAGGGAGGGGTGAAAATGGGAAGAAATGGTTTAATGGATATAGGGTTTTACTCTGGAGTGATGGAACTGTCTTAGACTAAAGAGGTGATTGCATAACACTGTGAATGTGTTAGATATGTCACCAAATTATCACTTTAATGGTTCAGTTTATGTTACATGAATTTTATTTCAATAAATTATTAAGAAAATAAATAAATCCAGGAAACACTTGAGACTGGCTTGAGGCTAATTTTCTTGCCTCCAGAAGCTACATCTCATCAGACAATTTCACAGGAACATCTAACCTAGTCTTGCCTGATATTTCGAGATAATAAAACTTATCTCCTGGAACAAATGCTTCACCTATTCTAATCATTTTTACACCAAACATGGTCTCCAGCAATGGCACAGCGAGTATAAGGTAGGATGTTAATGAGGTGATTGTTGATCCAGAGTTACTGAAGTGAGTTTAAAAACATCAAAGATAAGAAGACAGCCTAGAGTGAAATGCTTCCAGAAAAGCTTCCCCCCAAATACAATGAGCATACAGTCAATCCCTTTCCATGACACTATGATTCTGTAACTGGTCAGTGATAACACATGGTGGAGATGTTTTGAAGGGTAGGTTGAATAAGCTTTAGAAGCTACAGGGCACATCCTTCCTAAATGTGTGCTTCATAGCATACATTTGCAAAATAGAAATGGAAGGAACAAGTTTATCGAACTTGATTATTTTATGGACCTTCTTGTAAATTGTGATGTAGAGCTGATTTATTCAGGTGGAAACTTACATAAGTTTTGCCAGATTTCATATTTTACAACATGAGTAGGTCCTATGCTTAATGACAGGGTCTCAGGATGTAGTAGACCCATTTCAGAAGTGTTTTTTTTTTTATTTTATTTTATTTTTAAACTTTACATAATTGTATTAGTTTTGCCAAATATCAAAATGAATCCACCACAGGTATACATGTGTTCCCCGTCCTGAACCCTCCTCCCTCCTCCCTCCCCATACCATCCCTCTGGGTCGTCCCAGTGTTTTCTAAGTCCACTACTGAATCTTCCCTGAAACT
>NW_011495076.1:11380662-11416523 GCF_000754665.1 Bison bison bison | reverse complement strand
GACCAACTCCCGGAGTTCACTGAGACTCACGTCCATCGAGTCACTGATGCCATCCAGCCATCTCATCCTCTGTCATCCCCTTCTCCTCCTGCCCCCAATCCCTCCCAGCATCAGAGTCTTTTCCAATGAGTCAACTCTTCGCATCAGGTGGCCTAAGTACTGGAGTTTCAGCTTCAGCATCAGTCCTTCCAAAGAAATCCCAGGGCTGATCTCCTTCAGAATGGACTGGTTGGATCTCCTTGCAGTCCAAGGGACTCTCAAGAGTCTTCTCCAACACCACAGTTCAAAAGCATCAATTCTTCGGCGCTCAGCCTTCTTCACAGTCCAAGTCTCACATCCATACATGACCACAGGAAAAACCATAGCCTTGACTAGATGGACCTTTGTTGACCTGTGTTCTACTTAAGTAGAAGCTTAAGTATATGTTTTCAAAAGTCTGCCAGTCTGTTTCATATGACATACACTGAAAATGCAGTTTGTATGGCACTTTGAGGTAAGTAGATGAGACCTTTGATCTGGAAGAAAGCAGCCTGGGTAATCTGGCTATCCTGGCCCTGGAGACCCCGAGGGCTAGGGAGATAAAGATACATCTGTATATCTGTTATACATAAGTGGTACAACCACCATGCCCCAGCTCACTTATGTAGAAGTTCTTAACAAAGTTATGTGGAGAATTAAGGGGATCCTTAAAAACAGAAACCTCAGGAAGATATCACTTTATACATTAGAATTGGTACAATGAAAATTACTGCCAGTATTAATACTAAGTGTTGATGAGAATGTAGAATGACCTGAACCCTCACATATTTCTCACTCATGTATAATAGTAAAAACTTTGGAAAGAAGTTTGGTAAACCTGTAAGGAGTTAAGCCTTTAACTCTATACATACTTGTAGTCCTGTACTTGGTATATTTCTGTCCCTTTCTGGACCTTTTTCTGCTCTACCCCAAGATATTAATGGAGGCAGGGGCAAGAACAGCATTCCATACCAGAACTTCAGGGATGGACGTGGGCCCTACAAAACAGGTGAATTTGGGGGTGAAGGAAGTGGATATCTTTGTTTTATTCAGGAAATCTTAGACAAGCAATTTTGACAATGTGTGTTATAATGATTTTCAAACTTGAGCTTCTAGTTAAGAGGTAACTTTTTAGAAAGGGGATAATTTCACTCAGATGACACAGGACTGGTGATAAAGGAGATGAAGACTAAAGCCTAGTATTTTTTACATTACTGGTATTTATTGATTTCATGTTTATTTCTACCTACTGGAGTCAACTTCATAAAAATGGAAAACTCGTAGATTATTATTGGTATATATAATTAGCAAATTCTTTGGATTGGATTTAAAAACAAAGGAAGTTTGAATCTTTTTTAATTTGAAATAATTTAACAATCAAGCCTTTAAATTCAATACACTATGAATCTTGATGTTTATGGAACCCCTTCCACTGAGAGGTAACAACTGAACATTTTTATTTCTCTGTGTAGTATAACCTGTCAAGACAGTTCAAGGCAAAGGATTTGGCAGTGTTTTGCTGCCACCTAATGGAATAAGTGGAATATTTTTCATTTTCCTGTAAGAGACAATTACCCTTTTACTTCATGGAACATTCATATAAAACTAATAATTATTTTAACAAATATACTTGAACTGCAAATAAGTTTTAAAAATTTATATTAATTTTAACATTATTGCATGTGTGTGAGTATGTTATGGTGGTGGTAGTGTAGTGGGTATAGTAGAATGTGAAAATTAGTTTGAGGTTTTAATCTAAGGATCATGATTCATTTCTATAATTTTGTTCGAGTTAATTTACTAAAGGCTTAAGGATATAATAGATTGTTTATGAATGCTGATCTTTTTTTCTCAATGAACTTTAAGCAATTCAGGTAACCTATGAGTGAAATGAAGAATTAGTCATAATGTGAAAGGATACTGGGGAAATACACAGGAAAGAGTAAGAGAGAGGAGAGATACCTGCTTGCTGAGCTTGAAAATATTCAAAGTGGCTATTTTTCTATTTATAACCTAATTTTATATTGTATTTATTTAAAATACTGACAAGGATTGATTTTTGCTTTTTTTTCTCACTGTTGAAGAATAACTGGTACATTCTATATGTTGGAGAAACAGTATTTATGTGTATGTAAAATCACTGCAAATGGTGACTGCAGCCATGAAATTAAAAGACGCTTACTCCTTGAAAGAAAAGTTATGACCAACCTAGATAGCATATTGAAAAACAGAGACATTACTTTGCCAACAAAGGTCCATCTAGTCAAGGCTATGGTTTTTCCAGTGGTCAAGTATGGATGTGAGAGTTGGACTGTGAAGAAAGCTGAGCGCCAAAGAATTAATGCTTTTGAACTGTGGTGTTGGAGAAGACTCTTGAGAGTCCCTTGCACTGCAAGGAGATCCAACCAGTCCATTCTGAAGGAGATCAGCCCTGGGATTTCTTTGGAAGGAATGATGCTAAAGCTGAAACTCCAGTACTTAGGCCACCTGATGCGAAGAGTTGACTCATTGGAAAAGACTCTGATGCTGGGAGGGATTGAGGGCAGGAGGAGAAGGGGATGACAGAGGATGAGATGGCTGGATGGCATCAGTGACTCGATGGACGTGAGTCTGAGTGAACTTCAGGAGTTGGTGATGGACAGGGAGGCCTGGCGTGCTGTGATTCATGGGGTTGAAAAGAGTTGGACATGACTGAGCAACTGAACTGAACTGAACTGAACCGAAACTCTAGAAAATAAAGGAAGGAAAGCAAAATCATCTATAATCCCACTCGTAACATAAACCCATACTAGTCATCTAATGACACATAGCCATGCAACTTGCTGTTCACTAGTCCCCTTCAGTAACCTGTGAGGGCTGCTAGATGATGTGACTGTAAAATCTGTCTTCTACGTGTCCTTCTGGAGTATTTTTCAAATCCCAGGGATTTGCCACTGGGCTCTAATATTTCTATTTCCACTCTTGGATTCTGAGGTATATTTGCCCCAATATATTAACACTTTTTCCATTGGATCCATGGAACCTCTTGGCCATCCTATTTGTTCATCCTTCACAAAACCATCACATCCAATTTTCTAGGAGTATATGACATTTTTAGGATAAAGGCAATTTTATAAAGGAGTTACAAGCCTGAGAGAACCAAGGTCAGAGTCTTAGTTAACTTGAAGTTTCTCTTGAATCCCACATATTAGGGAATCTAAATACTTAGGACTTCACAGGGATGAGGTTTTATGGATGATTTCTGCTCCACCTTCTAAAGATGACCGGCCAGTTGTGTCTCTCTTCTAGCTTCACATCCTTCTTCCTCGACACTCTCCATTCAAAACTCTGCTATCTTTCCTTGGCATAACCACTGCTTTCCATAGGGAGGCCCATCATCCCCTGGATCCACCTGGGTCTGATACTCAGGGCTTTAGTCTGATGGATATTGATATTTATCACTCCCCAGACTCCAGGGAGACTGGTTTCAGTCATAAGAGAAAATGAATGCAGGCCCTTCAATTAGAGTTTCCTTTTTTAATCCCTTCACAGCAAGAACAGTGGGTTTTCTGGTCTCTTTATTAGCTGACTTATTACCCAAAGTACCGTTCCTTAAAGTAAGTGACTTGGAGTGGTTATGGCAAGTTAAAATATATGCTTTGCCAGTCAGATATACAAGAAAAAGTAACCTTTATTTTCTTTATATTTATATCACCTTGCTTACAAGCCCTTATTTTTGTTAATGAGAAATTTGGGGACCGAGCAGAAAAATAAATAGCTCATGCTCTTTTGTTTTAAAATGGTCTCTTTTTCTTAAATTTAATATTTCTTTTATTAAGCCCTGGAGAAGGAAATGGCAACCCACTCCAAAACCTTTGCCTGGAAAATCCCATGGACAGAGGAGCCTGGTAGGCTACAGTCCATGGGGTCGCAAAGAGTTGGACACGACTGAGCGATTTCACTTTCACTTTATTAAGCCCAGTCTTTCATATATTCACTTCTACTTTGTTTTACAAACTCATGTCAGAGCCAAGGAGGAACATTTACTTTCCCCTTTGTCTCTGTCTGTGGCTCTCATGGACCTTGAGTTGCATTCTTTGGGCATTAAATTTCACTCTCATAATTTAAACCACAGTCCTCTATTGTTGACACATAACTAGGTAACTTGGTGGTTTACAGCACCTTCATTGGGCACTCTGTGTCCACAGCTGCCTCTTCTAATGTGTCTGCAGATGGTGTAACTTGTGTTCTGTCCTCTTAGCATTGATATGGTGTGAAATTGCTCCAGGTAAACTTGATTACCTCCGCCATCTGACCAAATCCTGCCCTGACTCTGTTGGGGAGGAAGAAATTTTCCTCCACTCTTCCAAGTTCTTCTGGCTGTTCTAAGAATTAAATTGACATGAGGTACATTAACAGGAGCAAATCACACATAAGTTTAATAACCAGTATACATAAGAGAGACCCAGAAAGTCTAAGTCACCAAACAGGCTGAAATTCTCATCTTAAATACCACCTTCAGCTAAAGACAAACGAGGGTGTTGAGGAGAGTGGCTTGGGACTTCAAGGGGAAGAAGGCATTTGACATGGACATGGAAAAATGAATGTTTGGTTAACAGGTGTTTGCTAGGCCATGCAGAGACACATAAAAATTTTAACAAACAGACTCTGCTAGGTTCCTTCACTTCTACACACCTAATTCACATTATAGTTTTCTATGGTGACAGCTCCCTTTCTGGAACATGTTCCCATCTACATTCTTTAGGCGGTTAGGGGGAAGGTCGGAGTTTCTTCCTGAGTCCTCTGGGCCTTGGTTGTTTGCATCTCAAAGTAATCTGCGTGCCAAAGAGACATTTTGGGGTGGCAGATTTTGCTACAACTCTTTCCCACTATGTTGTCCCCAGAGATCCAGTTATGACTCCAATTTACTCCCTTATATGGGACTTTGGTTTCAAAGCTCTGTGGCATAAGAAAACTTCCTATTCATCCAGACCCCTCAGGTAAGTTCACTTTATCTTTCTACCCCTCATGGGAACTTCTGAATCACACACATATATGTATGTATGTATATATGTATATACGAAAGTGAAAGTGAAATGTAGTCACTCAGTCATGTCTGACTCTTTGTGACCCCAAGGACTCCTCTATCCGTGGAATTCTCTAGGCAAGAGTACTGGAGTGGATTGCCATTCCCTTCTCCAGAGGATCTTCCCGACTCAGGGATTGAACTTGGGTTTATAAATATAAAATTTTTATATTTATATTGTTGCACAGCATGTGACCGACCATGGATTGAATCCATGCCCCTGCAGTGGAAGCGTGGAGTCTTAACCACCAGGGAAGTCCTTGAATCATTTCTCTGTTACTCAGGAGGTAAGGGGACAATGCAAGAATGTCCAGCCCCATGTACCTAAACCGCTTTCTCCTGGCCTTGCTGCTGTGAGGTTCCGCACAGTGTAAACTGGAGTACCAGCTCAGTTGCTCTCATTCTCAGCTTATTTGGAATTTCTATCAGAATTTCTGTAAACCAGTGGGTTAAGGCTCTTTTCAGAGTCCTTGCAACTTCTTGGACTGTCCTAATCTGAATTTCTCTCCTTGCTCCCTGCATTTCTCATCCTACCTCCTATTCTCACCCCCAACATTCTCCTACCTAATTGTTCATTTGAAACTGATAGGTAGACACAAGCTCTAGGACATGATGTGGTATCCTGTATCTTCTCTACTTATACCTTATAAAATATTATATATTCAGACCTCTAAGCTTCACATGCAAAGGCAGACTTTGGATTTTAGAACATTCTTTACTCTCTCAACAAAGCCTGACTCTCAAGAGTATTCTCTTGCTGTGGACTCAAAAATCGAAACTTTGAACTTTAAAGAGAAAAAAATTGACCTTTTTGTTCTAGGCTTTTACCACTTTCTTTTTCTAGGCTGTTGAACCCTATGCCTTGGCCTTAGTGGTAGAAGGAATGACTTTTAAAGTGAGATAATACAAAGGAAAATACAATGTGAAGTAGTTCAAAATGCTTTTACTTTCAAAAATTTTATGTCTTAAAGCATACTGAGAAAGGAGATGCTCCACATGAGCAAGGCTCTCGTATTATAAGTTCCTACTATTCTCCTGAAGAGATGAACAAAGTCACAGGAGATTGTTTGCAGTGGTCACTGCTGCCGTTATGTGGGAAATGGCAAGGCCTGGATTGCATTGTTTTGCTTTTGAATCACATTCAGATACACGATGTGGATGGGGGATAAAGGAGATTGGATGTGCAGCCAGTTGTTGCTCCTGTTAAAATCATAAAATAAACACAATTTTAAGTTGGGATGCAGGTAAAATTTAGTGATAGTATAATAACAATAATAATTTTTATTCGCATGTGTGTGTGTTAGTCACTCAGTTGTGTCCAACTCTTTGCGGCTGCATAGACTGTAGCCTGCCAGGCTCCTCTGTCCATGGGATTTTCCAGGCAAGAATACTGGAGTGGGTTGCCACTCCCTTCTCCAGGGGATCTTCCTGACCTAGAGATCAAACCTGGGTCTCCTGCATTACAGTTCATTCAAGTTCATTGCCGTCTGAGCCACCAGGGAAGCCACAGTACTTGACAAAATATTTTTGTTTCATTATGTCATATAGAACTTTCAAAATCTTTGATTTAGAAGTTGTAAGTCCTTCAGAGATGAGAGACAGAATCCAGGGGATATTAAGTAACTTCTGTCATATGTGTAGATAATCAGTGCCAACTAACGAATGGTGTTAATCTAAACATAATTGTTGATGTTGTTGTTGTTTAAATCACACCATAATACCTCTGCTGATAAATTATATAATAATAATAATAAGCTTTATCTCTTTTCTGCACAACAACCCTTCACCTATTTGAAGGTCTTTATTATGGGTCCCTGTCAGATCTTGATAAGAAAGATGATAAAGAAAACTGGTGGGGAGGAAATAGCCAAAGTACATGGAAGAGTCATTATCAGCAGAAGAATATGAGGAAGAATATGAGTGTGTAGAATCAGGAAACTGGGCGCAGAGGTCCCACTTTGAAGGCATTTTATTTATTTACTTATTTTGGCCATGTGGTGTAGCATGAGGGATAAGTTTCCCAACCAGGGATCAAACCCATGCCCTCTGTATTGAGAGTGCAGGGTTTTAACCACTGGACCTCCAGGGAAGACCCTGAAGGCATTTTAACTTTACTTAGAGTCCTCTCTTTTGATTTTCCCCTCTACTAAGTCAAGTCAAATAGAATCTTAGACTCAAAGGATTGGGAGTAAAATTGCAAATGTCGAACTGTTCAATGCTGAAATTCTAAAATACCTCGTAGTGTCATGGTAAATGTTTAGCTACCAGGTCTTGGGGGAAAACAAAGACTCTTATTTTCAGTGTTTGCTGATTTTTGTGGTGAAAATACTCCCATGGAGGCCAGTTTCAACATACTGAAATGATGTCAGTGGAGTTTGGAAGAGTTCCTAGCAATGATCTCTTATGAGTTAGTACAATCCAGCATTAACAAACCATTGATAGGTTGATTAGAACCCTAAAATGTTACCTAACCTTAGCTTTGAATTGTCCTGGCATCAAACATTGCCACTCCACTGTTTGATATTAATAGTTTTAATTATTATTGTTCTTTCCCTGGTTGTGCTTCTAAAATTACCTTTGCTCCACTTTGATCCTCTAGCCTTAGTTTTCCTTCTTTATTACCATCTTAAACCTTTCATTTTCCAGGATATATATTCTTTGCTAATTAAATCAACATATATATTATGTATACTCAGTCACTCAGTTGTGTCCAATCATTTGTGATCCCTTGAACTGTAGCTCTCCAGGCTCCTCAGTCCATGGGGTTTTCAAGAATACTGAGTGGGTTGCCAAAATCCCATGGGTGGGGGAGCCTGGTGGGCTGCAGTCCATGGGATTGCAAAGAGTCGGACACGACTGAGCAACTTCCCTTTCACTTTTCACTTTCATGCATTGGAGAAGGAAATGGCAACCCACTCCAGTGTTCTTGCCTGGAGAATCCCAGGGACGGGGGAGCCTGATGGGCTGCCGTCTATGGGGTCGCACAGAGTTGGACACGACTGAAGTGACTTAGCAGCAGTAGCAGTATATATATATAACGTTTTCCACATGCTGAATCATTCTGATAACCCTGCCTTGGTTATAATTTTTATTGTTAATATTCCTTTACAAATTTAATGTTTTTAACTGACCACATAACACAGTTCAGTAGAACTCTTATCTCCCTTTAGATAGATATTTCTAATACAGACTAAGTCTATATTGTTTCTCTTCTCTAATTAATTAATTTTTAGTACCCACATGACTTAACTGGTTACTTCTGAGCTTGTGATCAACTACCAAAAATCCCCTTGGTCTTTTTCATGAGAAGGGCTGTTTGTACATGTCTTCCTTATCTCAATCAAACAAACTATAGTATGTTATCACAAAATGATCCACTTGTATATTATCTAGTCCAAGCTCCTTATTTTAGAGATGAGGGAATTAGAGATCACAGAGGTTAATTAATTGAAATAAGATTACATAACTTGTTGGTGACAAAGTCGAGTCTAGATCTGATGGCTGCTATCATTTCCTTATATTCTACTATTTCCTCTTATTCTTAGAACAGCATTAGATAGGAAAAACAAATTGTATTAACTCCATTTTAAACATGGTGATATTTAGAATAAGAAATACTAAGTGATTTGCTAAATCTACATGGGCAATAACATCAGATGATTTTTTTCAGCCTAAATGTAAGGCTGTTACAATTTATATTTTTCAGTTACAGCCCCTTATATTAAACTGTGAGATAATTTTTAATTTTGACTCTGTGGCCTAGGATTTTAACATTCTTCCATCTTCCTTTCTTTCACAAGTGTCATAAGCATAGGTTTCTTGTCAGCCAGGATCCTGGCAGAAAGCAGAAGCTAACTCAGATGGTTCAATAGACTTTAATAAAGGTATTGTATTAGTCTCCTAGGGTTTCCAAAGCAACTTACCACAAATTCAGTGGCTTAAAACAAAAGTTAAGGAGGCCAGAAATCAAAAATCAATGTGTTGGGAGATTTAGTTGCTTCTAGAGGCACCCCACTCCAGTACTCTTGCCTGGAAAATCCCATGGATGGAGGAGCCTGGTGGGTTACAGTCCATGGGGTCACACAGAGTTGGACACGAATGAAGTGACTTAGCAGTAGCAGAGTCTCTAAAAGGGGAAAAAAAAATGTTCATGCTTCTCTTCTAACTTCTAGTGTCTGCCAGCAATCCTTGGCATTCATTGGCTTCAAAAGGCATCTTCATATAGCCTTCTTTGTGTATTTTTCTTTTTTTTTGGCATCCTTTCCTCTTTTAGATGAGGATATCAGTCATTGGACTTAAAGTTCACCCTAAGTCCAGGATGATTTTATCTCAAGATCTTTAACTACATCTACAGAAACCCTATGACCAAATAAAATTACATTCTCAGGTTCTGGGTAGACATGAAATTTTGAGCGATACTATTCAACACTGTAGGTTCATTTATGAAGTTGTGTGTGGACTAAGAAAACAGGTGGTTAAAGGGGCAAGGAGAGGAATTGTGCCCCAGGATCCTACTGAGCTGGACCAGTGAAGCAGGGGACCATGGCAGTAATTCTAGAGATCTGAGTGGTAGAGATATGAGTGCCCTGCCATGACACTGGTTTCAGAGCAGGTATAGAACAGACTCAATGGATTCAATCACTGGCTCTGTCACTGACTCAATGGACACGAAACTCCAGGAGACAGTGAAGGACTGGGAAGCCTGGCATGCTGCAGTTCATGGGTCGCAGAGTTGGACAGACTTAGCGACTGAATAATAACAGCAACATAGAGCAGGAAAAAAAACATTTTCTCCTTTCAATCTGCACTGTTCTTTGGATGATTCCCATTAGCCACATCCAACCAGAAGCCAGGTTTATGCTTCCTGTTACTGCTGTAAAAATGACTACAAACTTCATGGCTTAAACCAATTTAAATTTATGATCTTATAATTCTAGAGGTTAGAACTCATACAGAGGTCTCACTGGGTTAAAATCAAGGTATCAGAAGGGCTTATTCCTCTAGTGGAGAATCCATTTCCTTGCCTTTTCCAGCATCTAGATGTCATCCTGAGCGACTTCACTTTCACTTTTCACTTTCCTGCATTGGAGAAGGAAATGGCAACCCGCTCCAGTGTACTTGCCTGGAAAATCCCAGGACGGGGGAGCCTGATGGGCTGCCGTCTACGGGGTCGCACAGAGTTGGACATGACTGAAGTGACTTAGCAGTAGCAGCAGATGTCATCCACACTCTTTAGCTCAATCCTCCTTCTTTAAGGTCAGCTATGGCAGACTGAGTCTCCATATAGCATCACTCTGACAATCTTTGTTCTATGAGGAAACATATTTAAAATTTAGGGGTAAGAATGTGGACATCTTAGGAGGAGCCACTCTTCCACCTATGGTATCAGTTGACAGTCTTAAAGATTTAGCCTCCTGGGCAGGGTTGGATACAGGTCATGTGGCAATGAACTTTATACAGTTAGGAAGTACTATACAAGAAAAATAATTCATGGTCTTCTTAGACACAATGCTTGGAAGGGGCCCTGAAGCAGAAACTTTATTAGCTCAACAGTAATTCAGACTCTGCTCCTAGGCACAGAGCAGAGCAAAGCAGGGCAGAGGATAATCTGGGATGGGGAGAGAATGGGTGAGAGTCAGAAGACCATGCCTTAAACTTTTCTACAGTTGATTAAACATTTGACTTATGAGGAATCTGCTGCATTCCACTAGGGCCTATACTTCAGAGTGAATTCAGTAGTTTTCAATCAGCCATTAATCAGCTAATTATTGATCATGAGGATAGCATAATATATAGCCAACAGCTTAGTGACATTGATTTATACCATGCCTTCATAGAAGCCATTTTTCCTTCTTATTACATTTAGGCAAATGTATAGTTGGTGTATTCCTACTCAACAGTATTCTTTAGCCTTTTAAGCAGTGTAGATTTCACGAGCACTTTCCCGCCTGTATGTGTGTGTGTGTGTGTGTGTGTGTGTGTGTGTGTGCTCAGTCACATCAGACTCTTTTGACCCTGTGGACTGTAGCCTGCCAGACTCCTCTGTCCATGGGATTTTTCAGTCAAGAATACTGGAGTGGCTTGCTATTTCCTCCTCCAGGAGATTTTCCCAATCTAGGGATTGACCCACATCTCCTGAGTCTCCTGCATTGCAGGTGGATTCTTTACGTGCTAAGCCACTGGGGAAACCCATCTTCCCTGCAAATGACCTGTGACAAGTTGTTCACTCATTCCACAGAAGGTACAACTGAACCTTAGATTTTATAATGAAAAGTTCAGTCTTACTGTGCCACCCATGGAAGTTCCACCTAGCCATAGTCTATTCAATTCTGAATTTGCTTCTTTCTTGTGACTACTTGGTACATTTGATACAGAATTTTTCTTCTAGATCCCCTAAGTTCTAGGACTTCACAGTGCAGTCATGTGAGAGTGAGTCAGCAGTTTAATTCCAATATCTGTCTCACCACTGTTAGGGACTTTTTAACAAGAACCAAGACAGTTATTAGTTTTATTATAACCCAAATAGAATAAAGAGGAACTATGTTAACAAGAATAGAGAAGTGAAGAATACCAAATGCCCATGTCTTAATAGTTTAAAAAAAAGGGAAAGAAAGAGTAAACTCTGCTGGACATTTTACTTTATGAAAATAGACCAACTTCCCAAAGAAAGTGTGGTTTCCAGGGTATTTTCTTGCTTTATTTGTTTTATTTCCACAGGTAAGATGAATTTCTGATTGCTATAATTGAACCAAACTTCCAAATCAGAATTGCATTGATCATAGAAAAAGTAAAAGAATTAATTGCACTTAAAGACTGAAGATGTTAGTGTACATAATATAATGATGGACATTATGGCTAATGTTCTTAGGGGATCTAGAAGAAAAATTCTGTTTCAAATGCACCATGTAGTCACAAGACAGTTTAGGGCCATTGAATGAGCAAGTCACAGTTAATATGTATAAAATGCTTACTGTCACCATAGGCAATTATAGTACAGTATTACTAATATCAATTGCACTGAAATTTATAATTAGTTTATGTAACTTTTTTTTTGTATATTTAATCTTAAATAGGATTCAAGATTTTAAAATAATCTCTAGCTGGAGAATTATAAGCATTTGTTTGTTAATAGTAGCAACAATTTTGAGTAAGATACACATCTTTCTCAGTTGAAGGGGTTTTCCTTTGAGGATATGAGCTGAAGGTATTTATTAAAATGTGTCTCCTTATTAGTAGAAGAAATAGAGAGCTCAACTATTGCCATGTTTTACAGAGCATGTTCTGTAATTCTTAGTCTTCAAACTCTTGGGCCACAAATAATTTTTATAGTACTTTATGAAAGAATAAAACTATTTTCATCAATATTCTGTGTAATTACAAAGGATATAAATACTTAAGGAAAACAAGTTCTTGTGATTTTATAGTGAATGATAGCAAGGAAACTCACTGATTTTCCAGATTTTTCTGAATAGGTTGAAAGATGTCATAGAACTATATTTTAGTTTCTTCATCTATAAAATGGTGAAGATTAAATCTGTAATCTTTTCCTTTGATGTCTCACATTGTAATACTTTATTAAGTTCTCTATGGCAGAGTTTTTTAGATGTTACCAGGATGCATTCTTTCCTTCTTTATTAAAAGAAATCCTGAATTTTAGTAGGGAGCATGGCTGTCTTCTAGGCCTTATTTTTCCCAGTTTCCCTTACAGATTTAGTCCTGACCAAAGGGATGGGAGAGAAAGTGATGCTTGCCACTAGGTGATGATGGAAATGGCACAGGTACATTGGCCAGAAGATGGAAGCCCCCTGTTGAGAATGGCAGATCGTTCGTATCAGTCCTGAGACTTCTTATCTTGGTATGATTACATGAGCACAAAGCAAACCACCTGTATTTGAGGTCTCTGTTGCAAAAGCTTAGACTATGCCCTCATAATTCAACCCACCAGAGGAGCATAGCACTGTACTAGAGAAAAAGTAGGTGGTTTCTAGATTAACATTGTAGTAGAGTCTTAGCAGCAGAGTCTTTACCACACTGAGTGTACACTCCTGACAGTGAATAGTGGTACTTAGAAACATCAGAGTTCTTTAAAAATTCTAGAGATTCTTAAGTAGCAGCGTAAATTTATAGTGCTGAACTGTGCAAAAATTAATAGTCTCAAAAGTTCTCAGTAGCTATTCTCCAGCCTCTTGGCTTCCTTGACTTTAAATTAACTCTAAGTCAAGGAAACTTTTCCTCTTTACCTCCAGACTGCCCTATGCCCACTGCTTTGGCATGCCCCACTCAGATTATGCCTCTCTGTCTTCTTCCTTACACAGGGCATGACTGCCAACCAAATTGAGCAACTGACATTGTAAACTGTCCTTTAGAACTGCCTGAGAATGTGGGAGAAATGCCTGAGAATGCCTGAGAAACTAGTCTGGCTTCTCTGGGATTGACCCCTGGGTGATATTTTAAGGGGGTCACCTTTCTATTGGGTCAGATTTCCCTGAAGTTTAGGAAATTGCCTGCTATAGAGAGTCTCAGATTGTAAGTTCAGACACTGGTAATGATTCTGCTGACTATATGTAACAAAGGGACATGTTCTTGCAATAATAGAAACCAACGACTATTGAATATTTTGCAAAATGATGTGTCACAGTAATACTATAATATCTCACGGTTTGCTTTTACCACCTGTTAATATTGGGTTGCATAAAATTGATTTAGAGGCTCATCTTGGACTTCAGGCTGATGTATCTGTTATACTTCATAAGCCTACACTGCCTCTTGCTGGCTGTTCTAAATAACTCTTCTCATGTCTCTAGTAATAGGTCCACAGGTCATTTTATTTTAACTTATTTTGTATAGGAGTATATCCAATTAACAAACAATGTTGTGACAGTTTCAGGTGAACAGCAAAGGGACTTACCGTACATATACATGGATCACAGGCGATTTTTTTAAAGCCATGTGTGTTGCCCCCATGTTCTTCTCACTATTTGGATTGTTTTGATTCCCAGTCTTCCCACTAAAGGTCACTTTTTGAAAATAACCAAACGTTAGCAAATAAACCAGTCCATCCAAAAGGAAATCAGTCCTGGATATTCATTGGAAGGACTGATGTTGAAGCTGAAACTCCAATACTGTGGCCACCTGATGCGAAGAGCTAACTCATTGAAAAAGACCCTGATGGTGGGAAAGATTGAGGGCAGGAGGAGAAGGGGATGACAGAGGATCAGATGGTTGGATGGCATCATTGACTCAATGGACATGAGTTTGAGTAAACTCCGGGAGTTGGTGATGGACAGGGAGTCCTGGGGTGCTGCCGTCCATGGGGTTGCAAAGAGCTGGACATGACTGAGTGACTGAACTGAATTGAACAAATAACATTTCTCCTCTATCCCTACTTCTCTTTCTTCCTCTACACAGACTCTGTTCTTGTGCATCTCTTTATTTCTAAAAAATTTTGTTGAAGTGCAGTTGATTTACCATATTGTGTTAGTTTCAGGTGTACAGAAAAGTGAATCAATCAAATATATATACATATATCCACACTTTTTAAAATATTCTTTTCCCACACAGCTCATTACAGGGTATTGAGTGGAATTTTCTGTGTTACACAGTAGGTATTTTTTAGTTATTCCTTTTATATATGGGAGTGTGTATATGTCAATCCCAATCTCCCACTTTATCCTTTCCTACTGCTCCTACTTAACCCCTGGTAACCAGGGGTTTTCTTCATATGTAACTCTATTTCCGTTTTGCAGATAAGTTCACTTGTACCCCTTTTTTAGATTCCATATATAAGCAATATCATACAATATTTATCTTTCTGACTTACTTCACTCAGTATGACCATCTCTAAGTCCATCCATGTGACTGCATTATTTTATTATTTTTATGGCCTAGTAATATTCCATGGTATATATGTACCATATCTTCTTTATCCATGCTTCTGTTGATGGTCATTTAGGTTGATTCCATGTCATGGCTATTGTAATAGTGCTGCAGTGAACACTGAGGTGCATGCATCTCTTTGAATTATGATTTTCTCTGGATATATGCCCAGGAGTGGGATTGCTAAATCACATGGTAGCTCTATTTTTAGTATTTGTTGTGGAACCTCCATACTGTTTGGCATAGTGGCAGCACCAATTTACATTCTCAGTAACAGTGTAGGAGGGTTCCCTTTTCTCTACATCCTCTCTAGTATTTGTTATTTGTAGACTTTTTAATGATGCCCGCTCTGACTGGTGTGAGGTATACCTCTTATAGTTTTGATTTGCATTTCTCTAATAATTACTGATGTTGAGCATCTTTTCATGTCCTATTGGTCATCTGTATGTCTTCTTTGGAGAAAAGTCAATTTAGGTCTTCTGCCCATTTTTTGAGTTTTTTATTTTATAAATTGAGTTGCAAGAGCTGCTTCCCACGTGGTGCTAGTGGTAAAGAACCTGCCTGCCAATGCAGGAGACGTAAGAGACATGCGAACGATCCTTGGGTCAGGAAGATCCCCTGGAGAAGGGCATGGCAACCCACTCCAGTATGCCTGACTGGAGAATCCCATGGACAGAGGAGCCTGGCAGGCTACAATCCATAGAGTCACAAAGAGCTGGACATGACTGAAGTGACTTAACACTCCTGAATGCAGAGCTGTTTGTATATTTTGGAGATTAATCCCTTGTTGGTTGCTTTGTTTGGAAATACTTTCTCCCATTCTGTGGGTTATCTTTTTGTTTTTTTATGGTTTCCTTTGCTGTGCAAAAGCTTTTAAGTTTAATTAGGCCTCATTTGTTTACTTTTGTTTTTATTTTCATTACTCTAAGAGGTGAGTTGAAAAAGATCTTGCTGTGATTTATGTCAAAGAGTGTTTTCCTCCAAGAGTTTTTATAGAATTTAGCCTTACATTTAAGTCTTTAATCCATTTGGAGTTTATTTTTGTGTATGGTGTTAGGGAGCATTCTAATTTCATTCGTTTATGTTTAAGTGTCCAGTTTTCCTAGTGCTAATTATAGGAAAGACTCCATTGTATATTCTTGCCTCCTTTGTTGTAGATTAGGTGACCAAAGGTACATGGATTTATCTCAGGGGCTATTCCTGACATACTTATACCTCTGCACATGCAGCACTTTCCTTGGCGCTCTAGTTTGACTCTTGCCATAGCAACATAGCTCTGAAAATAGCCGCAGAAAGGAAACATGATCCATATATGCTGTATAAATATGTTTACTCCAGTATTCTTGACTGGAAAAATCCCATGGAAAGAGGAGCCTGTGGGCTACTGTCCATGGGGTTGCTAAGAGTCGGACACAAATGAGCAACTAACTCTATATGAGTTTATATTAATATAAATACACACACACACACACATACACATATATCTGTCCAAATATCAGTGCTGGAAGCCAATTGTCTCACTTGGACTATTTCAATAACCAACTTATTTTCCTGCTTCCATAGTTGGCCTCCTACAATCCGTTATCCACAAAGCAGCCTTGATGAGCCTTTGAACATGTAAGCCAAATCATGTTCTCCTCTCCTTAAAACTTTCTAATGCTTTCTATCTCATTCAGAAAAAATTCACTGCCTTCATCATAGCTTATAGGAGATTTGGTTCCTTCTCTGCATCTTTAATCTCATCCTTGTATTCATCCTTTTCTCAAGGTATCTCAATCTAAGGGGCTTTCATGCTGGTCTTCAAACACACTAAGAACCCCTGCCTCATGGCTCTTGCACATGCTGCACCCACTGCCTGGAACTCTGTTTCCTCAAGTATTCAGATGGTCTACATTTCTTCTTTGAATACTCTTGCTTAAATGTCAGCTTAATAAGGAGGTCTTTTCTGACTACTTATCAAACTCTCCCTTGCCTCCTTCTTTTTCTGCTTATGGCCTCTGCTTGTCACTGTCTGTTTTCCTCCATCACATCAGAGAATTTGCCTAATTGGCTTAATTATCCACTCCTCCAGGGCATAGAGGGATCTTCCCAGGTGGTGGTAGTGGTAAAGACCCTACCTGCCAATGCAGGAGACGTAAAAGTCTCAGGTTCGAGTCCCAGGTTGGGAAGATCCCCTGGAGAAGGAAAAGGCAAGCTTACTCTACTATTCTTGCCTGGAGAATTCTATGGACAGAGGAGCCTGGTGGGTTACAGTCTATGCAGCTGTGACGAGTCAGACTGCGACCAGTCAGACAAGACCGAAGCGACTTAATATATACATTGCATAGAACAATACCTGTCATGTGGTAAGTCATTAATAAGTATTTAACACATTAAAATAATTAAATACTTTGCTAGTTAAAAGTATTTCCTGAAAGAAATGTTCTCAGTCCATAAACCAGTTAGACATTGATTAAAGGCTTAAATAACTATTAAAATAGAATTTGCCTTTGCCTAAATTATTAACATTTATTTAGTATCCATTGTGGTATTGGTGATTTAGAGAAGAATAGAGTGCATTTCTATCCTCTAGTAAGGGCAGCACATAAAATTTGTACATTATTATGTTACTCAACTTGGTTGTATAAACAGAGACGCTATTATTGTACCCATTTTACAAATGGGAAACTTAAGGTTAGAGTGCTTAAATGACTTGCCCAAATAATGCAACAAGTTAGTGAGAAGTCCAAGCTTTGCTGCTGATTAGTTTGCATTGCTTTGGACAACATGCAGATCCCCAAGCATTGTCCTCTTTCCATACCACTATTCTGCACATTCATTGTAGAAGGAAGGTAGCTCACAGGAGAGTGCAGAGGCTTGTTCTTCTAGACATGGGTAGCTAAAGGTACACTACTTTTGAAAATAGAGTACTTATAATGTCATCCCCTGAACCAGTTAGAATTGACTAGGTTAGACATTTAATCTCCAAATCTCAGTAGTTAATAAAATAGTTATTTTTCATTTTGGCTATAAGCTCAATGTAGGTTATAGGAGGATTTTGTCCACCAGAGTCATTTGGGGCCCTGGGTTGATGGAAACTGGACACTTGCTTCCACAACCACCAAGGCAGCCAGAAAGTAAGGATGTAGAGCCAATTACCAGCAAGTAAATGTTTCAAACTCCTTTACTTCTCTGTGCCAAAGTTAGTTCCATGGCAATGCCTAACTTCAAGTGTCTGAACTATAAGAGACTGGAATATGAATGAAAATGGTGAGCATTGGTAATGATTCCCACACTCATCCGTTGCCAAATACACACACAGACATAGATACACATATGTATGTAAGTTACTTTTTTGTCTGGGAAGATTACTTGCTTTACAAATCTTTGAATCAAGTTCAGTGTTTCCAACTTGGACTTATTTGTTGACCTTTTTGGCTGAAAATTTCTAAAATCCAGAGGAACAAAGCCAGATAATGATGACAAAGGAATAATTTATCTTTTCCTAGGAGACTTCACATAATGGTGGCAATATTATCCTCTTATTACACATTGAAATTTGTGCTTACTTCTCAGTTTTTATATTAATCACTTCTAACTTTTATTTGTATGTAGAGCATTTGTTGGTAAAATATTTGATAGAGGGGGAAAAGGAACTGGGTTGTTTTTTGCTATTGCAAATTATTCAAATCATGATCAGTTAAATATTACTCATTCTCTTCAAAATTATAGTCAGAAATATGAGAAATGAATGTAATGCCAAAAAGAGGAACTAAATCATGGTTTATATAGCTTGACCTCCCATAGAAGTAGAACAAGTAGAGAAGTAAGAGTGAACAGAAAGACAATGCTTATAGTACATAGAAAGCAGATGGAGAGATTGACTCTCACAGACTATGTTCCTGAGACATTACAAAGGTAATTTTTTCCTCTAAATAATTTAATTAGAACTATAAAATATAGAATTATATATATCTAGGGATTTAAAAGCACATAACTATAAATTTCAACTTAATTTTAAAGTCATGTGTTAAAAACATTTAAATTACATTTTGCTCTATAAGTTAGAAAAAGATAGAATTTTAGTGCTATTTTAAAAATTATTGGTAACATTTGATTATAATGTTTCAGTGATGAATTTGATAAAAGCAAAAGGAAACTGTGAATTGAAGAAATGATATTTGAGATTTCTAAATAGTTTTCTCTTTCGGCTGTACAAAAGTGGCTTCAAATTTTGTCAAAGTTTATGGAGAATTGACATGAGTTTGTTTATCTCATTTTATGCAATACATGTGTTTAGAAAAAGGTGGTTGAACATATAAGTATTATTTGTAGTGTAAGGAATATAATCTATCATCTATCAATCATTTATCTAATTTAAAGAAAGAGCATCAGATAAAAAAGTTATTTTATAGAGTACATTTTTGATAAAGATGTATATACATTATAAGTTTGAAATTTTGAAAATTATATTTCCTTAAAATGAGGCTAAATAGATTTGAATTTCATAATTTAAATGCATGAAATTTATTTCTCATTATTTTTGCAGTAAATACACCTGTAACTTAAGTGCTCATTTCATTTATCACACTGAATCTTAGTTCAGATAGCCCTTAAATGGAGAGAAATGAGTTATTTAAAAGTAAAAACTACTAAAATAAAATAAATAATTTGAATTATATATGTATGCTCTGAAACACAGATTGTTCATATTTATAATGATAAATTGTATAATAAATTAGCACAACATTTTATAATCTTTTAAGGTCAAAAATTTAATAACATTTGATTATACCTTTTTGTTACTTCATATATTTAATATGAGCAAATATCAAAAATAATAAAAGCAAGTACAATTAAGCAAAGGCCCTCTTCAATTCATAATATTAATCATGATTTGTGGAATATTATAAGATAGAATTTGCATTGTTATAGTATGGCATTAGTACTATATATTTATAGCTGTATATAATCATAAAAGAAAGGAGAAATAGCTGTTTATCCATTATGGTTTAAGCAAAGCCAACACAGGTCTTTATAAAATACTTTATAGCTCAGACTTATTTTTTTTCTCCTTTGGATATCATTTAAATTTCCCTTAGTGTTTCTTTCACCTTAGAAGGGAATTTTTTAGAAATAGAAAATAAATTTCTTTGAGAACATAATTAAGATGTGAATTTGTTAAATTTGTCTAGAAATATATTCAGTTGCTTAAATTACATAAGGCCAACAGGAAAAGGGAATACACACTTCAGAGGTTCGCATAATTTTTCACACAGCTACATAGCTTGACTTAGTTTAGATATGTCTTCTCTTGTCCATAATGCTCATTTAAAGCTAAGATCTTTAGTTGATATTTCTTGTTGAAAATGAAGGCGAACATAAAGAAATAATCACTAAAAAATACTCAAAAGGCTGTGAAACAAGCCAGAAATATCTTTTAATAGCATTATATTGGAGAAGCTTATGTGACAGATATAGGATTGAATTTCAGAAATAGTTTCTGTTTGCTTACTACCTTTACCCATTCATAGACTTTGTAAAACATTTAAAAAATATTTGTACTTAAATCTGTGAAATTTGAATGGTACTGTTGTTATTTCTTAAAAGACTCTCGTGAGACAAGAAAAATTATTGAGGGAAAATAGTGATGGGTGTGAACCACATTCATTAATAGAAAAAAAAATGAATGTGTAAAACAGAGAAAGGATTTTAAACGTATATGGAAAAGCATCAGTTATGGAAAGGTGAAATAATTTAAGTATTTGAGTAGTAAGGATTTTCTGAGATCTTCTATGGGTGGCCTAACACAGAGATTGCGACTTTCAAAAATCTTCGGAAATAATTTCTAAAATGTCAGCTGTTGACTAAAATCCTCCCCAGACTTTCTGCTGGTGAGATTAGTGTAATCTTCTCTAGCTCAGAGTAAAAATCACAAAGCTTCTATTAATAGCTAGGAAAAAGCCCCTCCCACTCAGCTTCCTCCAAACAATTAACGGTTCTCTGTACTGTAGTGCCCAAGCTTACACTGACCAGAAACCTCAGGTTTATCATAGGAACTGCTTGAAAATGATGAAGAGACAAGAGTCGTCATATTTCTTCATAGTGCAAAATAAAATAAAATTTCAGTTCCCCAGTCACCAAATCTAGTTATTTTGTGGTTCGTTCTTCATCCTTTGGGTTCTTATTGGATTTACATGGTTCAGGGAAGACACTCTGAGACTTTGTGAGTCTGCAGTGGTCCATTCGAAGGTCCTTGCTGTCAGTGCTCTGCTGTTTCCACGCGCTGTGGGAGACCTGTCATGTCAGGGAGCCAGGTCTACTGCACTGTAGAACTTGCCACCAAACCTCAGGAATCCAGCTACCAGGCATTAGACAATTTGCTTTTTTCATCAACCTTCAGAGGCATTACCTTCTCACAGAATCCAGTTCAATGTCATTAAAAGTTTGAGGCTTTTAAAAATAAAAGTTTGATAATTCCCCAGTGCTTAAGGAAAGCTCAACCCTAGCTGTTTAATTTTAATCCTGAGGTAGTAGTTTCCTGGGCTCCCCTGATAGCTCAATTGGTAAAGAATCCACCTGCAATACAGGAAACCCCAGTTTGATTCCTAGGTCAGGAAGATCTGCTGGAGAAGGGATAGGCTACCCACTCCAGTATTCTTGGGCGTCCCTTGTGGCTCAGCTGGTAAAAGAATCTGCCTGCGAGGGAGACCTGGGTTCGATCTCCTGGAAAACGGAAAGGTTACCCACTCTAGTATTCTGGCCTGGAGAATTCCATGGACTGTATAGTTCATGGGGTCACAAAGAGTGGGACACGACTGAGTGACTTTGGGACTTCCCTGTAGCTCGGATGGTAAAGAATCTGCCTGCAATTCAGGAGTCCTGGGTTCAATCCCTGGGTCAGGAAGATCCTCTGGAGAAGGAAATGGCAACCCACTCCAGTATTCTCGCCTGGAGAATCCAGTGGACAGAGGAGCCTGGTGGGCTACAGTCCATGGGGTCGCTAAGAGTCAGACACGACTGAGCGACAAACACACACACACACAGTAGTTTCCTAATGTTCTAAAAGAGGAGGTTGTGGCTCAGAAAAATCTTAAAAACTAGTGTATGTTTACATGAATAGTAAATAGGGGACATAGAATTTGAAACAAGCTACCTCATACGTGTCAGATGAAGAATTTAAAGTTGGAAACTATACAGTGAGTCCTCAAGGAAACTCATGTTTAGTGGAAAGCAGGACAATGGATAGGCACATAAATAAATGCCTTTCTGTGTGATAGAATTTAAAGTGTGTAATAATATTAGAATACAAGTGATAAAAAGCAGAGAATAGATAATTCAATATGGGGTGCTCAGGTAAGGCTTCTGAGAAGAAGCAAGAGTTTTGAAAGTTGAGAGGAGACAAAGCTTCCAAAAGAGGGGAGAAGTATTTTCAGTATTTTTGCAGCTGTCATCTATCCCCACCTCCACACTTATCTTTATTTTCCCCCATCTGTTTCCTGGTTTCTCTCCCCCTAAACCCTGTTCATTCCTTACTAAATGTATTTTGTCATCACATATTATTTATAATAACTAACCCAGTTGAGTTATGGCTTATATTTTCATTACTATGTTATTCCAAATGCACTGAATATAGTATACATTGTATCTATACCATCAAATTAAAATTTGATTTGTAATGCTGTTTTACTTGCTTTTATGTTCTGAACTGAACATTTAGGATCTTCCCAACTGTCATAAGGGAAGTTAATGGGAGATATGGGGAGAAAATTAGGAAAAGCAAGTGAAGGCAGAAAAAAGAAGAGAATGGAGAGAGAAAAGACAGGGGAGGGAGGGAAAGAGTGAGATGGAGAGAAAGGAAAAAGAAAAGTTTCTTAAGAAATATAAACAGTGCTAACCTAGTTCTTTTCATGTGCTTGTGAATCTTCTGCATGTGAAAGGAAGGTGTTCTGAGACAGGACATTTTAGGGAATATGATCCAAGGACACAATTTAACGATAGAACATGAGAAAGTATAGGAAAGATCATCTGAGACATGATGGAGGCCTAAGGTATGATATCAAAACTCTTGCTACTATTGGAAATCCCCAAATTACTTTCTAATTGACAAATTTTAATTGAAGATACTCCAAAATAGGGCTCCCCAGGTGGCTCAATGGTAAAGAATCTGCCTGCAGGGGCCACAGGAGATGTGGGTTTGATCCTTGGGTTGGGAAGATTCCCCTGGAGGAATGGCAACACACTCCAGTATTCTTGCTGCGATAATCCCATGGACAGAGGAGCTTAAAGAGTTGGACATGACTGAGCACTGTGAAGTATAAATAAGTATGGAATAGCCTAGTGGTTTTCCCTACTGCTACTCCAAAATAAAGGTTAGTATTTACATATAAAACCAGAGATGAAGATAGAGTGCCAGTAAGTCCAACTTACACTAAGTCTCCCATATGGTCTACAATGCATGTATATAACGGAATTACCTGGTCATAGGCTATGAATATAACAAAGTATGTTAATAATTTTTTCGTCCAAATCCTTTTTTAGGTACGAATAAGGAGCATTAGGAGTCCTGCCTAGATTTCATAGCCTGGGTTCTCTTCCTTTTAAATTGAGGCTTAATTAACATTAACATGGAAAATGTCAGATTTGTGAGCTACACTCAGGAAACATAAAAAGTAAACCCTTGAGAAACCAAGCAGGAATTCTAGAGAATCACAAGAAAGAGAGGGCTACAATTACATGTGACCCATTTCTACACGGCCAAACTGTTTTAGAGATTCATGGCTGAGGATGGGTAGAGTTATGGGGAAGCCCACAAAAAATAAGTAATTCTCTGGTTTTTAATATCTTGTTTTCCTATGTTTGAAATGTATTTTGCTAATTGTAATCTTAGAAGTAGTACTGAACAAAGCAAAACAACTCTTTGTTTTAGCCCTCTAAGTAGACCCTGGCAGGCTTGCTGTAGGTTTCAGTAACACAGTAAGAAGTCCACCATGGAACTATGTCAACTGTATAGCAGGGAAGTGCCTTTTGCAGAATAGTCCTTTGATATCTTAAATAATGTGATATTTGATCATCTGACTTCCCTTTACCTGGCTAACTTCTATCCATACTCTATTTCTTAGTTTAAACATTAATTCTTCAAGGAAACTCTCTCTGATTCCCCAGTAGAGATTAGATCTCCCATTATATATGTTCTTTGGCCCGTGTACTTAACATTAATCAAAATGATAAATGTATCAGTCAGGGAAACAGAAATCACACTAGATCGTTCAAGGAAGGTGAATTTGATAGGACAAATTAGTTATACAAGTGATAAAAGCATTGGTTCCATACTCTGGGTTCTTTTTGAACTAGACTGGGGCCAGTTGACAGTGATACGGAAAAAGGGGGATTTGCGGGCTATACTTAGGAACTGTAGAAGTAAAGTGAGGTAACCTGGATTGGGAGTGTGTTTTTGACTTCTTTGGTGCCTACCAGAGTGCTAGAACTGCCAGAGGGGACATTTTAGCATGGACTACTATAGCTGAGTTAGGGAAATCAAGAGCCAATCATGGGACCTCAGAAGTGTCACAGCCACCTTCAGAGACACCACCACAAAGAAAGCAAAGAGGAATAAATGCCCAATAGAGAGGAAGACCCAAGACTTTCCCTCTCCTGTCACCTTCCAATATTATATCAATTCCTCTTATCAGCCAAATCTAACTGGAAGTCAGTTAGCAAGGAATTCTGGGAAATATATTTTCTGGGGGTCTCTGGTCCCCTGTAGATACAGCACAGAGCATGGAAGAAAGTGATTGACCTCAGACAAATAATTAATGCTGGTATATGCCTGGAGCCGGTGTGAGGAGCTCCACCCATGGCAAAGGTCATGAGGAAGGAGGCTCGGCATACGCAAAGGTGGGATCGAGCCTCAGGAGTCCCCCTGGATATCCTCGAGCATCTGCCCCCAAAAACCAGAGTCTGCCTACTTTACTGCTTTGTGCTCTCACCTCTGACTTTACTGGGGGCTATCCCCCACCACCATCTCGCTCTCTCTGATAAAGAGTTAATTTACAGCTCAAGTTAATAAGTTCCTGGGCATTAGGAGTGTTTAAATCCAAACCCCTTAGATAGCTCTCTAACTCGCCTGACAAGTTTACCCAGACTCCTACAGCTATGCATACGATTGTTTACAGTCTCCCAGCCTTGAGAGGCAGGGGAAACTTAAGATATTCAAATAGCTTAGAGCCTCTCAGAGAGTTAGAAACTGTCAGAATAAAACCAGTAAAAGATTTCATTGATGAGCCAATGCTTGCTGCCAAGTTTCCACATCCCCTGTTTTGTATCCTTGAATGTGTATTAATTAATATAGTTGGTATGTAGAAAAAATAAGTAGTGGCCTTGGTGTTAGCAGCTTTAGACCCTTAAGGTAATAAATTCTTTCCTTTGTTGTAAACCCACTGCACTTCTGCCCTATAGGAATGCAACTTTATCTAACACCTTCGGAGGATGGCGCCAAACCTTAAGATAATTACTCTTAGAGAAAATAAGTCTTACGGATTCACAAACCTTTGTCAAGAGTCATAAAATGTTAATAGGCCTTCTGGCCAGAAGATGATGTAAATCACCTAAACCATTTGTATAAGATAAATTTGCAGGAAAGAAACCCTGGTTTCGATAAGGATCAAAGACTGCTGACTTTGCATGATTTCACATCCCCTATTATCCTGTATGTGCAACTTAGGGTATAAAAGTCCCTGTTGAAAATAAAGCTACGGGCCTTGCTCACCGAAGCTTGGTCTCCCCGTGTCATTCTTTCTTGTTTCCTTTTCCTCCTTTTCTCTTCTGTTCTTCCTTCATGCCAAAATAATTTGGAACGTGGGGGTCCTCTGCGACCACTTATTTGCCTGGGCTTCTAAGACCCACTTGAGAAGGTGCCTAAGGTGGGGCACCTTCCGCTATTCGAGAGGGCGCCTGTGGCCTCCGTGGTCAGAGCAAGTTTGGTGTCACGAACTTTATTGATTTCCCACGTAAACCTGTTATTATTGAGTATCTAATAAATCTCTCAGCCTTTGCTATCCCTTAATCGCCGACGCCGTCATCCTGAGGGAATCCCTGGATCCAACCGGGGCTGGACCCTGGCAAGTATACTAAACAAGTATATATTAATTAATGCTATTATCAGGGTAATGTTAATCTCTCCAGGTATTGTCATTTCCATGGGTTAAGAATGTATCTGCCTTATTCACTAATATATTACCAACACATTTCATAGTGCTTGGCCCATAAAAGATTTTGAATAAATAAAAAAATACATGGATGAATATTGTTATTGCCTCCATACGTTCAAGAGTCATGATCTCCACTGAGAGTTATGTGCTCCTTCCAATGCCACTGTGAATAAGAGCTCTGTGATGTACCAAGAGATAATGAGGCCTCCATCTGAACAAAGCAGGGTCATAGAAGTGTGAGAGAGGAAGGAAAGGAAGGATATTAGTAAGTGACAGACTTTCAGGTTATAAATTTCAGTTTATAAAATTTTCTTCAGCCTGTCTTAACTGCTTTATCCGTCTCACCCTCGCACCTTGTAGGCCATTCCAGGACATGTATCTACTTGGGAAGATTTTTGTCAGAAATGGGAAGATAGGCACCATATAAAGAATGGTCACTGTAGATCAAAACTATTAACTAGAATTAAATGATGATCTTCCTAATGTCAACTGTTGGACAGTGTTTAGTGAACACTGTGTTGTTTAATATTATGCTAGGGCAGAATCACTCTTCTCTCCTTATGGTTTCATCTAATCCTCTGCTTCAAGGGATGGGCCACAGATGAAAGCTTTCAAAACCTAGAAAACTTTTTTATTTCCCTTTTCCTTCTGTGACTCTAATTACATGTATATTAGTCCACTTGAAGTTGTCTCATAGCTCACTGGTAATCCCTTAATTTTTTCAGACTTGTTCTGTTAGTTTAATTTTGAATAGTTTCTGCTATTACGTTTTAAATTCACTGATCTTTCCTTATGTAGTGTCAAATCTGCTTTTAATCCTGTTTTTTTTTTTTTAACTTCAATATATATTTTGTTTGGTTTGCTAAAACAGTAAAGGAACAGAGAGCATTTTTTTCCCTTTTTCTAAATATTGCTAATCACTATGGGTAAGGCAAATGATCATAGGTAGAATGAAAAACACAAAACAAGCAACTACAACTATAAAAACTATAACACCACAGGAATAGAATATAGCCAGTTTATCATTGTTACTTAATTTGCTCAAAGGATAGGAATATGAGGGCTATTTGTCCAACCTGTTTGTGTTTTCTGGTTGCAAGCTTCTCCACTTGTCAGGCTTGGATTTTTATTATCCAGAGTAAATTTTATTTTAGACATTATATTTTCCTTTTCTAGAATTTAGAGTTAGATCTTTGGTGTTAATAATATCTCTCAGGCCTCTCTCTCCTTAATAGGCTTATTCGTTCTTCCACCTTCTTGAACTTACAGAGTATGGTTATAGCAGTTGCTTTAATACGCTTTTTACCATTGCTGTCATTTGCATCATGCATTGGTCTGCTTTTATTAAATTAGTTTTCCCACACTGTTGTTCATATTTAACTACTTGTTTGTAATTTTTGATTGGATACCAAGCATTGTGAGTATTGGCATTTTTAGTAATTTTTAGAAACATTCTTGAGGTTTTCTCTAGGATGAACTTAAGCTGCTTGGGAATATATTGATTCTTTCACAACTAGCTTTAATTTTTGCCAGATGGAATCAAAGCTGTCTTTAGTCTAGGGCTGTGTATGGGTGTGTTAGTCGTTCAGTTGTGTACAGCTCTTTGCGACCACATGGACTGTAGCCCTCCAGACTCCTCTGTCCATGGAATTCTCCAGGCAAAAAGACTGGAGTGGGTTGCCATTCTCTTCTCTAGGGAATCTTCCCAATCCAGAAATCCAACCTGGGTCTTCTATATTGCAGGCAGATTCTTTACCAACCGAGCCAAGTCTAGGGCTAATTTGTCCCAAATTAGTAAGGCAATACCCTTCTAGTACCCTTCCTGATGCTCTTGTGCATTTTCTACCCTGGCTTTTGGGATCATGAACCATTCCTAGCTTTGTGTGATCTCTGGACATTATTCCTACTGCTTCTTTACAACAGTGTGTTGCCCAGCCAAAAGGTAGTTTGCTTATACTCTGATCAGTACTCAGCAGGTCTCTAGGGCAACTCTGTACCTCAGGAGCTCTCTCTATTTGTAGCTCTTTTTGCTGTGGTGACTCTTCTCTGCCATGCAAATTCTAACTGCCTTGGCCTCTCCAGATTCTTGTCTCTGTCTCTTCAATTCAGAGAGAACTCTGGGCTCTGTTTGGATTCTCTCTCCTTGTGTTGTGGTTTGGAAACTCTCTCCAGGAAGTAAGCTGAAACAACCATAGAACTTAAATAATTTATATCCCTTCTCTCAGGGATCACTGCTTTCTTCTGCCCTTTGTTCAGTGTCTGAAAATCATTGTTTGGTATATTTTGTTTTACTTTTTAGTTATTTAAGATACATGTGTAAATCTGGTCCTTGTTCTTCTATATTAGCTGGCAGTGAAAGTCCTTGACATTTTTTCCAAACTAAAGCTCATGAATACATTGTTCATAAATGCTATATTTTAAATTCAAAGTTTCACCTAGGTACACTTGGAGAGATTGGAGTATTACTTTGCACCATCACTTGAAAAGGTTTTAATACATATTTTTGACAAAATTACCAGAAAGGCCTATATTTATGTTTGAATTATTCTATTTCTTATATTGGGAACTAATAAAAACATTTTCCAGGAATTTAATCTTTGCTGAAGTCTAGTGCTTACTGAATTATCATGGATGTCTTGGTGAAAAAAATACTAAAATTCAGTGAAACAAATCAATTCAGATTTTGTTATGAACTAACTAAATTGGTGACTGTATAGTATCTTGCACTACAGGTGTTCATACACTATTTCATCCATCAAAAATGCAAATCTTCCAATTATGAAAATTTGTATAATGATATAAAGAGACAAGAACATTTGTCCTGCTGAATAAAAGAAAATTTCATTGTAACAAGTTTTCATTCTTGTTGAAAAAAACAAACTGTGCTAAGGAGAAAAATTCAATTAGAGAGTAAAAAATTTCAAAAGCTAATAACAAATGAAAATATTTTATGTTCAGATAAATGTTAGAAAAAATCTATTTTGAGTTTAAACAAGATTCATCAGCCAATCTTTCAAAAGAAATTCAGACTTTGTCACACATTTATTCATTTTCATGTGCTAATAATGGTGTATTTGGAATGCTGCACAAAACTTGCATTATTTTCAAAGGAAATAAATGAAAATATTGTAGTTTGAATAAAATAATGTTTAGAAGTTGTAATTTTAAAACCTCAAATGTTGATTTTATATTATTAATTATACTCACTTTTAAAAGAGATGCATATCAAAATTAATGTTTAGCAAATTAAGCTTTGAGCCAAGAAATCATATATCATAGGGGCTTTATTTCTATATGAAAAAATATAATTTGAGTTTGAGTCAAACCCACATGTTTTCCAATCATCCTTACTCTACCTCTGAATGCTAATATGAGAACACGAAAACTCTTCTCATGAATTTTTAATGTTAGTTTCACTTCCAGTTAACATAGTATTAAAATAGTATTCCCCTAAATATACACTCTACAAGAAAGTAAGGTGACAGCAATAAAAATGCAAACATATTCTCTAAACATATAGACACCAAGGTAGTTGTTGTTGTTTTTATTGTTGTTGTTTTAATATTATCTTTAACCATTTGTATATCACCATGTGACTGCAGTGGTGTAGCTTTTGAGCAGAAAGGTGAGCTGTGAATTTTTTTTCTCTTTAAGACCATTGAATCATAGTTCTAATGGCTCTAAAATAAAATTTAAAGACAAGGAAGTTCATTGTATTCAGTATTGTAATGGAGGCCTCAGAAGATATAATTTATCCCTTGACTTCAAATTTAAAAACAGATTTAATTATTTTTATTATAAAACTGATTCCTGTGTATCATTGAAAAATTTAAAACCAAAAAGAAGTTGGGAGTTGGAAAGTCATAGTTTCACTACCCACAGAAGAGGAGCTTTAACAGAAGCAATTTTAAGTAAGAGACAGAGATTAGTAGTAAACTATAAAAATTAAACAAGGTATAACAAAAAAGAAACTTTAGACTAAATGTGACAAATGTTTTGGTCTGTTGGAATGTGTAATTATTTGGATTTTAAAAGTCAACTTAATGTCTAAAGTCTGGAATTAATTTACTTGGTGGGGAATCAAGACAGGGAGGAGGAAGTTTTTTGAGTTAGTCTGATTTCCATCTGGTTGCACATTGGCTGTTGTAAAGGAATTACAGTGTGAATGCGCCATTACTTAGAGGCAAGACATAATATTTGAGGAGTTAATGGTGAATTACTGAGTTCAGTACCTCTTAATGTCTTTTTTCCAGTTCTTTATTGTCCCAAGACTGAAAAAGTTATATAAATTTTTGTTGAGTGTAGAATGTGGGAATTGGGAGAATGAGAGAAAAGCATGAATTTTTCTGTTGAAATTTGAAGATATCCCCAAATATAACATCAAATGTATTATTATTTGGAAATAACTCTGAAAGACTCTATTGATCCTTGCAACTTGAGAAATGATGATGCTTGAATTTGTACATACATACATACACCAGTCATATACTCTTCTTACTTGTGTGCTATTCTTTACACAGTATAATAGTTGGTATTAATTATTTATAATCCTCAAAATTGGATATTATTATTGATTTATTTCCATAATTTCTTCTTCTTTGATTGTAGTTGATCATAGTCTCTTTTATTTATTTAATGGTAACAAGTAAACTCATTTTGTAGGCTTCTGATCATTATGAGATTAACCATCTTTGAGAGTCTGAGTTGGCAGTTTCTTGATTTATATCTTAGTTCTCATTTATAGTTGCTTGATTCTTTAGTGTTTGATGGCTTTTCACTGTGAGCCAACCTTGAAGCATTAACTGTGAGACTTTTTGAGATATGTAAGGTGAGTTTACCTATATATATGCTTTTGCTAGGAACTTGTGTTTCCTACCAAACCTGGATCACTTTAATTGACATTTCCAGATATGGGTATTTTGGACCGTAGAGATAGCCTGATTTTTCTGAGACAGGCTTGCGGTTAGGAAGGGAAGACCATTGCATTTCTCTAACCTCTCTCTGCTCTCCACTCAGAGATAAAGCTGTGGCATACAAGTGTCTCTACAGGCTCTATAAACAGGGCAGCTTCTTTCAGGGACTGACCACAGTGTCCTTTCTTCAGGGGTTCTGACTTTGGTGGACTTTTTTTGATTGAATTAGGTCCTAGACCTTTGTCTCTCTCCCCCAACTGTGAGCCTTTCAAATTTTGATCGTTAGTTTGTCAGGGATTGGCAAATAGTCCTGGACAGACTCCTACTCTGGAGTTAATTTCCTCCGAGTATGCAGTTTTTTTGTGTTTCTGGTGATTGAGGAATTTCTTAATTGTCTCCTCTTGCTCAGATAGACATTAAAGTGATTTCTAAAAATGCTATTCACTTGTATTAGGTATATTACACTGAAAGATTTTTCACTTGATTTCTTGTCCTTCATAGTGCCAGAAACAATTCAAACTTCAGTGTTTTATCTTGTTTATAATTTTAAATTTGTTTTTCTCCATTTTATTTTGAATTTGAATATGTAAAAAAATTGATAATGATTGATTTTTATCATATATTATACTTGAATCTTGAAATATTGCTTTTTGAAATGTCACAGAAATTAAGGTACTTCAATTTGTAAGCAACTTGAGAAGTTTTGCCTACTCTAGAATTATTAATACCTTGTTTTAGTGGGTGTTATGGGTATTTCTAAGACAAAGTTACTGAGGAATACTGTGTGTGGACCTAAATTAATCCAAAATAACTTTATTTCCTGTAAGTATTTATGAAACTGAAACTACTTGAGACCTGATTATAGCTCCTGCCTCTAATAAATAAAAACTTCATTTTTGGCTTTGGAGTCTTAGTACTTAGTTGGAAATTCCCTATTTCTAAGAATTGCCTGTAATCATTGAGTCCAGAGCATTTACAGGATGTGAGTCTAGCAATTATGATATTCTATATACATGTAGAAAAGGAAGTGGGCTCTGTGGTGTTATTTTTTGGGTGATGCCTGCTGACCAAATGATTCCCTCCTCTTTTTAACTGTGGTTCAGCAATGACAGTTTTGGCACTTTACATATACAGCAAAAGCAGAAGTGACTATCTTCAGATAGTTCAGGGAAAGGGCAGGATTTATAGATATCAGCCTGCTCTCTCCTTAGCATGGATTTGATTGTAAGATAAAGTAAATGTCATTTCCCAAGGTTGAGAGCCTAGGGGGAAGAGATTTCGGACAGATATATTTCTAGGGAAAGAAGAGGAACCAATTTTACCTTGTTTGGATAATTTACTGTTGTGAAAGAATAAGCAGCCAGAATTTTCTAAGATTGGAGGAAAATGGGTAATTAGTAGTAGTATGTATTTTTTTTTGTAGTTATTTTTACTTTTTTTGCCAAAGTAAACCAGGATTGCAGTTTTTCCTAGCAATACAATTTTTTAATTAAACTTTTTATTTTGTTTTGGGGAATAGTCAATTAACAATGTTATGATAGTTTTAGGTGAACAGGGAAGGGACTCAGCCATACATATACATGTATCCATTCTCCCCTAAACTCCCCTCCCATCCAGGCTGCCATGTAACAGTAAGCAGAGTTCCACGTGCAAAACAGTAGTAGCTCCTTACTGGTTATCCATTTTAAATATAGTCATGTAAACATGTCCAACTCCCTAACCATCACTTCCCTCCATCTTTCCTCCCAGCAACCGTGAGTTCATCCTCCAAATTGTTTTGTATCATTTCTTTTTGGATTCCACAGAGATGTCATACGATATTTCTCTTTCTCTGTCTGACTTACTTCACTCATTATGACAATCTCTAGGCCCATCCCCGTTGCTGCAAATGGCATTATTTCATTCTTTTCAACGGCTGAGGAAATTCCATTGGGTATATCTTCTTTATGCATTCATTCCTCTGTTGATGGACATTTAGGTTGCTTCCGTGTCTTGGCTATTGTGAATAGTACTGCAGTGAGCATTGGGGTGCATGCCTAGCAATACAATTTTTATTAGGCAAAAAGTCCTCCACAAAATCAGTTAGGCAGGTTAGGCAAAAAAATTGGTTAGGCAGGTGGAGACAGTAGCAGAATCTTTTTCCTAAAGGTCAACCAGGTACATTGGTTGATGAGTCGGCTCTGTCATCTCAAATGTGTTTCTGTTTCTGGTCCAAGACAGTTGTTCCAGTGGTCACCATTTTCCAGTCAATGAGAAAAGAGGAAAATTCAGGATAGGCTGCTTGTCTGAAGGAGATAATGCTAAAGTTGCATGCATCCATTTCATGTACATCATATTAGTCTGAACTCAGTCATATAGTCACACATAGCTGCAAAAGAAGCTAAGAAGTGAAAGCTTGAGCTTGACAACCACGTACTCATCCAAAACCCAGACGCTACTGTAAAAGAAGGGAGAAGAAAGAATACTGGGCTACAATCAGTGGTCTGTGCTACATTTACGCTTGGCATTAAAGTGTTTATTACTGTTAGATAAGAGACGTTTTTAAAAAATTAAAATAATAGAAACATGCTTAGCTGGCCAAAACAAAAATGGAGAATGTATTATAAAGACACAGAGAGCTCAAGTGTGAAAATGCAGCTGGACCTCAGGAAGAGACTAGAAACAGGAACTGGAAATTGTCACGATCCTCCCATGTCTGCATCTCTGCTTCTTTCTGCAGTTTTGATTTGTTCTGTTGCCATAGCCTGCCTTTTTGTGATTGTCAGGCCACATAAGGAAAAGAGCATGCAGAGTCCCAGAGGTAACCTGCGAAAATTCCAGCAGCATGCAGAACTCATTTGGCTTCTCTGAATCCCAATTCCAGGTTTGGATTCTAGGTGGGGGAATTTGGTCCAACTAGGGTCAAGTCTCTACCTCTGTCCACTTAACTGTGGCAAAGAGGTATTGAATGATGCAATTGCAGCTGGTAGAGCCCCACGATGTGTGGGGATGCATTCTGAAAAATAAGATGGTGCTCCTTAGAATGTGTCCACAATGCCAGCCTTATTAGTCTTTATAGAAATCCATCACTTCAAAGAGAGCCCTTATCTTTTGTGCCTAGCTCTTCCAGTTTACTGATAAAGTGAGTGCTCCTAGGGACAAGCAGAATTCATAGCAAATTCTCATCAGTTGGGAGTTGTGAAGAAAAGGAAGAATTACTTCTGAAGATGTACATTTTCTCACTGTATCATCAAGCTTTGCATCACAGAAAACTGTGCTTGAGGAAAAAGAGCAGCTCTGCAGCTGTCAGTTGGTAGCTGACCTGATTCTAACTTGATTCTAACAGCTAAGGCATGGTGTTCTGTTTATCCTAAACAGCACCAGCATGTGCTGAGGTCACTCTGGGATCAAATAGAACGAAACAAAAACCAAACCCACAACAATGGCCAAACAACTCCCTCTAATGGCTAACAGGAATGACTATATTTGTTAACCAATTTAAGGTTTAGATAATCCGTGTTTTCCCTGATTCCTATACTGGTATCCAACCACTGAATTATCCTGATAACATTCAATCTAAAACTAAGAATGCGTCTTTGAACTGTTCTTAAAAATCACCTAACACAAGCCCAACCCCTCTAACCAGCTCCCTGTAGCACCCTTGAACTGAGGTGTTTCCTAGTTCCCCCATGGAACATGGTCTCTCTGGATGCAGCAAGTAATTAATCTAACTTTGTTTGACTGTAGCATAGTCCTTGGCTGGTGATGCATCTCTAAGGCATCTGACTGAAAGAAAACCAACAAAACAAAACAAAACACTATAAAAGCACAAGTGCATACAGAGACTCTTTGTCCCTTTGAACTTCTGTACAGATGCACTGCGCATGTTTTTAGGCTGGTGAGTTGGTTTGTTTGGAAGATGATTGCTTGTGTCCGTGCTCATTCGCTTCAGTCCTGTCCAACTTTTTGCCACTCTGTGGACTGTAGCCTGCCAGACTCCTCTGTCCAGGCAAGAGTACTGGAGTGGGTTGCCATTTCCTTCTCCAGGGGATCTTCCCAACCCAGGGATCCAACTCGGGTCTCCTGCATTGCAGACAGACGCTTTACCCTCTAAGCCACCAGGGAAGCCAAATACCAATTCAAGCAATAGCTTGAATTGCTCCAGCTCCTTTTCACAGTTTCAGATATTTAAAATTACTCAAGTACTTTAAGTTTGGAAATGACAATTAGTCTTTAAATTTTTACTTTTATTCACTGCATCATGACTAACTGATATACCCCTCCTGTGAATTCCTGGAACAACTGCAGCACTTGCTTACCCTGCAGTATTAATTAGCATCTAACAGGTATGATTCTGTTTATGTACTTGTGTAATTTGTTGACTGTAAATTTCAGAGAGTATTGACCACATAAGAGGGTTTCTCCTAAGTGTCTCACAGGGCTTGATACTTTACGCAGAGTAATTTTTTGAATAAATATGTTGCTGATATCTGGATGCTGGGAAAATTCAGTGCCAGGCTGGAAAGGACACTAGATTACAAGTGCCTTGAAGGCATTAGTTCAGTTCAGTTCAGTTCAGTCTCTCAGTTGTGTCCCACTCTTTGCGACCCCATGGACTCCAGCACGCCAGGCCTCCCTGTCCATCACCAACTTCCGGAGCCTACTCAAACTCATGTTCATTGCATCGGTGATGCCATCCAATCATCTCATCCTCTGTCGTCCCCTTCCCCTTCTGCCTTCGATCTTTCCCAGCATCAGGGTCTTTTCCAGTGAGTCAGTTCTTTGCATCAGGTGGCCAAACTATTGGAGTTTCAGCTTCAG
>NW_011495076.1:11375650-11380562 GCF_000754665.1 Bison bison bison | reverse complement strand
AGCTTCAGCATCAGTCCTTCCAATGAATATTCAGGAGTGATTTCCTTTAGGATGGACTGGTTGGATCTCCTTGCAGTCCAAGGGACTCTCAAGAGTCTCCTCCAACACCACAGTTCAAAAGCATCAATTCTTCAGCACTCAGCTTTCTTTATAGTCCAATTCTCACATCCATACCTGACTACTGGAAAAACCAAAACTTTGACTAGATGGACCTTTGTTGGCAAAGTAATGTCTCTGCTATTTAATATGCTGTCTAGGTTGGTCATAACTTTTCTTCCAAGGAGAAAGTGCCTTTTCATTTCGTGGCTGCAGTCACCATCTGCATTGATTCTGGAGCCCCCCAAAATAAAGTCTGTCACTGTTTCCATTGTTTCCCCATCTATTTGCCATGAAATGATGGGACTGGATGCCATGATCTTAGTTTTTTGAATGATGAGTTTTAAGCCAGCTTTTTCACTACCCTCTTCTGCTTTCATCAAGAGGCTCTTTAGTTCTTCTTCGCTTTCTTCCATAAATGTGGTGTCATCTGCATATCTGAGGTTGTAGATAGGTCTACCAGCAATCTTGATTCCAGCTTGTGCCTCATCCAGTCCAGCATTTTTCATGACTTATTCTACATATAAGTTAAATAAGCAGTGACAATATGCAGCCTTGACATACTCCTTTCCCGATTTGGAACCAGTCTGTTGTTCCATGTCCAGTTCTAACTGTTACTTCTTGACCTGCATACGGATTTCTCAGGAGGTAGGTCAGGTGGTCTGGTATTCATATCTCTTTAAGAATTTTCCACAGTTTGTTGTGATCCACACAGTCAAAGGCTTTGGCATAGTCAATAAAGCAGAGGGCATAGATTGTGTCATATTCAACATTATGAGACTGCTTTCTAAATATTGGCTAAATGATGGAAAGACTGCAATGGTATTATCTCTAGAGTGTATATAGTCTGGTGAGGGGCACAAATGGGAAGCGGAAATTGAAAACAGTTTTCACCTGATACATCATTTGCCTCTAAGTCTAGGTATGTGGACTACCATATCCGTTTAAGTAATACATTTAAAATAGTCATTGCTACTCATGTCCTGTAAGACACTGCCAATATGTCACTGCTTTAGTTTATATTGCATATAGCTTCTTTCATTATTGTTTGTTTTAATGATATAATACCTGCTGTGACTATATTTTCAGAACATTCCTTCTATTGCCTCATGTCCCCAGCATAAATATTGTACTGGCTCTCCTTTGCTTTTTAAACCAGTGGACCTTTTCCTCTTAAACCCCCACAATCCAGTCTACTGGAGGCTATGTCCATTCTGTCCAAGTGCTTCTGAATTCCTGGTCCAGCTGGCTTCTTTCTGTCTTTGGCTTGTTCAGTGGTCATTTTTGTATCTGTGCCCTTTCACTTGATGATTTCTCATCTGGTCTGTCCTTTTGCCTCCTATTTTCCCTCCCAGTTTGATGAATGCTTTAAGATTTAGTTCAAGCCTCTACTTCTCTCTAATCCCTTCTTTTCTAGGGCACAAATATAGTCTCCTGTGAAATTACCATAGTAATTCTTCCCAGGATCCCATAGGTTATTACTAAATTGTTTTCTAGTTGTTTCTTATGATTGAATTGACATTCCTAACCCTGATAATTAACTAAATAAATTCAGGGCTCAACGGTTTAAACTCTTCTTTATGACATTACCTCTATTCTTGGCATGCTTCTAAATAATAACAAAATGCTATAGTGATGAAAAGTGAGCTTTAATCAAAGAAAGCATGATCAAGAAGTGGCTCTTGAATGGAGAAGGTTTGTTGAAAGGCTGGCGACACGTTGGGAAGCGGTGAGAATGGTCCATTGTTCCAACACCATGCGGGAAGAAGTGCTGGGCAGTGAATGGAGCTGTCAACTCTGGTTAGACTTGGTCATTGTTCCTGAGAAGCTGGTGTTAGCTTCGAGTAAGAGATAATTCATCAGAATGCTCTTGTACTTTTTCTCTCTCTTGCTCTGGGGCAGAAACTATTCTACTTCACAAGCTGAACTTTTTACCTCTTGCCCTGCGAGGCAGAAACACGCTGCCTGAGTGCTTCCATTTGGAGACACCTTGTAGGAATCCTTATTGAATTGCTTTAGAAGAGTAGATTCTCAGTCCTCTAGAGCAGCCATCTGCCACAGCAACCCCAGAGGGTGTTATTTTTCAGACAGAGGCAGAAGCCTCCTGTAATATGGGCTCACTGGGCTTTGGGGGAGAAAAAGACTGCATTTTGCAAGCCAAGTTCTAATTGAACATCCCCACATTGCAATTATTATTGTATTTCAGTCTTGTAGCCTTTGTTATCGAGGTTTTTGTGTGAGTTAGGAGGGAACGCTTTGGGTGACTGTTCAGGCTTTTTTCATTTTTTTTACATTTTTTCTTTAATTTATTAATGTTCAAATTAAACAAGGCTCCTGCTGTTACCACAGTTTTCTGAACTATTTTGTGTAAATGTTATTCACCCTTTGAAACCAATACAATTAAAAGTTGTGTTAAGAGTTGTTCTCTTCAAGGCTATGAACTTTTTCTCTAAGGATTTTGAATTTGTTTCAAGTCTTTGATTTCTTCAATGCGTTTCAGAAAAGAAGATATACATGTTCTTTAATTGCTTCTCAAATTGGCAAAGTTATATTCTGTCTCTTAGACAAAGATCTTTAAATGATTGCATTTCTCTGTAGATTAGCAGCTTGTTAATTTTCAGGATGAAATGCACTCAGGAATAAAAATCACTTGACAAAGTATCTCAGGAACTCACTTCAAAAGGAAACAGTAGATGCAGATTCTAACAAGGCCCCATCTGAGATCAGAGCTTCTGTATGACGCGCTGGGGACATCTAGTGGACAAAAAGTCAGAATGGAACATGAAATTACATCCAAGGATGAGCCTCACTTTCAAATAGCATACTTAAAAAAAAAAAATCAGGAAAAATGTCCCTCCTATACCAAAATCAGTAACTTGCTCTGAAGATAAGATGTTAGGTTAATTTGAAGTGTTTTAAACTTTGTATATTATTTTGACCTATTTATGAATATAATGGCTTATCTTGTTTGATTAATCTGCTATAGTGTATTGTGGCACTGTTAGATGCTAATTTAATACAGTTTACATGTAGAAGGAGATATCTTACAATCAACCTGAGAAAAGAAGATTTACATAGAACAGATGAACCATTGATTAACTATTTGGCTAGTTATGTAATTTTTGGAAAGCCTGTCTGGATCTCTTTTCTTTCAAGATAGGGGCTTAAAAAAATGTTTTCTTCTGGTTTGGAATCTGGGATCTTATTTTTATAATATTACTTTTGTTTTCTATTCTAATGAATACGTTCCAATGGTTTTTCACAACTATTATATAAATTTATAAAATAATACTTAGTATTATTTATATATAATACTTAGTAAAGATGTCCTGTTATTTAATTCAAATCTTATTCATTGATGCTCAGGAAGGTGAGGGGACTTGTGAACTGAAGAAAGAATCCAGGTTTCATGGCACTTAATCTGACACCCTTCTAGGAGATGTCACTCTTGGTGCAATGCCAGTAAATTTCTTAATGTTTGGGGGGCCCAGCTAAACAGGCAATTAGAAACTATCAGCTAGCATCTACCATTATCATATCCTTTAAAAATCATTGCATCCATCGCATCCATCTTAATAACCTTGCAGAAAAGGATTGTTTAAACCCTGTTTAAAGTTAAGAAAGTTAAGACTCAAAATGAAATAACTTGCTCAAGCTCATCTGAAGGTCTGTGACTGGTCCTGTGTTCACATCCAGGTCTCTGACTTTGTTATACTAAACTGAAAATTATCCCTTAACCAAGCCAGGGAACCCCAGAAAGCTGGTGCCTCATGTGTTTATTTCATCTGACATTTTAGAATCATGTGGGTAGATATTCCTGAAGTTCAAACTAGACCTCTGGAAACATAAAAACATAGGCACATAAATACAACTTAGAGCTGAATATCTCAGAAGATCTTTTTAAAAATTATTTTTAAAAGATAAATTAAAACAACCTGGTGAGTCTTCTACTGAGGGAAAAGACCAAGAAAATTTATGACAATTGCTGGTCCCTGTAAACTCTATATTAATAAAAAATGATATTTAAGATATGATAGAAACACAATAGGACATGTAAGTATATTTCAAGATTAAAATAATCAAGGACAAATTTATGGAAGAAGCGATTCTAAATAGCAAAATTGATTAAATTTGAAGGAATAGTACATTGATTAGCAATTTTTACACATTCTCATTTGCTTTCAAAATGTATAAGGCAACAAAAATTATTCGTTAAGAAGCAATCTGGAACAGAGAAAAGGATCACTTAAGTAGATGGGGTGACTTAAAAAGTCACATAATTTATTTTGATAACATTTATTTGACTAATTTTACTTGGATAAAAATATTTTTAAAATATCACCAGCATTAATATTGGTCATATCATTAGAAACAACACCTTTTTGGTATTTCATTTATTTTCATACAAATGCTTAATTTTACAAATAAATTGAGAAACTATTTGGATGAATTGCATATTTATATAAAACAGTGCTTAAGAATCAACTGTCTTTCGAGAACTTGAAAGTCAATGAGTTAATATTTTAAATAATATTAGCATTTAAATTTCTATTGTTTTTGAAGACATACTGTGATTTACATTAATGGTGAAATATTTACATTATTATCTTTGATTATGTTAAGAGAAATTTATTGTTTTCAGTAATTACATTTTGAAAGAGTAAATCTTTCATGGTGGAGAAAGAATCCACTTGCTGCTGCTGCTGCTGATGCTGCTAAGTCGCTTCAGTCGTGTCCGACTCTGTGCGACCCCATAGACGGCAGCCCACCAGGCCCCGCCATCCCTGGGATTCTCCAGGCAAGAACACTGGAGTGG
>NW_011495076.1:11370615-11375550 GCF_000754665.1 Bison bison bison | reverse complement strand
TGAAAGTGAAGTCGCTCAGTCGTGTCCGACTCTTAGCGACCCCATGGACTGCAGCCTACCAGGCTCCTCCGTCCATGGGATTTTCCAGGCAAGAGTACTGGAGTGGGGTGCCATTGCCTTCTCCCAAGAATCCACTTATTAGTGTGTAATTATAGATTTCACCTTAACTAGATCTATAATCCTTGAAGTATGTCTTATTTACAACTTATAATTGGCTTGATAAAATTTACCAAAAATTAATAAGTTGTCAGCATTTAGCCATATGTGAGTTTTTATGCAACTCCAATTAATATAAATTAATATACATTTTAAAGCAATACTTTTAAATCATTAAGTGTTTTGGAGTTATTTTCATTAATATAGTTCAAAATATTACTACTTACAAATCATATCCATTAACAATGTCATATTATGGTTTCCCCCAGCCCTCCTGTTTTCTTGAGTAAATTAAATGCATGGCTTAAAACCAATTTCCTGTGTAATGCATACAATAATCTCAACATCTTCTCTGTAATATAGAAAAATACATAGAAAAGATTTATGTCACTGAATCAAAGAAACAGTAAGGGTAATCAAAATAAACAAATGAATCACATACATACTAATAAGCTTCAAGTAAAGCTTTCTTTTTTCACAGTGAGGAACCAATCTGTCTTTGCAGAGAACTCTAAAAGCTAATTTTCTAAAGCTATATTTTTTTCACATAGTTTTAGTGATCATGCACATTATAGGAAGGTAGTAACTAAATACATATCATTTTAGTTTAATTGGATTAGAAATTAGAAATGCAAATTCTCCTTGTACTGTATCTACAAGCCCTCATCTCTGTTTTTATGGTAATACCCTTTTAATGGTTTAAGCCTAAGAAGAAAAAACACTGAAGATTTTTAACTAGCCGCTTTGCAGGGGGCAGAAAGGAGCAAAGAAGATTTAGTGGTGAAAAGAGCAAATAAATAGGTGCTCCAAGATTAAAAAGAGGGTAGAAGTGCATGCTGAGCTGTTGAAAGACCTCTCTGTGTTTAAAGAAAAATATTGTTTGGTGCTTTCACCAGTGCATGATCAAAATAAGAGGTACAAATTAGTTCATGGCTGCTGAAGCTACAAAACATCATGCAGAGCGCTGTCTTTGGGAACGTTTTAATGAGGAGAAGAGGTCATCAGACTGTGACATTGCTTTTCAGAATTCTTCAAGAACAACACAGACTTCCTGTTCCAAATGTGGTAGAGAATAAAACAACCTTAGTAGTAATCGTACAACTTTTGAACCATGTTCCTTGGAAATGCCGTACAGTGCTCATTTTGTAGCTTTAGTTAGCCATCTCAAAGGAAACGCTTCCATATTTTCCATGTGCCCTTAATTCAAAAGTACAGTGAAACGGTGGAGCTTTAACATGGATTATATTTATAAAATAAAGTTTTATTCAGGCTTCTGAAGAGATTTTAATGTTTTCATTGCTCCAGGTGAAATGGTACACGGTGGCTCTGTTCATTAACATTTAGCATCAGTGTAAAAAATCAAGGATTACCACATACAGTGTAAAAGCAGGGATAGTATGACTTTGAAATTAAATTCAGTACAATCTTAGTTTTGCTGCATTTCAAAACGTGATTTTAAAATGTATAAGTTGTTAATGACATTCTAGGTCAAATATTCATAGTCTAATATCAGTCCTACAGAGACTGGCATTATTCAAATGTTGCAACATATTTGAACAGAAGCTGAAGAGGCTTTCCTGACTCTTAATAAATAAGGCATTTATTTTGGTTTCAAAGACGAGTATTATAAAATTGTCTGATACTTCAAATATAGGTTAGTACATTTTTGCCACTCTGCTTTGAAGCTAAAACATACCTTTTGTTTTCCATTAGTATGACCACATTTGTAAGATTTCTATAGATAGAGAAGTATTTGTGCCCTATGTTTAATTCAGATATCCAAATAAAAGACACAAAAGCAGGACTTCTAATTTTTCATATAGTAATGCTTATAATCTTATTAATCTCAAAGTTTTCTAACAAAATTTTTCTTCCTCCCAAAATAAGAGATTCACAAATAATCACATTTCCTCTTGATGTGTAAAATTAATTGTCAAAAGCATGAAAATAATGTCAGAGACCTACAGAGAAGAATTTGAACTGAAGCTGAGAGGGAAGACAGGTCATTGCTGTACGCGGTAACATTTCTGATAAACTTCTAAGAAGTAATGCAGTTTGTGTACAATTCACTGATTGAAAGGGTGCATCTTTTTGTTCCCTCTTCTTTTTTTTAATGTCATTTTCTGTTTTATTTTTAGCATAGAATGGAAGTCAAGCATAGACTCCCTGTTTAACGTGTGATAAAGGATAAAAGCTGTAACAGCTTTTATCTAGTTTAACAGCTTTACAACTATTTAATTGAAAAGTTTCTGAACTTACATAGATCACTTACCTGACTCAGTCTTTTATATTAATTTTATTTGTTTTAACGTATGCAGTCTTTGTTCTTAAATATTCTTATTCATAAACCAGACACATTTACGTTGACATGTTTAGTATGCAGACTTTTTCTACAAAGACTAGTGAGGTAGTTATTTTTAGCCTCAGCTTTCAGATTGGTTTGCCTGGACTGCTGTCTTTTGCCTTGATTTGCAGGCTTTTCCTGTCAGTGATTACATGTTAGAAGCTTGTGTCAATCTTGAGTTTTTTGGTTTGCTTTTTGCGTTATTATCTTTCATGACCCATTCTCTTTTATCTGCTCGATGAATTCAAATGTTCTACTTCATCAGCATTGTTTTAAATCTTTAAAAAGTCTTAGGCATCTAATAAGCTGCTACACATTATGCTTCAATTAGCACTTACTACAATAGCACAGGTTAAACCTTGGAAAATAACGTGAGGAAATGAAAAATAGAGGTAGAAATTTAAAATTTTCTTATAACTTTTTCAAAGTACACTTCAGTCAGGATAGTAAAGGCTGAATTTTTTGGAAAACAACAAGGTTAGCATGAAAAACCTTTAAATGATTAAGTTATGTTATAGTTTCCAAAACACATTTATCAGTAAAGAAACTTTTCTAATAAAGAAAGGAATTACTTTTTGGTTGCTAAAAAAGGAATTTTTGCACTTTTTTTTATCACCAGAAATCTTAACATAAGGCATTGTTATTTAAACAAATATTAAAGTACTATTTATCACTATATAAATAACTATATAACTTTTGAAAATTAACAGAAACCTAAAATATTATAAGCACTAAAATTTATAAGCATAAAGATTTATGACAGCTTGTATTGCATATATTTATTTCACTTTTAGTTACTGTAATAATGGCTTTCTTCATCTCCTAGTCTAGAAAAAAACTATTTTGAAGAAAAAATTAAACAGTAACTGGCACAGCTTTAAAATTGACGTTGTTATCAAAAAAGGACAAATAAATGGGATAAAGCAAAAATAAAAGTGATTTCAAAGTATTACTTATTATATTGCTTATAGTTTATATGTTTATCACATAAACATTCACAATACAATTACTTTTTTCAGCTACTAATATTCTATAGTTTGTTAAAATTTTGATTAAATGCTATAGTTCTCAAAGAGTGTTCCATAATTCCCACTGAATCTCCAAGACCCTTTTAGGAGGACGACATTGTCAAAAGTACTTTCATATTAATTGTAAGATGTTCTTTGCCATTTTCACTCTTGATACGTTCACTGATGATGGTTCAAGAGCAATAGTGAGTGAAATGTCTGATACATGTTCATGAATCAAGGCAGTGGCACCAAACTGCTAGTAATTACTAGGTTACTTACTGCCATTTACTCACAGTTAAAGAAAAATATTGCCAGTTTTACTTAAGAATGTCCTTGATGAGGCAGTAAATATTAACTTTATTAAATTTTGATCCTTGAGCATATTCATTTTTTGAATTGTAATTCGTTGATAATACTCCAAGTGACTCCTGGATAATAACTTTGATCTCTTTTGCACTTGTAGTTTTCATTCAATGTAGACTTAGATGGCCAAATATTTCATCTGATGTCCAAAGAAGTAGAAATTTTCTCAAATCCTTGAGAAAACATTGAGAAATAGTATTTTTGAACAATGTTGTATGGACAACACTAAAGTATACAGATTATGGTTGACTGAAGGGATTTCCATGAGTAATTTTTTGGATTTATGGGTCAACTGTACATTTTTTTTTGTTTTTGGATTTATGGGTCAACTTTAGGCACTAACTCCAAAAAATGATGCTACTGGCTGCTCCACAGTATTTCCCATCACCTGCTGTTCATGTGGTGATGGAACATCATCTAGAACTAGTTTATCATTTAAAAAAAGCAATTATTCCTACCTCTCCATCAAATGCTCTACAGATTTTTGGAGCATAAAGTGAAGTATAATGATCTAATAAGATTACAGGCAAGAGTAAAACTTAAAAGGAACATTTTTAGGAGTGCTGAAACTGGCAACCATAATTGACTACCTGTTTCCTACCATCTTATTGTGCCATGTAGAGAAAAGCTCCTCTCAGGCAATTTTATATTTAATATGTGTTAACTTCTCAAGGGTATGAAATACTGCATCATCACTGGCAGTGAGTGCTTCTAAGGCAAAGACGCATCCTAATTGTTATTATTGCTTAGAGATTTCCTTCTTTATGATAATGGAAATTATATAAAAGCCAGAGGAAACAAAATATTTGAGGAAACAATTTTTTTCAAGAACTGTCATGTTTTCTAGAAAAATATGTTTAAATATAAACAATCAGTTCAGTCGCTCAGTCGTGTCTGACTCTTTGTGACCCCATGAATCGCAGCACGCCAGGCCTCCCTGTCCATCACCAACTCCCGAAATTCACTCAAACTCACGTCCATCGAGTCAGCGATGCCATCCAGCCATCTCATCCTCTGGCGTCCCCTTCTCCTCTTGCCCCCAATCCCTCCCAGCATCAGAGT
>NW_011495076.1:11370397-11370515 GCF_000754665.1 Bison bison bison | reverse complement strand
CAGTTCAAAAGCATCAATTCTTCGGTGCTCAGCTTTCTTCACAGTCCAACTTTCACATCCATACATGACCACTGGAAAAACCATAGCCTTACTCGACGCACCTTTGTTGGCAAAGTAA
>NW_011495076.1:11364283-11370146 GCF_000754665.1 Bison bison bison | reverse complement strand
ACTTTCATCAAGAGGCTTTTTAGTTCTTCTTCACTTTCTGCCATAAGGGTGGTGTCATCTGCATATCTGAGGTGACTGATATTTCTCCTGGCAATCTTGATTCCAGCCTGTGCTTCTTCCAGTCCAGCGTTTCTCATGATGTACTCTGCATATAAGGTAAATAAGCAGGGAGACAATATGCAGCCTTGACGTACTCCTTTTCCTATTTGGAACCAGTCTGTTGTTCCATGTCCAGTTCTAACTGTTGCTTTCTGACCTGCATATAGGGTTCTCAAGAGGTAGGTCAGGTGGTCTGGTATTCCCATCTCTTTCAGAACTTTCCACAATTTATTGTGATCCATACAGTCAAAGGCTTTGACATAGTCAATAAAGCAGAAATAGATGTTTTTCTGGAACTCTCTTGCTTTTTTGATGATCCAGCGGATGTTGGCAATTTGATCTCTGGTTCCTTTGCATTTTCTAAAACCAGCTTGAACACCTGGAAGTTCACGGTTCACGTATTGCTGAAGCCTGGCTAGGAGAATTTTGAGCATTACTTTACTAGCGTGTGAGATGAGTGCAATTGTGTAGTAGTTTGAGCATTGTTTGGCTTTGCCTTTCTTTGGGATTAAAATCATTCTTTTCACCTTTATTTATTTTAGATTATTCTTTCTATGAGGTAATATTTTATCTGGATTTAGTAAAAATAATATGAAATAATTTGATTACACTTGTTTTTACAATAAGTATAATGTTGTTAGACTGACAAATAAGAATCTTTTCTCTATATGTATTTTCATGATATCTTTGTGGCCAAAGTTGAAAATATATGTTCTGAATTATGGTATTGTTAATTCATTTTAGCTAGTAACAGATTAATCTTGATTAGTGGATCCATAGTACCCAAGAAAAAATTCTGTGGTGGCTGATTTGCCAAGCCCAAGTGTGTGTGTATGTTCTTGCATTTGTGGTAGCAGGAATGTGGTGCCATAAAGAAGAATGGAGAAAAAATGTACTGAATCCTTAACATCATGTTGGGAGGACAAGGAGAGCACTGGGAGTTGAAGGTGGTAGGGAACCACCATCTGGGGAAAAAGTACCTCAGGAAAAGACATCTGAGGGAATGACAATACCTTTCCCCTTCTCAATTTGGCTAAGAATTGGCCTCAGAAATTATAAAAATGTAAAAATACAAGGAACCACAAAGGTAACTCCAAAGCATCATACAAAGACGATTGTGTTCTAGACCTTGTTCTTTCACCACCATGTTATCTTTTAAAAGCAGGCAAGAATACACATTGGAGAAAAGATAGTCTCTTCAATAAGAGGTGCTGGGAAAACTGAACAGCTACATGTAAAAGAATGAAACTAGAACACCTCCTAACATCATGCACAAAAAAATAAACTCAAAATGGTTTAAAGACTTAAATATAAGGCCAGAAACTATAAAGCTCTTAGAAGAAAACATAGGCAGTGCACTCTAACATAAATGACAATAAGATCTATTACTTGCCTTCTAGAGTAATGGAAATAAAAACAAAAATAAACAAATGGGACTTAATTAAACTTAAAAACTTTTGCATAGCAAAGGAAACTATAAACAAGGTAAAAAGACAACCCTCCAAATGGGAGAAAATAATAGCAAATGAAACAATGTGACAAAGGATTAATCTCCAAAATACACAAGCAACTCATGCAGCTCAATATTAGAAAAACAAACAACCTGATCAAAACGTGGACAGAAGACCTAAACAGACATTTCTCCAAAGAAGATATAAGATGGCTAATAAACACATGAAAAGATGCTCAACATTGCTCATAATTAGACAAATGCAAATCAAAACTACGATGGGATCACCTCATACCAGTCAGAATGGCCATCATCAAAAATCTACAAACAATAAATGCTGGAGAGAGTATGGGGGAAAAGGAACACTCTTGCATTGTTGGTGGGAATATAAATTGACAGAACCACTATGGAGAATGTTATGGATATTCCTTAAAAAACTAGGAATAAAACTATCATTAGTTCAGTTTAGTCGCTCATTTGTGTCCGACTCTTTGTGACCCCATGAATCGCAGCACGCCAGGCCTCCCTGTCCATCACCAACTTCCGGAGTTCGTTCAAATTCATGTCCATCGAGTCAGTGATGCCATCCAGCCATCTCATAAAACTACCATATAACCCAACAATCGCACTACTGGGCATATACCCTGAGGAAACTATAATTTAAAAAGACACATGTACCTAAATGTTCACTGAAGCACTATTTACAATAGCCAGGACATGGGAGCAGCCTAGATGTTCATTGACAGATGAACAGATAAAGAACATGTGGTACATATAAACAATGGAATATTAGTCATAAAACGGGACTCATGTAAGCCAGTTCTAATGAGGTGGATGAACCTAGAGCCTATTATACAGAGTAAAGTAAGCCAGAAAAGAAAAACAAATATCATGTATTAGCGCACATATATGGGATCTAGAAAGATGGTACTGCCAAACCCTTTTGCAGGGTGGCAATGGAGACAAAAATAGAGAACAGTCTTGTGCATACAGTGGGTGAAACAAATTGAAAGAGTAGCATGAAAACATATATATTACCATATGTAAAATAGATAGCCAGTGCGAATTTGCTGTATTACCCAGGGAGCTCAAAACCAGTGCTCTGTGACAACCTAGAGGGGCGGGAGGTGGGATGGAGGTTCAAGAGGGAGGGGACGTATGTATGTGTGTGGCTGATTCATGTTGATGCATGGCGGAAACCAACACAATATTATAATGCAATTATCCTCCAATTAAAAATAAATTTAAAACAGACCACACACACACAAAAGGAAGTTATAGAAATGTAAAAATACTAGGAAGCACAATAGTGTGAAAGTGTTGGTTGCTTAGTCGTGTCTGACTCTCTGCATCGACCCTGTGGACTTTAGCCCACCAGGCTCCTCTGTCCCTGGAATTTTCCGGGCAAGAATACTGGAGTGGGTTGCATTGTCCTTGAACCACAAAGTAACTAACAAGTGGTTACATACAAAACAACATACAAAGAGGGTTGTGTTCTAACCCTGTTCTTTCACCACTTTATTGGTTAGTCTTAGTAATCAATTATATTACCTTCAATACACAGATTACATTTGATAGTCTCTGTATGCTTAGTGAAATATGGTGTGCCAGTCTAAAGGCAACATATGCAAAAGAAAATGTAAATTTGTGTTTGTTTCCCTTACATCTCTCAGTTAACGACTCTTACTCCACATTATACAGGTTGCCTTCTCAAGCCCAGTCATCCACAAACCACTTTTATATTAATCTTTACTCACTTGCATTTTTTTTTTACCGTATTCTTTGGGTTTATAAGGCCTTTCTAAATAAACAACCAAAGCTAGAAACCACAGAAAAGATAAGAAGGTAAACTATTAAAAAAGAGGTAACTCAAAAGGGATTATATATATAGCTTTTTGAAAACAAAATAAACATACTCTGAAGCAACATTCAAAATGGCCAATAAAACTGAGGCTGTGAGCATACTAGTTTGGAGCCATATAACCCATATTCAGGAAGTTAAACCAATCTAAATGGATACCCAGCAGAACATCATATATGAAGCAGAAATATTTAAAACTAGTAGAGAGAAAAGAATAATTACCTTTTTAAAAGAGTGAGAATTAGAATAATTCTAATTATTGAAGATTTCTTATCAGAATAATTGAAGATTTCTTATCAGCAACAATAGAGACCAGAAGACAATAGAGTAGTGGATGGAAAATAACTATAATGTAAAATTTATATACCTACCTAAATTATGACTCTAGGGTTGGAGCCCCAGCTTTTGTTTATTTTTTTCAACTTTTAGTTTTGAATCCCACTTTCCTCTTTTTCTTGATTTACTTCCACAATTGACTAAAGTGGCTTATTCAGTAGTAGTCAGAAGAGTATACAAGGGAAATGAAATTTCATGATCTCACATGTTTGTAAGATTTTTTTTTTTTTTTTTTGAGCCTGAAACCTAGGCCTAGTAACTAACCTGGTAAAGATTTCTAGACCAAAAGTCATTTTCCCTCACATTTTAAGGAATCATACTTCCATTATGTTCTAGCTTCTTAGGTTACTGATACCAATTCCATCTGGCCTTCTGGAGTTCTAACTCTTTTTCATTGAAATTTCTCAATAGTGTGGTTTTGTCATTCCATTTGATAGGTTCATGAGAGCCTTTTTAATCTGGAAATTAATGAGCTTAAGTTCTGTGGAATTTTATTTATTAATTTACTAATTCTTTGATTATTTTAACAGCTCCCTCTTTTTTCATTCCAGAATTCCTTGTTGTTTATCTAATGTAGTTCTTATTTTTCCCTCTCCTATTTTGATCACTTTTTTATTTTTGCATTTTGGGTGGCCTCATATTTATTTGTTTAGTTAGTTGAAATGGATTTTTTCCATTCTAGTGCATTCTGATTATCATTTCATAAAATATATTCTTTTATCGCTCTGAGGCTAATTCAAGTTTTTTTTTTTTTTACCTTTTACCTGCATGTACATTATCTCATTTACTTTAAGTCTTTTTTTGTTTGTTTGTTTTCCTGTGATGTTCTTACTAGGAAGTACTTTTGTACTGCTTGGTTTAATTTCTCTAGAGTGAATTTCGCACCTCCTACCATGTTGGAAGAGTACTAAATGTAGAACAAGGACATGGGGAGCTAACTGATAACTGATTCTATTTACCCTTTCTCATGATCTCCCTATTTTTACTACTAGGCTTCTTGGGTATCAAATTACCTTTTCTTGCTGTTCTTTGTATAAGGTCTGAGATTCCAGTTTGTTCAGTTCTTTTATACTCATTGTGGATGTTTTCCAAATCAACAACTTTAATCTCTGATCTCAATTGTCCTACATTGTAATTCCTATCTGGATATTTCATTCTGAAAGGCACTTTAAGCTGAAAATATGTCTGAATAAAGTCATCGACTCCTCATAGATACCAAGCTGACCCTTCTTCTGTTCTTAGTTCCTAAGTGGCATCATCTTTGAGATGATTCTCTTGGTTCATATTTCATATAATCAGTCATGTTTGACTCTTTGTGACTCTATGGACTATAGCCCACCAGGCCCCTCTGTCCATGTGATTCTCCAAGCAAGAATACTGGAATGGGTTGCCATGCCCTCCTCCAGAGGAGTTTCCTGAGCCTGGGATCAACTTGCATCTCTTATGTACCGCTAGTGCCATCTGGGACGCCCTCTATAAGCCATAACTGGGCTTCCCAGGTCACACTGGTGGTAAAGAACCTAACTACCAATATAGAAGACATAAGAGAAATGGGCTTGATTCCTGGGTTGGGAAGATCGCCTGGAGTAGGGGTTGGCAACCCCCTCCAGTATTCTTGCCTGGAGAATCCCATGGACAGAGGAGCCTGGCGGACTACTGTCTATAGGGTCGCATAGAGTTGACAGGATTGAAGCGACTTAGCATGCACATGAGTACATGAAGGTGAATCACAAATTTTGCTTCTTCTATCAAGTCCTCTCTTGTCTTAGTTAACATATCTGCCATGTGTTTTGTGTTAGGAATACTGCTTTTGAGGGTCAGTTGTGTAATTGATTTACTTCTTATTCCCAAATACCTAATATAGCATCTTGCTAATTGTGACCTTCTAATATTCGTCCCTTGGACTGCAAGGAGATCCAACCAGTCCATTCTAAAGGAGATCAGCCCTGGGTGTTCTTTGGAAGGAATGATGCTAAAGCTGAAACTCCAGTATTTTGGCTACCTCATGCGAAGAGTTGGCTCATTGGAAAAGACTCTGATGCTGGGAGGGATTGGGGGCAGGAGGAAAAGGGGACGACAGAGAATGAGATGGCTGGATGGCATCACCAACTTGATGG
>NW_011495076.1:11363770-11364183 GCF_000754665.1 Bison bison bison | reverse complement strand
GAACTCCGGGAGTTGGTGATGGACAGGGAGGCCTGGCATGCTGCAGTTCATGGGGTCGCAAAGAGTCAGACATGACTGAGAGATTGAACTGAACTGAACTGAATATTTGTTGAGGTGTAAAAATATAGACTACCTGTGTAAGATGCAGTATATTTAAAAGTTGCCATGGGATTTTTTACTATCTGTTAAATTTTAAATTGCATAGGCCTTCTTGCCCCAGTAAGATACTTGAGGACAGGGTCTCTGTCCTTTATATTCTTTGTTTCCCTCTGCAGTATTGTGCAAAGCCTTGTATATATATCACTCTTTTGTGGTGAAATAGCAATATATATACAGATATAAGTAGTTGTTCTTTTTTAATCCCTTTGAAAATGTCAGTTTGAAGAATTGGCGGGGGGGGGGGGGGGAGGGGG
>NW_011495076.1:11347981-11363670 GCF_000754665.1 Bison bison bison | reverse complement strand
TTTTTCTCTCTCTCTCCTCAAAATAGAATCAGCTCCTACTCCTTAAAATAGTCTAATTATTTTCCTGGAGGCCTAGTTATAAAACTACTTGCAGTTGCACTAGAAATAGAATTCTGGTGTCACTTAATGAGATTATTCAAGTTCACATTACTTATTCTGCAGGCTTCTTCATTTGAGTAGATTATTTAATATTTTATTTGTTTTATTATTCACATTTTGGGGGTAAAATATTTCTGTTCACATTCGAAGTTGGTTGAATTGTATGTCAGAGTTTGAGTGCAGAAGACTTTCTCTTGGTCCTGTTACTTCCAACTGTGCAGCTGCCTAATCTGTCTGTAATTCACATCCCTGGAGCAGACTTTCTCCTGCTGCCCAAGAATTAAAACTTTGTCTTACCTTAGAATGCAAGTTAACATTCCATTACCTTTGAAATAACAATTTGTTTTTCCTGTTTTTCCTCCTCTTTTTATCTGTAAAGTGAGCTTCTCTCACTGTTTGTACCCAAAGCAACTATATTAACCATATTCTTCTGAAACGTTCATGAATAAATTGTACTACATATTTTGAAATATTAGTTTAAATGTATCCTGGAATTTTGAGGGATACTTTTCTGTTTAATTTGTCACTGCTCTTTTATATGATAAAGGAGGATAGAATTAACATTTTTCAGTTCATAAGGTATAATTACAGCAATCTTTCCCCGTCCCACTTTTCCCCTCCTTTTCTCTTGTCCCTCTCCATCAGACCACTAAAAGCACTTTAATTACAGAAATTCTTTTCTATCCCTTTCTAAATAAATAACTTATTTATTGCATTCTGTTATGTTCAATACCACGCTGAGATTTGTGGGAGATACAGGTATACTTAAGCTACGGAACATTTTTTGCAGACATAATATACATAAAGCAATTAAAAAATAGTTAAATAGTGAACTCAGTGGTAGTAACCATGTAAGTAGGAAGTTAGAGAAGAAAGAAGTAGCCCTAGCAGGGGTGGCAGGTGAAAAACTGATGTAAAAAGTGTAGTTTGAATTGGATCTGAGTACTCAGAGATAGGTAAAAGGGTGGTTGTATCTGAGATTGAAGACTGAAGCAACAGTGGGGAAAGTAGCTTATAGGGCAGGCAACATTTGAGTTCTGTGGGTTAGATCAGGCTTGTTAAAGATCACAACAGGACCTACTTAAGAATTTAAGCTTTTAATAGGGGAGTGGTATGACAAAATGATGCTTCAAGAAGCCGACTTCAGTTAAGACTCATAGGGGCTTATGGCATATAATAAAAGAAGAGGACTCAAAATGTGACAAAGTAGACAGCTAATTGTAAAGATTAAATAAAGATAATTGTAAATAGAAGGCTTTAGAGACTATTTAGGATAGTCTAACTAGGAAAGACCAAGACAGAAAGGAAAATAAGAAGTTGGAATCTGAGGGACAAAAGGAGAAGCTTCAATGTTACGTTACATTCTTGGAGGAAAGCCCAATACTTCGAATTTCAATGCGCTTTGTTTAAGTGCAGTTACCCTGCTGGGGCCGCTAGGTGGTGATCTCTGTTAGTTCCTAACTCTTGATTCCTTAATGATACGAGATCAACAGTTGCAGGAAAACTCAATTTTTTGCTTCACACCATTTCTAATGTACATTGAAACCTATGGATATACTTCTAGAAATGTTTTTCCTTCTCCTTTATTCTTTTATGTCTGTGCTCTCAGGTAAGGGAAATAGGAAGGAAATAAATATTTAGATCTCAGTCCTTATACCTATTTGGCTTTCAACATTATTCCTGGCATTTCTGTCTCCTGGTCACTTCTCTATGGGAGAGTGAATCAGGAAAAGGCATCTTTTGTCTTATTGGCCTTTATTGTATTACCTTTATTGGTATCACCTCCTAGGGCTTTCCTCTTGTAAAGCCAGTGTGGCCATAGTATGATGAGTGGGGAGAGGGGAACAGGCAGCTTGGCAGATGGATGGTTCCTATGCCATCACCTTGTTTTACTTGTTCCCAACCCTTATTATGTCTCCTTGCTCTAGAGCCTCATCTTTGCCCCTAGAGGAACCCTACCTGATGGAGTTTATAAGCTAGGGCACAGGGTACTTATTCCAAGCTGAAGAAAGTTTCCGACATGTCAAATGGAAAGGGAGACAACGTGTCAAATGGGCCTGGCCCATAGCAGGTGTTACCAGTACTTGTTAAATGAGTGACGGAATGATGAATGAATGAATGAGCATCAGTAATGCAGTGGAGGGAAAAGGTGGTCTTGGTCTCAGAACGCTGAATGAACATTTCCATGGAAATCATTTTACACATGTGTTGTGCTCTTTAGTACTGTTGAGTATCGATTACCTGGTCCTTAGTACCCCATGGACACAACCACCATGCTAACACTGATCTGTGGGAAAATGTTTTCTGAGCTCCAAACATTTAACTTACTAGTGAACTTTGGTTAACTTGTGACTTTATTCAAAGTTATTATTAAATTAAATAATAGCACAGTTAATAAAAGTCATTTTGAAGTGCTTAGTCACAGCAATATGTAATTAAGAGTAAAGCTTTAAAGTGCAAACAGGGGTCTTATCTATCCAAATACTTTTTTAATGCTAAGCTTCCTGATGATCTTTAATAAACCCTAGCAATTGTAACAACAATTACAACTTCAGTGACTTCAGTAGGTCTGAAGGCTCCTCCTAAATTTATTTCCAACATTTCTCAGTAGAGAAGAAATTCTGGGCACCTTGCTATAGCCGTAGTACATCTGTTACCTGTTCTGAAAATTAGGTTGTCAATTTTCTCTTTAGCAGAAGAAAGGAAGGTTATTTCCTTTTCCCCCAATAGCTAAATTTTAATGAATTTTTTATTTTACTGATTTATTCTTGACTGCTTTTTTCCTTCCATTTGACCTTTTGGGCCAATCAGAGCTTTTAGCCAAGAATCAAAGAAATCTGAGTCCTGGCTTAGGCAAATCCCAGACTCATTTCTTTTACCTCATTTCCCTGCTTTATCTCTGTCTAGTAGAGATAATCATCACATATTATTCATCATCTGGAACTCTGACCCCTGAAATAAGTGAGTCTGTAGCACAAAGTTTCTTTCTAGCAAGTCAGTACATTTATGCTACTATATATTAAATTAGTAATTTACTTTTATTTATAAAATTCCCACAACATAAAATTCACCATTTTAAACTGTAGAATTCAGTGACTTACAGTAAATTCACAGGACTATGCAACCATCATCAATATCTAATTCTAAAAGAAACCCCATACCCATTAAGCTGGCTCATCTTTACTCCTTCCCTCTAGCCCCTGACAACTACTAATCTACTTTTTCTCTCTATGGATTTGCCTATTCTGGACATTTCATATAAATGGAATTAAGCAGTATGTATCTTTTTAATTTTTGTATCTTCTTTCACTTAACATAGTAATTTCAAAGTTCATCCATGTTGTAACATGTATCAGTACTTCATTTCCTTTTATGGCTGCATAATATTCCTTCATATGTATAAAGTACATTTTGCTTATCCATTCATCCATTGATGGCCTTTTGAATTGTTTCCACTTTTTGGCTATTATGAACAATGATGTTAACATTCACGTCCAAATTTTTGTCTGAACAGCCGTTTTCCAATTCTCTTGAGTACTTACCTAGGAGTGGAATTACTAGGTCATATGGTAATTCTAGTTTTAACTTTTAGAAACCTTTTTTTTTATTTTATACATGCTAATATTGGTTATTCTTCAGAAAGTTATTAGAAAAGATTTATTACACACCATGGAATATTATTTTCACATGATGTCTTTTGGGTTAGAATATTTATCCATTAGCTTTTGTCTCTATAAACAATAGGAAAGCTTGAAAGACAGAGTAATTTAGATAGTTAAGGAAACATGCAGTAGTATTTCTTCAGTCAAAATCATTGAGGTTTTGCTCTCTCTATCCTGTGCTTTCACTCAACATTCACTGGATTCCATTTGTGTATCGAGAATGATTTTGAGAACTAAGGACACAGGCAAAAAGACAAAAAGATTTTTGCCTTAATGGAACTACATGCCAGAATGGAGAAAGAATTTTAGAGATGAATAAGAACTATGAAGAAAATGATGAAAGAGATTGGTGTGGGTTATCTATTATAGACTATAAAGTCAGTGGTTCTCAAATGTTAGTGTGCATGAGAATCACCTGGGGATGATGTTAAACTACAGATTTGAATTCAGTAGGTCTTTGGTGGACCATGAGATTCTGTCTTTCCAACAAATTCCCAGGTGATGACCAGGATGCTTTGGGTGGGCAGAAAAGACCCTGCAGTTTAAAGTGATTTTCTTCAGTGGAATATATGGAATGTGCATCAGGAGCCAGTCAGGTTAAAAACTAGAAGAAGAAATTTCTAGGAAGAGAAAATAGCCCTTGCAAAAGCTCCATGGGGAAAGGAGGCTTGGTACCTGAGGGAAAGCGATGTAGAGTAGCAATCCATTTTTTCCCCTACCATATAGGAGGGAAAAATACACTACACTGAATAAGCGGGAATTCCTTGTCCCCTCTTGCACTGGTGTCTCCACCAACCTATTTCCCACCAACAAATGAACTAATTCTTTCTTAGACCCTAGTGTGCCTTTGTATCAGCTTCTTTTATCTTGTCCAAAATATTTTTGCAAAAATATCCTCTTCTCTTATACTGTTTATTACAGCTCTAATTCTTTTTAACCTTTAGTTTATTTGTATCTTTCCATTTTCACTTAACATTGAGAGCATTTCCAATGTAATTAACTACTCTGAAGCATGATTTTTTTTTTTTTATGGATATGTTGAAGTGTATTTTAGAGTTCCTAGATTTGTGTGGCTTCCATTGTTTTAATTCTTTTGGGAGGGGACCTATTACAAACAATACTATGAATATTATTGGGTTTAAATCTAATGGCTTATCTCCAATTAGTTTCCAAGAATACATTTTTAGACATTTGTTGATAAGAACTAGACTTTTGACAAACAAAGTTTAATTATGCTCTAGAAAAAATGTTCTAATTTACATTTATACCATCAGTAAATATTAACTGGTAGTATAATCATTTACTTTTTAACTTTTTATTGACATGCAATTTATATGCTATAAAATTCATTCTCTGAAAGTAAACAATTCAGTAGTTTTTAAGTACTTTGATAAGTTTGTGCATATAGTTAACATTTTTCTAATTTATTATATCAAACTGGTTATTTAAATTTTTGATTGTTGATTTTTCTTAGGTTTTCTATATAGCTATTTGTATCATTTACAAAAATAATCATGTATCCTTTTAGCAGTCTTAATTCATTTCTCTTTCCTGATCTATTGCAGTAGCTGGATTCAAGTTTTACTCAATTATTGCTAAGACTATTTTGCTATATAATACAGGAGTTTGGAACATATGTTTTGAAGTCAAACTGATATGAATTTAATATTCAGTTTACTAAATATGTAGCATGGGGCAAATTACTTGTGATTATTGTGTTTCAGTTTTTCCATTTGATAACAATAAAGAACATTTATAAATAGGCTTATTGAAAATGTTGAAGGAGATGGTAGATACAAAGTGCTTAACAAATTTTCTGTATAAGATGATACTGATATCTTTTTAAAATGAATTTCTAAAGATTCATTCTGCCCAGGAAAAAAAGAAAACTATGTGAAGATGATATTACAGCAGACTTGTGCTACTATTAAATTATGTTCATATAAGCTCCAGTGTTCTTGCCTGGAGAATCCCAGGGACGGGGAAGCCTGGTGGGCTGCCGTCTATGGGGTTGCACAGAGTCGGACACGACTGAAGCGGCTTAGCAGCAACAGCAGCAGCAAGCATACACAGTTGTTGAACAGTTTCTTCTAGACATCCTTGATCTAGATTATATCTACCTTTTCTACACAGTTATTTTATTTTATTATGCTGCTTGCCTGTAACTAGGATAGTATTTATGCCAGCTCAGAAATGTAACTGTTTATATCATTAAAAACTTCCAAAGAATCTGCATTCTCCCCTAGATAACTCACAGAGGTGCCTCACAGTCCTTATTTCTATAAATTTTTAATCCCTAAATTAGATATTTCCTACTGTACTTTTGGACTTTTTTCTTTGGTATCTCAATCTTTTATGATATGCAACTATTGAGTTTGTTTTTGTTAGAGAAGGACTGTTAGACTATACTAATCATGTCTAAATCCTTTAAATATACCTCATTTATTACTTTCAAAATAATAGGATAGACCTGAACAATTGCGTATAGGTACAGGACTTATCTAGGGAGTAAAAGAGGCACTAGAATGCCTTGAAATTAATTTCTCCATTAGGAAGAGATGCCAGTAGGCAGCCACTTGATCAAAAGAAACTGTTACAACTTTTAAAAAATGCAGACACAATCAGTTGGTTATTTTTAATATATAATTGAGCACAAACATTTTAGTGACGAGCTTAATAATAACTGAATAATGTAGATTATTTTGGAATTTAAAAATAGTTTACAGTTTTGAATGTATTTGAAATGGAAATACATAATTGAGTAGAAAGTTTTAGTGTTCTTTAAATGATGAGAAATGTTTTTTCTTTGTTAGACTGACCATCAGCACTGGTATGAAACAATGATTCAGAGGCAGGAATGTCTATTCTTGTCCCAAGTCAAGGCATTCACTGAAAAAATTGCTTCAGGCCATAACTTTGGCATGCCATGGGTTAAATAAAGGTCAACTCCAAGTGAAAAATAAAAATCAGTTGATCTTTTGGTGTTAAAGGGGCAAAATAGTTATCATTTTAGATTCTTTTAGTCCTCTTATAATTCAAGGATTTTGGATTTCTTTTTCCCTCAACTGAGAATTTTCAGGCCAGTGGTGTCCATAATGTATATGAGTGCCTTGGGGCATTTTGAAGGGGAAAAGAAGAAAATTTACCATATTTTAAAAAAGTTCTTACCTATACAGGCTCTTGCATGATATTTAATAACTCGCTAGCCCACAGGGGCTGACAGTGCTTTTTATATTTAAATTAGTCAATAGTCATTTGGAACACTGTTATCTGGAGAATTAGGTCCTAACCCCATCTTTGGCACACTGTTTATTTTTATAAAGGACATCTAAATACACACTTGTAATTACGTTTCAATATTTCTTCTAACTTATTGGTCTTTGTTAGGGAGGTGGTTAAAGACTGGTTTATCAGTCAATGGGAGCTCAAGACCATGTCACTTTGCATTTTAATCTTGATTTCATCGCATTCATTAGACAAGAATAAGGTAACATTTGCTCAACAGGGTGTTGAAAAGATTGCCTATGACGGTTCACATGACGTGACCATCACATAGTAAGACCTCATTAAAGGTCAACTTGTATCAGGGTTATTACTATCTCTGCTTTGTGTCTTCTACAAAGAAAATATCGTGAGCAGAAAAAAATCAAATAGAGGGCTATCCTATTATCTGGTTAATTCTGACACATACTGGCAGTTGTATAATAAATGTCAATGGGTGCCATGTGATTAAATGTCATATGGGTGGTACACACACTGGGCACATTTTGCACAGTGGTTGGAGACTTTCTTAGATTACCTGTGTAATTTTGGGTCATTCTCCAAAACAGTCTTCCTTGGCCAGAGAGATTAGGTGAGAGGTAGGTAGACAGCTTCTTAATAATTCCCAGGACAAATTGGACTTAGTAGAGTCTTACCATAAGTAATTTGTTTGTGAATCCACAAGAGTGAGTAAAGCCTTTGCATAGCTTTGCCAAAGACAATGGCAAAGCACACTCTTCAGAAATGGCATGTGCTTCAGATCAAATGAGAAGGATTCCATTTTTCCCCTTCTTTCATTAAAAGATGTTATCATTATACTTGTTTGCCTAGGCTGAAAGGAATGTAAACTAACTATTGAGGAATAAAATTCTCTTCTCTCCTTTAAAGAAAAGCCCCTGCTATCAGAATGCAAAATGAGTGATTTTTACCTATAAAAAACTGACTCTTTATTGTAGAAAAAGTCTCCCTGTGATTAGTGATTGTGAAAATAAAAGCTTCTGTAGATTACACCAGACCAGAGAGCCTGGAAGCTGAAGAATCAGTAAACTCGTTGAGAGTCAGCCTGAAATGTGCCCATTTTTGTAACATGTGTTATTTGTTTATTGAGTGAATAGTAGTTTCCATTATTTTCAGAGTTTTAAGGGGCCTTACAGGCATGGAACACAGAAGATATTCAGTAAATATTTGCTGAATAAATGCATGAATGTATTTTAATATTCCTTTCATGGTTGAAATCCTTTCCATATTTTATATACTACAGAAAGTCACTTAGCCTGTGCTTGAACATTCCAATGGACTAAAAGCTTACAAAATTCTCAAGCAGCCTTTTCCATTGGTAGATCACTCTAATTATTAGATCTTTCTGTTTTTTTGAGGCAGATTTTATCACCATATAATTTCTACCCTTAGGTTTTAGTTTGGTTTTATGGAGAGACATTAAAATAAATCTACTTCCTATTTCACATGAAAGTTCGTCACATATTTCAAGACAGCTATCATGTCCCCATAATTCTTCTCCAAGCTAAACTATCATTTTCCAGATGATAGCATTTCCAATCCTTAACTATGCTTATTCTTCTTTTCTTATTTTGGGTTAGTCTTTATTTTGGTCAATGCCTCTGATATATTTATTTATTTTACCATTTACAGTGTAATGAGTACATTTTGAATGAACACACTGTTAACTATTTTATATACATTATTTTATTTAACCCTTTTCAACAATCATATAAAATAGAATTTTAGCAGTGAAAACACCGTATGAAGGCCACCACGTTAAGAGGCATGATTTGGATTTATACTGCCTCTAAAAACCCACAAAACTGTCTGCAAGTAATTTATCCTTTCTGTGACTCAGTTTGCTCATAAGTGAAGTAGGGATTATAATAATTCCTACCTCCCAGGACTCTTATAACTCTCATGTGTGCTCAGTCATGCCTGTCTCTTTGTGACCCCATGGACTGCAGCCCTATGGTTCCTCTTTCCATGGGAATTTCCAGGCAAGAATACTAGAGAGTGTTGCCATTCCCTTCTCCAGGGGATCTTCCTGACCCAGGAATTGAACCCACATCTGTGTCTCCTATGTTGGCAGGTGGATTCCTTGTAAGTGAGCCACCTGGGAAGCCCATCTCCTAGGGACTAATATAAAGATTAAACATGTTAATATTTGTAAAGCATTTAGGAAAGCATCTGGGCAATTAAAAAGCATTAGAAGTGTTTGTGAAGCAAGCAAAACTAAATAGTTTATGCTTTCATGAACCTTGCAGATGTGATTAAGGATCTTGAGATGGGAATATCATTCTGGATTATCAGGATGAGCCCACTGTAGTCACCATAGTACTTATAAGAGGGATGCAGAAGTCGGAGTCAGGGAGAAGGACATATGACCACAGAAGGAGATTGGAGTGCCCAGTGTGAAGATGGAGGAAGGGGCCACAAGGCAAGGAATGTGGGCAACCTCAGAATCTGAAAAGCAAGAAAATGGATTCTCTAGTGACTCTAAAAGGAGGCTCTGATGACCAACACTTGACTTAAGCCCAGGGAAACCAATTTCAGATGTCCTATAAGAGAAAAATAAATTAAAATTATGTTCTTTAAGCCACCAAAGTTTTGGTAATTATTTTATAGCATCCATAGAAACTAGTTCAGTGAATAACTAAAACCATTTGAAACCTGTTATTGAAAAGAACTCAAGTATAAAGAACCCGAGTCACTTTTTGTGATCATTATCACAGGCATTGTGTCCCAGTCAGCATCTAGGAAGGTTGAATACATTCAGCATACATTCAGAAGGTTCCCCATTGCATGTGATATTCCTAACAGCCTTGAAATAGAGGTTTAATTGACAAAAAGCCACACTAACAGCGCTAGATCTGCCCTGCTTTGTCCCATTTTCTTGGCCATCACCAAAGTTCATAACAGTGTGAGCTTCTCTTTGCCTGCCTTTGTCTTTATCCTCTGGCAAATGTCCTGCCTTCCTCTTTACTTTTGGGATTTCCTTTGGATATTGGAGAGTGATGTGCTCCAAAGTCTCTTCCTAGCTGGTGTTTTTCTATTAACCCATCATATGCCTGTGGCCATGTTTTGCATACTTCTATCTTAGCTGAAGGAGACTCTGATGTTTCTTAAAACTGCTGTATTTCTTGGATGCTGCTATTATGAGCTTCAATTGCTTCCATTGCTTCAAGTGAAGCAATCTAGCCTTCACCCAAATCTTCCTGTGACATTGATTTGCATGGCTTGGGAGCCTACCTTTTTTATCTTCCTGAAGTTTGGATGGGAATGTACAGAAAACCCCCATCTCCTTTGAAAGTCTCTCTTCTTTTTCCGTCACGTAGACTATTGTCAAATGTAAAGAGGAGAATTGCTGCTTTTAGGAAAAAAAGACCTCTTAGCCTCCCTTTCATTGGATTATCACAGGCTTACTTACACCTATTAATTCATACCAAATTCTCGCTTTTGTTGTTTGTTCTGTTTTTGTTTTAGAGGCTACAAAAACTGGACACTGAGACTTTGCTCAACTACAATCTCCAGATATACTATATATGCATTTATGGTGAACTTAGATATTTTCCACTTTACATACTTTAATAATTTTGAACCCAAATGAAATACTATGTATTTTCCACCTAAGTGAGTTTGACCCATTATTTAGGCTATTATACTATTAATAATAATAATAATTTACTATCTATTATGTATCAAGTACTAGTAGGTGTACTGTTAGGGGTTTAAATTTTGAATTGTTTACAATAGTGATTACTAAATTATACTATAATATAAAATAATAATAAATAGTTATTAAGATAATAATAGGAATTTTATTTTCAAATGTTAAGTTTGTGTTCAATTTTTTTTCTCCCAACTTATTTTTTCCTTATATTTGAGTAGCATTCATTCTGTGTATTTCTTTAAGTCTTTTTAAATGTGTTAAAAGCAACAGGTGAATGAAGGTCCTGTGTCCACCATTACAAGTGTTTCTCAAGATCAGTTTCCCAACTTCTGTCCATTTGTCTGCAAGGGCCCTAGAATACAGCTATCCAAGGCCTGAAAGCTATTTTCAACATATCGATAGGTAGATTTTTGGAAAATTTAACATTTATGTTGAATTATTAATCACCTGCCTTGGGAATGACAGTTTGAACAACTTTGAACCTAACTCATAATTGAGCTCACATAGATTTATTTTATTAGTGAGTGCATTACAAGAAACTTTGTGAAATGCTTTGCTGAAATTAAGAATTGCTAATGAACCAGTCTATTCTAAGGGAGATCAGTCCTGGGTGTTCATTGGAAGAACTGATGTTGAAGCTGAAACTCCAATACTTTGGCCACCTCATGCGAAGAGTTGACTCATTGGAAAAGACCCTGATTCTGGGAGGGATTGGGGGCAGGAGGAGAACGGGACGACAGAGAATGAGATGGTTGGATGGCATCACCGACTCAATGGACATGGATTTGGGTAAACTCCGAGAGTTGGTGATGGACAGGGAGGCCTGGCGAGCTGCAGTTCATGAGGTCGCAGAGTCGGACATGACTGAGCTACTGAACTGAACTGAACTGATGTCGTTCTGACAATCACCTCAGAAAGATATATCACTAATCTCATTTTATATACTAGTGGGTTAGTTTTGTAGATGTGTCATAACAAAATACCAAAAACTTGGTCACTTAAAACAATAGAAATGTATTTTCTCACAGTTCTGGAGGCTAGATGTCCAAAATCAAGGTGTTGTCAGGAGTGTTTCCTTTTTGAGAATGGAGAGGGAGATTTTCATGCTCCTCTCCCGGCACAATTTCAGTGTCTGCCTCTGTCATCAGAAAGTATTCTTCCATCTGTGTCTGTCTTTTCTGTGTCTTTTCTCCTCTTCGTTTCAGGGCACTAGACACAGACTAAGGGCCCACTTGCCTCCAGTATATGCTGTGCTGTGCTAAGTCTCTTCAGTCGTGTCCAGCTCTTTGTGATACTATGGACTGGACCGTGCGGGTTTCCATGGTCCATGGAATTCTCCAGGCAAGAATACTGGAGCGGGTTGCCATTCCCTTTTCCAGGGGATCTTCCTGACCCAGAGATTGAACCTGTGTCTTGTACGTCTCCTGCACTGGCAGGTGGGCTCTTTACCACTAGCACCACCTAAGAAGCCTCCAGTATGACCTCGTCTTAATTTGCAACTTAATTACATCTGAAAAGAATGTGTTTCCAAATAAGGTCATATTTACAGGTACCAGGGCTTAGGACATCAACAGATTCTTGAGGGGAACACAGTTCATCCCACAACAAATAGGGGGAAAGAGAAATCATTAAAGTAACTGGGGTACACATATATAACAGGAATCCAAGACTTCTGTCTTCATGCAATGTTCTTTTGACTTCATGCAATACTACTTCCTAATGATTTCCGCTTTATTTTTCATGGCTTCCTAGAGTATATGTTTAATAAATCTGCTTTGAATTTCATGGGGGCTAAAAATCAAGATCACTAGTTCTTGGTATCCAAATATATGATTTCCCATTTTTAATAAGTTATTCTTATCACTAACTTTGGTTCCTCATATAATTTCCTTGTTCTAAGCTTACACAGTTATTCTGGGCCTGGACAGGAATTTAATTTTTTTAGATTGGTTTGCTGATCCCTTATTATCTTTCCCCCTATACTAGTCTTCAATTTCATTTTAATCATGGTTCTGTACATTTGAGTTCAAGGCATTGTTCAGAGTTGAGTTGTTCTGCTCTTCTGTGTGTATATCCATTGTTTCTGTGTGTATATCCATTGGGCTGTAATTTTTCACAGAAGTTGTTGATGTCTTCCTAGATCCACCTCCCCTTTATAATTCTTCTGTCTTCCAGGAAAAGATTGGTAGTTCAAAGGGGAATATGAAGTCTCTTTCAATTCCTATTATGATCCAGATGGGGGTTCCAACTACATTAAAAAATAACAAGAAATCTTGCTCTCGAGCAACTTGCATCCTAGTATGGGGGACACAATAGAGCAAACAGGCAATTATAATAATGCCCAGTAATTGCTACAAAAATAGTTGAGGAAAGATGTCCCTGTACACAAGAAGAGGACCGTACCTAGCTTTGAAAAAATAATACCATGTTGTAATTAGCTATACTTTCTGCAATATTATTCCCTTATTTTTCCAGATTATTATCTAGTTTTTAAAGGCATATGCTTTTAAAAATATATCGTGCTATGCTGAGGACTGGAGCTATCACACTGAGCATCTAATTTTTATTTTTGCCTTACAGTAATATGGACATAGTAAGCAAATAAAAACAGTATTTTTAGAGCTGAACATTAACCTCTTTCTCTCTCTTTTTTTTTTTTTTGCAGATTCGTATCAATGATATAGTCCTCTAGAGAAAAATCAGAAAAGCAAAGGTTGGTATGATATCTTATAAATGCTTAAGCCAGAGTTTATCTAAAAGGGGTTATTTAAAGATATGTTAGAGCATTAATTCTGAATTCACTGCGGGTACATTTGTTTAATCCAGTCACTTCTCATTATTACAGTGTCTTATGTGATGAGAGATTTTAAAGAGACTAGAGAGTAAAAGATGTTTTTTCCCAGAAATACATTGAACAGAAATAATAGTTTTTTCCCAGAAATGATATGAATAGGTATTAGCTACACATTCAGTTCCTCTAGCAGCTTCCTTGTTTTATTTTCATGGCTTTTTAAGAAGTGACTTCTAGGACAGTGTTGCTCTTCAGTCTGTGATAGCTCAAGACAGAAATGGCCAGCGGAAAACATAGCATCTATTGTGGTCTGTTTTTCTATGTGACAATTGTTCCTGTTTTGTGTTTGTTTCTCCTTTAATGAGGATACAACTTTCATCCAGGGAGATGTATGGGTCACTTGTTAGTGCACTTAAATGCACTTAAGGCACTCCAGCAGCTGGAAATTGTGACTTGTAGTTGAATTATTTTTGTACAGCGAATGGTTTTCCTTTTGACATATTTTAATATACTTGCACACTGAGAGCAAGAGTGGGTGAAGAGAAAACAGACTGTTTTATTAACCCAGCAGTCACCTTTGAGGTTTGTACATGTCCACTTTTTTTCTTGCCTTTGTACATAATCCCAAGAGACTGGTACCTGGCTTTGCTCAGAATAACAAAGTCAGGCACAAATCTCCAAACACAATTGTTAGCTGAATGCCAACTGTTTCTTCTCATCTTCTTTTTTTTTTAACGTGAGCATTAAGAATTGCATCTTTGTGGGTGAACCATAGCCATTAAAGAATGTGTTTGTTTTTCTATTTCAGATGCTTCCCCTATCATTTACTAGATTAAGGATATGTAATCTCAGGTGATAAAAGAAAATATTTTTGTGCATGTTTCTGGCAGAGCTTCTTTTTTTTTCTTTTTGGTTGCAAATCATTAATAGTGAAAAGAAGAGAAAAATATGTTACAAACTTTGAGCAGACTCCAATTTTAAGTGTAAGAGCAGTTAGGAGAAAAGGAGAGGAGACTTCAGTTCAGCCAGGAAGCTAGGGCCGAACACAAAATTCCACATACCATTTTCATACAAACCAATGCTTCCAAGACTTTTCCCAATAAGACCAGAAATTTCTTCAAGTCAGTTACCATCCTTTTTCAAGCTATATATCTTAATACATATATAGCCATGATTTCTAAGTAAATGTAGTAGGTAATCACCTACTTTTAAATTCCTACATTTAAATTGTACTCAAAAATTGAAGAGAAAATAAGGATAAAAATCCAGAGCCTCCTCTCAATTCCCAGTAATGGTTCATTTAACAGCATGTAAATAGTATGGCAAAAAACATTAAAAGTACATAATTTTCTATTTCCTATCATCATCATTATAATCAACATTATCATTAAGATAATGCTCAGTTCAGTTCAGTTGCTCAGTCGTGTCCACTTCTTTGCAACCCCCTGGACTACAGGAGCCAGGCCTCCCTGTCCATTACCAACTCTCGGAGTTTACTCAAACTCAGGTCTATTGAGTCAGTGATGCCATCCAACCATCTCAATCTCTGTCTTCTTGTTCCCTTCTCCTCCCACCTTCAATTTTTCCCAGCATCAGGGTCTTTTTGAATGAGTCAGTTCTTTGCATCACGTGGCCAAAGAATTGGAGTTTCAGCTTCAGCATCAGTCCTTCCAATGAATATTCAGGGCTGATTTCCTTTAGGATGGACTGGTTGGATCTCCTTTCTGTCCAAGGCACTCTCAAGTCTTCTTCAACACCACAGTTCAAAAGCATCAATTCTTTGGTGTTCAGCTTTCTTTATAGTCCAACTCTTACATACATACATGACTACTGGAAAACCATAGCTTTGACTAGATGGACCTTTGTTGGAAAAGTGATGTCTCTGCTTTTTAATATGCTGTCTAGATTGGTCATAGCTTTTCTTCCAAGAAGCAAGTGTCTTTTAATTTCATGCTGCAGTCACCATCTGCAGTGATTTTGGAGACCCCCAAAATAAAGCCTGTCACTGTTTCCACTCTTTTCCCATCTATTTGCCGTGAAGTGATGGGACAAGATACCATGATATTAGTTTTCTGAATGTTGAGTTTTAAGCCAACTTTTTCACTCTCCTCTTTCACCTTCATCAAGAGGCTCTTTAGTTCTTCTTTGCTTTCTTCCATAAGTGTGGTGTCATCTGCATATCTGAGGTTATTGTTATTTCTCT
>NW_011495076.1:11313677-11347881 GCF_000754665.1 Bison bison bison | reverse complement strand
CAGCTGCATATAAGTTAAATAAGCAGAGTGACAAGATACAGCCTTGACGTACTCCTTTCCCGATTTGGAACCAGTCTGTTATTCCATGTCCGGTTCTAACTGTTGCTTCTTGGCCTGCATACAGATTTCTCAGAAGGCAGGTCAGGTGGTCTGGTATTAATATTTCTAAGAATTTTCCAGTTTGTTGTGATTCACACAGTCAAAGGCTTTGGCATAGTCAGTAAAGCAGAAATAGAGGTTTTTCTGGATAATGTTACTGCTTCATATTTTGGAGCATTTTATACTATACAAAGAAGTTGTGATATCATCTTATTTGACAATGTAAACCAATTGGTGAGCTGTGCCGTGTAAATAGGAAGTTATTAAGAAGTGATAAGCTTTCTCAAGTCATTTGAAGACTTTATAACACAAGTAAGTGCTAAAGTGTAAAGAAAGGATACCATCTTTGAGTTGAAATTCTGGGTCTCTATTGCTGACTATGATATTGGGTCTTTTAGAGTATTGCTTTGTTGAATTGTTCAATTTGAAATAATAATTATGTGAAAAAGTGGTTATGAATTTTGAAAATTACTTTTTGTAGAGGGTCTATCTTAGTGTGCAAACCTAGCAAATGCATTTTAGATGGAATTTTTGCACTGAAGTAAGAGGTTAGAGTACCTAACTTTGAAGTCCATTGCAGTGAGTGTATGACTGTAAGGCTAGTGACTTTTAAAAAAGGAAACCACTGAATCAATGACAGAGGCAAAATAGAAAACCATTTCTTCTGACTCCCAGTAAATTTCTAGAGTTCAGTTTAATATTTGAGCAGCTACTTTTGACCAAGTTCTTGAGCTATAGTTATAGTGTACAAATATGAAAAAGAGAGACCTTGCTGTTATGTAGATTTTATAAATGTAGAAGGTAAATAAATAAATACAACGAAAAGCCAAAGAACCATAGGTGTGGTGTCTTATAATTGTACAAAGATTTGGTGACATCATGAAAGGCTTTATTATTGCGGAGGCATTTGTGTTGGGTCTAAAAGGATTGCTCCATTCTCAGGGAATAACTATATCAATCACATTTGCTTGTTTTTATGTTAAATCTATTAAAAGTAAGACTATTTCATTAACTTCTAGGGAAAGTTTGACCATAAATGCTTATTTGTTTCAAATTAAGCTTTTAAAAATCATTGCTTCTTAATGTAATGGAGATGTTTTGCTTATAATTATTGCTGGCTATATTATGCTTTTCTTTTTAGTCCGTGTAACTTTCTTTTCTGAAATATGTGTAACTGGGCATCTTTTAATATAAAAATTACACAAGATTCTGAGTTCTATAATCTTTTTTTTTTTGAGTCCTATAATCTTTATCTTTTCAGGTAATCGTCATCATTATCCTCATATCCTCTTTCATAAATCTAAAATTTTAGCACTTTTTAAGAAGCACCTGCTAATACTTTCCAACATTATTCTTAATTTTTTAATAATCCAGTCGAGTAGCTATGAGCCTTATTTTTCAGGTAATAAACTGAGGCTCGAGATTTTTAGAAATTAGCTCAAGATTGTACATTTAGAAAAAATGTTATTGTTCTATGACCATTACAGTGTTGGCAGTTATTATTTGTCCATCTGGTTGAGGTTTACCACTTTCTCACTAGCTTTATTTGGAGAAGGCAATGGCACCCCACTCCAGTACTCTTGCCTGGAAAATCCCATGGACAGAGGAGCTCCCATCTTGAGTTTAGATGTCAGGCCTCCAGAACTGTGGGAGAGTACATTTCTGTCATTCTAGGCCGGCTTGTCTGTGGTAATTTGTCACAGCAGCCACAGGATAAGGATAAGCCACAGGATAAAGAGATGTACTCCATGCAGGCACATCCACACACACAGGTAGGCTGCAGTCCATGGGGTCACTGAGGGTCGGACATGACTGAGCGACTTCACTTTCACTTTTCACTTTCATGCATTGGAGAAGGAAATGGCAACCCACTCCAGTGTTCTTGCCTGGAGAATCCCAGGGACGGGGGAGCCTGGTGGGCTGCCGTCTATGGGGTCGCACAGAGTTGGACACGACTGAGTGACTTAGCAGCTGCACTAGCTTTATTAGTGAGGACTCAGGTGATGTCCAGTAGGAACAACCCAGTTGGAAGTAGATTAAGTCACAAAGAGAATAATGTTGACCCCTATTACTAGGAAGGATAGCTGATATCAGAGGTGACTGTAACAGAATACTATTGAAAGAAAAAGTGAAAGTATTTGTTGCTCAGTCATGTCCGACCCTTTGCGACCCCATGGACTGTAGCTCTCCAGGCTCCTCTGTCCATGAAATTCTCTTAAGAAACTTCAAATACCGGTAAGGAGTGCTGATTTCTCATCTGTATTTTTCTCTGCATGTTGCCAACTCCTCCTTGCAGCACACTGTGTGGGTTTCATTCTGTTTAGGCCCACATCCTCACAACTTGTCACATAGGAAAAGAGAGGCTTATATGAATTACTCAGCTCCAGTGTGAAAAATTTCAGATAAAAATTTGCTGGGATCTCATTTCCAGCACTTGACCTGGTTATTAAGGTGATGGTGATGATATGATCAGTTTTCATTAGTCAGGTATTCACTTTTGTGGCTATAGGGAGAGATGGAAGGAACAATATGTTATTAGAATAAGGAAGACAGCACTTTGCAAACATGGGTCCAGAAATTACTACGAGTCAGGCAGTCATTCCAGTTTGTGGCTATTAACACAGGCCATTATGATACTCATTCTTGTTACCAAAGTTAATTTTCTACCCGTAAAAACATTCAGTTCTGTTCAGTTCAGTTCAGTCGCTCAGTCATGTCTGACTCTTTGCGACCCCATGAATCACAGCCCACCAGGCCTCCCTGTCCATCACCATCTCCTGGAGTTCACTCAGACTAACGTCCATCGAGTCGGTGATGCCATCCAGCCATCACATCCTCTGTCGTCCCCTTCTCCTCCTGTCCCCAATCCCTCCCAGCATTAGAGTCTTTTCCAATGAGTCAACTCTTTGCATGAGGTGGCCAAAGTACTGGAGTTTCAGCTTTAGCATCATTCCTTCCAAAGAAATCCCAGGGCTGATCTCCTATAGAATGGACTGGTTGGATCTCCTTGCAGTCCAAGGGACTCTCAAGAGTCTTCTCCAACATCACAGTTCAAAAGCATCAATAACTGATTATATTTGTTAAATCACATCTTCAGCGTAGGGGGCTTTGTCTAATTTGTCTATTAAGCTGAGGTCTGTCAAATTTGTTTTGAATATATGAGGCTGGTTTGAGCCAGATATATTTTATATTTCTTAAACATTTGTTATTTATCTAAGGTAGAAAATTCTGTTTCTGACTTAAAATAGGACCAACTTCTAAAATAAAAAGAGCTAAAGATAAAAATGTAATGGATAGTTTTTAGATTTTGTATAAATAATATAGGGACAGGCACACCTTATACAATGAGCCCATTTTGTCAACTCCGGCTTTTGTTAGCATGTGCTAGTGTCTCAGAAACTGATCAGTCCTCCGTGATGTGATAAAAATTTAATTTCTGGGTTTAAATAGCTGAGGATCAGATCTTTGTCTGACTATGAAGTCCTTCCCACTTTGAAGCTCTGTTTGACGTCATCAGAGCACACTTTTGACTTTTTAAATGTTGAAGCACACTACTCTAAAAGAGGCTAAACTTTAGTGACTCATACTATGCTAAATGCATTTTAAATACTGTGACGCTTCTTAATATATTTAATATAAGTTTCAAGAAATATTTATAATTTATTTTAAAGAATGAAATTTAGCTCTTTTAAAGTACGTGAAACAGAGTCCTCTTTAAAGTAGAACAATTATTTCTTTCTAAGCACTGTCAAGAGCCAATCCTGTGCTGAATGTGAGTGTAGAGAGTCTAAGTGAAAAGCTCTATCCTCTTTGTCGTTGTTTTTCAGTTGCTAAATCATGTCCAACTCTTCAACTCCATGGACTGCAGCATGCCAGTCTTCCCTATCCTATACTGTCTACCGGAGTTTGCTCAAATTTATGTCCAATGAGTCAGTGATGCTATCAAACTGTCTCATCCTCTGTTGCCCTCTTCACCTTTTGCCTTCAATCTTTCTCAGCATCTGTCCTCTTAGATTGTCTAATTTTACTTTGTTGATAACTTGTAGAGAGAATAAAAACTACAAGAAAACCATATTCTTTTGTTTTCTATAATGATTTAACATTTTCCTTGAATTTCTCACTCCCAATATTGTATTTTACTGGGTAGTTGTGAATGTTAATAGATGGAGAGGATGAAATGGCTAATTACTGAGAAAAAATTTAACTCTTTGACCTGGGTAACTTCCTCCCTGATGCTCTTTGCTTGGCATGGCTAGTAGGCTTCCTGTTAGCTCCTACTACCAAGTTGACTGGGGGCTTCCCTGGTGGCTCAGACGGTAAAGCGTCTGCCTGCAATGTGGGAGACCTGGGTTCGATTCCTGGGTCGGGAAGGTCCCCTGGAGAAGGAAATAGCAATCCACTCCAGCACTCTTGCCTGGAAAATCCCATGGACGGAGGAGCCTGATAGGCTACAGTCCATGGGGTTGCAAAGAGTCGGACACGACTGAGCGACTTCACTTTCACTTTCACCAAGTTGGAGCTAATTAGATTCATGATCTGCCTCCATCAGAGGTAGCATCAATGGTCAATGCCAGTGGACCTTGGACATCAGTTACAGAGCCTAGGGATCTGCTGGAATATTTGTCAAGTCATCATTTCTGATCGGCTGTGGTGACTTAACACTATCATAAATGGAAAATGGAGCTAAATCCCTCTTGTTTATGTCTCTTCTCTCTAACGTTTCACTGCATGCACAAAAATGGTTTTGTCCCAGAATAGGGAATTATTACCCTCATATCTGTCATCTTGTCTCCTTTTGTCCTCTTACTATATATATTTTTTTCTTTTGGTGAAAACATATTACTTCTAGCTTGATCTGCCAAGAACTTCCTATGTCTTCATTTTTCTGGTGTTGGCATTTGTCTTTACTTTTCTCTGGAGTCATAGGGCAGGAGGGCTGCAGGGAAAGAAGCTGGGATACAAACAATGAAAAATCCACAAGAGGTGTGTATCAAGGATATTAATTCTGTTGGCTGCGCTGTGCTGTATTCAGTCGTGTCCAACTCTGAGACCCCATAGACTGTAGCCTGCCAGGCTCTTCTGTCCATGAGATTTCCCAGGCAAGAATATTGGAATGGGTTGCCATGCCCTCCTCCGGGGTCTTCCTGACCCAGGGATTGAACACACATCTTTTGTATCTCCTGAATTGACAGGAAGATTCTTTACCACTAGTGCCACTTGGGAAGCTCTATATTAACTCTGATGCAGAGGTAAAACTTAAAGAAAAAAAGAAAAGGCTAAAAAACCAAAAATCCAATCACAGAATCAGTTGCTAAATCTTTCATGCTTAGATCATTTTCTCCAGTTTTACTTTGGATGTTCTAAATTTGTTAAATAATCAATAGGATTTAGCCATTTCCTCCAGACATAGATTTCATTTACATTTATGCTGAAGAAATTATTGAAGTTATCTATTTCAGAAACTTCTTAAAACCCTTCTCTTTTTTCCTAATAAAACTCAGACTTAAAAAAGAAATGATATCAAGTGGCCTGTGTATTATACCTAACATACTCTAAAGGCCCCTCCGCCTCTAGTGTTGATGAAAGGGATAGAAATTACAGAAGCTGAAGAGCTGCAAACATAAAGGGAGAACTATACACTGTTTACTTGGACAGTGAGTTTGAGCAGGCTCTGGGAGTTGGTGATAGACAGAAGCCTGGAGTGCTGCAGTCCATGGGCTCGCAAAGAGTCAGACACAACTGATCGACTAAACTGAACTGATGCACTGTTTATAAAAATATGTTTTTGACCAGAGTGGGGAGATGTTTTCCACAAAGTTCCCTTTTGTTTAAATGTGAGGAATGAATGGTTGGATCTGAGCAATAGGAGCTACTACTGTCTGATTATGAGTAATGGATGAACTGAAATGGTAGCTGTGGCTTCACTAAGTTCATCCAAGTTATGATCAACTTCATAAGTCTCAAGAAGACACCCAATCCCCATGGTATTTTCTGAATAACACTTAGTGTATACCTGAGACTAGTAGCATCTAATACCCTGTGAAATATCTTCATAGCTCGAAAGCTTACCAACGGAGTAGAATGGCTCACTGAAGCCAAAAGGCACAAGAATGGGAGACATTTGTTCTCTTGGAGACCTCAGGTATAAGATAGTCTGGCACTATGATCCTTATTAATCCTCCTTTTCAGGGCCTCTCTTGATTTAGGTAATGAAGTAGAGAGAATTTTGGGTAATATATTGTGGCATCTACAGAAATTATAATATTAATGTTTTTATTCACTTTGATTGGCCTGTAAGTTTAGCCTAATTTCTTTTTACTTATCTTGAAACATAGGAGATAGGTCACCTTTAACTTTACAGTCTTCCTCTATAAAGGTGAATACTGTTGTCCATTTTCAACTTTTCCTTGTATGTCTCCTTTTGAAGCTTTTAATAAATTATTATGATTTCAAATTCCAAGGAATCTTCAAATTTCTCATAGCTACTTGAGATTGCATCATGGGGATTAACCAAAAACTTTTGTTAGAGTTTTAAAATAATATGTGTTCAACCTATAAATTTGTTTTGCTAATTCTAATGGCAATACAGCTATCATCATTAAAAATTACTTCTTAAATATGTAAGTCCAGATATACAGAGGCTAATTATTTCAGTAGCTTCCAATAGATAAATCATGGTGTCTAGATGTGGTAACTAATCCTGTGAATGAAATATCAAACATGAATAATTGAGAAAAGCAGGAATAGTGTGCATTTCCATTCCAAATTACACTTTTAATATTAATATATAACTATATTAAGGAAAGGTCTCACCTTGGTGTTTTGTTAATTGTTTTAGCTCACTAGATTCAACAGTTCCCAATTCCTCTTTAGCTTCCTTTTAACTTTCTAGAGTTTAGATTCAAGGCACTTTTTTTCTACAACTTTATTGAGACATGTCCAGCTTGACTGCACGCTGTGTAAGCAGCAGTGTGGGCAGAGAAACGTTTTTACTTTCTGGTGGTTTTATTGGAGAGAAACCTATCTGTTTTCTGCATCTTGTTTGGCTTGTGAATTGCAGCAGCTTCTCTCTGTCCATAAAGAAGCTATTCCTATTCCTGCTGCATTTCCCTGGAGTCCCAGCCCTTCTCTCCTGCTTTCCTTTGTGTGCTGCATTTTCTCACCTCTCCTTTAAAGTGTTCCACTATCTTTCGGGCACTTGTTATCATCATGTGCTATTGTATTTTCTATACAAATCCTCAGAGTATCTATCATGTTGGAGATTTTTGCTCTTATTTATTTACAGTTTAACTGGCTCAATCCCTGAAAATGTATGTTACATGAGTGAATGGACCTTATTTGTGTTATAGATGGGGATTAGAACAGAGTAGGTGCTTACAAAATATTTGTTTAATAAATTGTTTCCCTTGAAAATGTTTTTGAGATTCATTGCTTCTGTCTTTTCACATCGTCCTGAGGCAAATGTAACTGCTACCATGGTTTCAATAAAGTAAATGCTGCTTACCTAAAAATATTTGTCTTCAATTTACAGCCCTCCTCTGAGCTACCCATCCAAATATCCAACTGCTTTTATCTAGATACCTCTTCAAATTTAATCCAACTGGATTAGTAGTCTATCCCAATGCATTCACAAAAAACCAAAACAAAGACCCTGCTCCATCTTCAGAATTTTGTATTTCATAACTGGAATACTTTTCCATGCCCTTGCTCAAGCCTTAAACAGAGATCATCCTTACATCCTCTCTCTCTTTCATCTCTGTTATTGCAAATTACTGCCTGAGTCTTCCTTATACTGTTGAGTCTCCCTCATAAATAGTTTTCAAACCGCTCCACTCCTCTGTTGCTGTAGCCACAGTCCTAGTAAGGTCATCATCATTTCTCATCTATGTTACTCCAGTGCTCCACATTTGTGTCCTTGCTTCCTGTCATGTCACTCCCCAGTCTTTCCCTAGCATGTATTCCCAGGGATTTATCATGTTGTAAGGGTGACTGTGATACCCTTCTCCCAAGCACACGCCCAATGAAAGCTTTTCAGTGACTTCTCATTCTTTTTAAGTTAAACTCTAAACTCTTTAAGTGGCCTGGAGATGATGGCCTATCTTTATTCCTCTTACCTTTCTGGCTTTGAGTCCTCAGAAGAGTGTATGATTGATCCTTAGGCAATTTCCCCTACATTCCCCTACATTATTGTCAACTGGACTATAGCTAAAATAAAATTTTGAGATTATAGTCTCAAATAAGGACTTTGTATCCTGTTTTTCCATATAGACAATTGTGGATGGATGATTAAACTTTGAAAACAGATGAACATGGTAGGATTAATATCTTATGATAAAATTATATTTCTAAAGGTTAAATTACATACAAAGGGATACCAGCAAGCAAACCTTAGAATTTTCTTTAAGAATCATCTTTGGATCTGCTCTAACACATGAACAAATGTTGACTCAGAGTTTTCAGACAATATTGAATGGCCAATTACTTTTGTCCCAAAATTTTCTAAGTACTTATTACTTGTGTCTAATTATACTCATAGAAATATATCTGTAACATCCTGAAGCATTTTGTAATTCTGAAATTTCACTTGATTCCTGTTAATAATTTATACTATATTTATTATGGTTCCCACTCCAGCCCCAAGTTCAAACTAGGGTCTCCTGTATATCAGGCAGATTCTTTATCTCTGAGCCATCAGGGAAGCCCCTTTTTTCTGCAGTCAATGCTATTTTAAAAGTAAAAATTCCTTTTCTGGTTCTTGTGAACAAAAACATTTCTCCTCTTTCTCCAACCAATTATTTAGATAGTCAATTAGGTCTGCTATTGAGGCAAATAGTTTAAATAATTTTAAAACTTTAATCCTTGAAATGTGAAAGCTACATATATGTTAAATTTATTTAAAATGGTTACTTTCTGATTCTACCTTCATCTTCTTTTCTTCCATTACAGTTGGAGCATACTGCAATTGCCTTCTTTCTTCACTGTTATTAACTTTTCCCCTTTTATCAGAAAAAGGATCTTGATTTCTTTGATTCTCTTATTGATATTTTAAAAGAACTTTTTTCCCTCTCTTGCTGTCTCTCTCAGGCAAGTCTCATCTCAATTGTACTTTGTCATTCATTGTTAGTCTTTGTGTCCCTCCTCTTATCCCAGCGTAGTTTTTTCCTCTTTTTTTTTGGGAGGAGGGCGGAAAGGAGGGGGCACTGGTGTTGGCACATCAGTTTCAGGCCTACAGCAAAATGCATTCATTTCAAATGGAAATTTCAGTTTATATAAAAAAGGCAAAGTTTCTTGATTTCAATAAATTGAAGTCTTATGTAATACATTTTCATCTAAAGAAATTTTAGAATAGAACTTCTAAATAACTAATAGCTGGAAAATTTGGATCTTGGGCTTTAGTTGCTGCAGATAAGGAAAGACATCTGCTTCAGTACCCCCATCTGGCTTTTACACATGCATTTCAGACTCAGTATGCTCTTGTTCTTCCTTTTATATTTGCCCATCTGCTTGTATGGTGTGTTCCCACCCTAACATATTTTCAGACCCTTGCCATAGGGCAGAAGTGCCAAGCAATTATTTGTTGAGATAGATAGCCCACATAATACTGTAAGTGACATCTGTTCTGTAGGAAATCCCTCCCTTGTGGCAGCAATGTCATATTGGCAGCTCATAGGAATATCGGAATTGACATACACAGGAACAATTGAATGTTTCATCTTGTCCTGAATTCTCACTCAGAAAGCATCCAATACCAGATGCTTCAGAGGGTCATGTAACCCCCTGACTCTTTCTCTTGTTCTCTCTACACCTATGATAATTGGCAATACTATACTATGGGGAAAATTTCTTCCTGACCCCAGCTGGTAACCAAATTATGCCCTAAAGCATGAAGATTGGCATATTTTAATGTTTATTGTAGCAAAGATGGTGAAAAGGAGATTTTTTTTCACATTAATGTTCTTATTAGATTGACCTAAATAATAGCTTGAATAATAAATTCCACAAATTACTCTTAATAACATTATTTGGCACAATTACAATGACAGATGAACATTTTAATCTTTTTAGTGTTGACCTCCATGTTTGGCAGTTAGTTCTTGTTCTTTAAACTATTTCAGAAGATGATAAGAAAGACAGTCGAAGTCCACTGTGCTTTGAGACTTGAATGTTCATATTAAGGTATAGTTGGTAAAACTTATATTAATTGGTTCTGAGTAAACTCTGCCAATTTATTGATCTTTAGCCATTTGATATACAGAAAGCAGGCAGAATTTGAAGCCAAAATCAGTAGTGGCAAATTAAAAATATGTTATGTAAGGTGGGTCCCGAATAAATTCACACTTAATTCAATTTCCCAAATCATCTACATTGATATTGTTACTCTCTTTGGTGATCCTCATAACACTATGAACAACTTCAAATTTAAAAAGGTTAGACTGTATAACTATGAAGTGCTTTCAAAATTAAAGTCAAAAGTACTCAAGTCCATAATTAAATCAACTCATTTACATAAATTTAAATAAGATTTAATTATTTAGTAATAATAAGCTATATCAATTTTGTGTGTTGCAATACCTACTGCTGTGAAAATTAGTGGCCAAACCAACTATTTTACTTCTTTATGATTCTCTGGGTCAACAATATGGGCAGTTCATTTTAGTGATTCCTTTGCTGCTAATTTTGCATAGTATCTGGTGACTATCCTGGGGATTGATGTCTAAGACAGCCTCACTCAAAAGTCTGGTTGTTGGTATTGGTTGTCTTTAGTAGGATAACTTGGCTTCTTCGTACCTAGCAGGGTTCTTAAAGTAGGAAGAGACGGGGCCAGCCTTAACGTAAAAATTATTTTAAACTTCTGTTCTGCATGATGTCTCATTGGCCAACCCAACATGGCTAAGCCCAGGATCTCTCCTTCCTTCCTTCTTTCCTTCCTTCCTTTCCCTCTCTCTTTCTTTCTCTATTGTTTTTGTCTGACTTCGATATCAGGATAATACTGACTTTGTAATAAGAATTTGAAAATATTACTTTCTCATCTTTTATCCAGAAGAGATTATGTAGCTGGTTGTTGTATGGTGATAAATGCTCAGTCATGTTTGACTCTTTGCAACCCTGTGGACTATATAGCCCACCAGTCTCCTCTGCCCATGGGATTTCCCAGTCAAGGCTACTGGAGTGGGTTGCCATTTTCTACTCCAAGGGATCCTCCTGACCTGGAGATCGAACCTGCATCTTCTGCATCTTTTGCATTGGCAGGTGGAATCTTTACCACTATGCCACAATTCTTACTTATTGTTTGGGGATTTCTCCATTGAAGCATCTGGGTTTAGAGATTATTTTTTGTTAAGTTTTTAATTCACAAATTCAATTTTATAACAGATATGGAGTGTTGAAATCACTAGTTAAATTGATTTGCCTTCTCTTCTTTTTGGTTCTGTTAGTTTTTGTTTCATGTATTTTGATCCTCATGTAAGACTACTATGTCTCGTTGGTATGTGACCCTTGCATTTTCTAGGACATTTGGGAAGATGCTGTAAAGCATTTGTAAAAGGGAAAATCCTTGGCTTATTTATGATCTTAGTGAGAAAGCTTTGAGTTTCTCACCATTAAGTATGATATTAGCTGCAGATTTTGTGTAGATTTTTTTTTTAAATCAAGTTAAAGAAATTCCTCTTTATTCTTAGTTTGCTAAAACTTTTGTCATGCAAGGGTGTTGTATCAAATGCCTTTTGCACCCATTGATACGCTTATCTGATTTTTCTTCTTCAGTTTTAAAATGGTGGGCTACATTAATTGATTTTCAAATGTTGAACCAGCTTTGTGTAAGTGGGTTAAATTGCACTTGGTCACAAAGTATAATTATTTGTATGCACTGTTGGATTTAACTTGCTAATATTTTGTTGAAAAATTTTTCATTTATGTTCATAAGAGATATTTGTCTATAGTTTTCTTTTCTTGAATTGTCTTCTCTGGGTAATGCCATCCTTATACAATGAGTTAGGAAATAGTCCTCTGCTTTTGTCTTCTGGATGAAACTGTAGAGAATTGGTATAATTTCTTTCTTAAATATTTGGTAGAATTTACCAGTGAGCACATCTAGGCCTCATGCTTTCTATTTTGGAAGGTTATTATCAATTCAATTCATTTAATAGATATGGGTCTATCAGATTGTCTATTTCTTCTTATGCAAGTTTTTACAAATTATGTCTTTCAAGAAATCAGTCCATTTAATCTAGGTTATCAAATTTGCTTATAGAGTTTTTATAGTATTCATTGTCTTTTTATGTCTATCAGCCCTCTAGTAATGTCTCTCTTTTTCTTACAGAAGCTTATTGCTTTTATTCATATCTTCAAAGAATCAGCTGTTGTTTTTATTGATTTTTTTTCCTCTGTTGAGTTCCTATTCTCAATTTCACTGATTTTAGCTCTAACTTATTACTTATTTTCTTTTCGTTACTTTGGATTTAATTTGCTCTTCTTTTTCAAATTTCCCTTAGCTTATTGATTTTAGATTTTTTTTTAGTCTCCTCATTCAATGCTATGTATTTCCCTCTAAGCACTGCTTGGAGAAGGAAATGGCAACCCACTCCAGTATACTTGCCTGGAGAATCCCACAGACAGAAAAGCCTGGTGGGCTGCAGTCCGAGGGGTAGCAAAGATTCGGACACAACTAAAGAAACTTGCTGCTAAGTCACTTCAGTCGTGTCCAACTCTGTGTGACCCCGTAGACGGCAGCCCACCAGGCTTCCCCGTCCCTGGGATTCTCCAGACAAGAACACTGGAGTGGGTTGCCATTTCCTTCTCCAATGCATGAAAGTGAAAAGTGAAAGTGAAGTCGCTCAGTCGTGTCTGACTCTTAGCGATCCCATGGACTGCAGCCTACTAGGCTCCTCCATCCATGGGATTTTCCAGGCAAGAGTACTGGAGTGGGGTGCCATTGCCTTCTCCATAAAGCAACTTAGTATAGCATAATCACTGCTTTCATGGCATCCCATAAATTTTGATAAACTGTATGCTTATTTTCATTTAGCTTAAAATATTTTTTACTTGCTCTTGAATTTTCCTCTCTGATTCATGTATTATTTAGAAGTATGTTGCTTAATCTCCAAGTTTTTTGGGATTTCACACTATCTTTCTTTTGTTGATTTCTAGTTTAAATTCACTGTGATCTGAGGAAATACAGTGTATGATTTCTATTCTGTTAAACTTGTTAAGATGTGTTTTATGGTCCAGATATTGGTAAATGTCCCATGTGAGCCTGAGAAAAATGAACATTCTGCTATTGTTGATGGGGTACCCTACAGATGTCCATTATATCCAGGCAATGGGTAGTATTATTGAGTTCAACTATGTCCTTAGTGATTTTCTGCTTGCCTGGATCTTTCCACTCTGATTGTGGGATGTTAAAATCTGCAACTATAATAGTGGATTCATCTGTTACTCCTTGAAACATCAGTTTTTGCCTCATGTATTCTATTTTAAGGATTGCTATGTCTTCTTGGAAAATTGACTCCTTTCTCATTGTGTAACACCTCTCTTCTTCACTGTTAACTTTCCTTGACTGAAGTTTACTCTGATGAAAATTAGTATCAGTTCAGTTCAGTTCAGTCGCTCAGTCGTGTCCGACTCTTTGTGACCCCATGAATCGCAGCACGCCAGGCCTCCCTGTCCATCACCAACTCCCATTTTCTATTGATTACTCTTAGTATGGTATATCTTTCTTCCTTGATTTACTTTTGATATATGTTAAGTGAAGTGAAAGTGTTAGCCACTCAGTTGTGTCTGACCCTTTGCGATCCCATGGACTGTAGCCCACCAGACTCCTCTATCCATGGAATTCTCCAGGCAAGAATATTGAAGTGGGTTGCCATTCCCTTCTCCAGAGGATCTTCCCAACCTGGGGATTGAACCTGGGTCTGCTGCATTGCAGGCAGATTCTTTACCATCTGAGCCACTGGAGAAGCTCAGGTGGTAATAAATATATATGTTTATTTATTTGTATGTTTATTATAAAAATATAAATTTATTTATTATATATTATATTTATATAATATATTTAAAGTGAGTTTCTTATAGACAGCCTAGAGTTGGGTCTTCTTTTTGATCCACTTTGGCAATCTTTTAATTGATGCATATAAACCATTGTTGGGCAAAGTAATTATTGATATAGTTGGATTACTATCTACCATATTTGCTACTGTTTTCTCTTTGTCATCCAGTTCTTTGTTTCTGTTTTTCCCTTTCACACTTTTCCTACCATTTGTGGTTTTCACTGAGCATTTTATATGATTATAATTCATCTCCTTTTTAAACATATTCATTATACTTAAATTTTTTTTTAATATTTGACCTAGAGTTTGCAATACATATTTGCAAATAATCCAAGTCCATTTTCAAATAACACTGTATCACTTCAAGAGCAAGTACCTTATAATAACAAAATAGTTCTAATTCTTCTTGCTCTTTATATCTTTGCTATCATCCATTTCACTTACACATAAACATACACACAAATATACAAAATTTATAAAACATTGTTGTTATTATTATTTTGAATAAACTCTTTTCTGTTAGATCAATTAAGAATCAGAAAAGCAAAAGATTTATTTTACCTTCACTTAATTCTTCTCTGATGCTTTTTCTTTATATAGATCTGAGTTTTTTTCTTTATATAGATCTGAGTTTTTGACCTATATGATTTTTCTTCTCTCTTAAGAACTTCTTTTAGCATTTCTTGCAAGGTAGGTCAACTGGCCACAAACTTTCTCAATATTTGCTTGTCTGAGAAAATCTTTATTTTGTCTTCACTTTAAAGGATAATTTCACAGGATATAGGATTCTGGGTTGGTGGGTTGTTCTTTTTTGTGTGTGTGTGTCTCTCAACACTTTGAATGTTTCACTATTGTTTGCTTGCATGTTTTCTAAAGAGAAGTTGATGTTAATCTTATTTTGCTCCTTTGTAGGTAAGGTTTTTCTAGCCTATGACTTCTTTCAAGATTTTTCCTTTGTCTTTGATTTTCTAAAGTTTAAACATGATATGCCTAGGTATAGTCTTTTAAGCATTTATCCTGCTTGATATTCTGTAAGCTTCCTGGATACATATTTTGGTGTCTAACTTTGGGAACGTCTCAGTCATTATTGCTGCAAATATTTCTTCTGTTCCTCTTTCTCTTCATTCTCCTGGTATTCCCATTACCATGTACATTATGCCTTTTGTAGTTGTCCCATAATTCTTGAATAGTCTTTTCTGGCTTTTCAGCCTTTGTCTGCTTTCCTTTTCAACTTTGGAAGTTTACATGGTCGTATCCTTAAATGCAGAGATTCTTTTCTAAGTTATGTCCAGTATGGTAATGATTCTGTCAATGGCTTTCTTTATTTTTGATACAGTTTTTGATTTCAAACATTTCCTTTTTATTTTTTTTTAGTATTTCTACCTCTCTGTTTATATTATCTACCTGTTCTTACATGTTACTTACTTTTTCTACTAAAGCCCTTTTTCTACTAAAGCATGTTAATCACAGTTTTTAAAAAAAATTTTGGCTTTATATAACAAATCCCTGCCATATTTTATTGTGGATCTGACACATTTAATCTCCTCAAACTGTTTTTTTTTTTTTCACCTTTTAGTATTCCTTATAATTTTTTGTTTTTGTTTTAAAGTGGACATTATGTATTGCATGAAAGAATCTTCTATAAAAATGTCTTCAGCAATATAGTGGTAAGCTGTGGGAGTAAGGGAAACATTTTAAAGTCTGTGATTCAATCCCAGTCTTTTGGTGAACCTAAGTCTCTGTACTGCACTTCACACAGTCTTAATCTCCACTTCCACATACCCTGGTGGGACAGGATGGGTTGGTGAGGCTGAAGTTGTATGTTTCCTTCTCTTCAGTAGGTTAGGATCTGGTAAAGCAGTGTCTTGTGAGGGAAGGTCTTGTTAAGAATGATAGAATGCTCTAGTTTATTTTAAAATTGCTGCTGTCCCCTTCCTTTTGCCAGAAGCAGGAGGGAATTTGTCTCTGGTTATTCACCATGAGAACCTGGTAGGACTCCTGGGGGTAAAATTCATGAAAGTGGGAAACCCCTTTATGTCTAGGTTCCCTCAGAGCTTATAACCACAGTCCCGTACTCCCTGAGCTTCCAGTGATTCACCAGTTACAGTTCAGGTGTTTCTACCACGCTTCTGGTGCCCAAGGAGGTTTCTGCTTGTGGATATCCGCTTGAGTAAGTTGTGATTCTTTGTATTCTGCTTATCTATCCCTCCACTTTGGGTGGCGGGCAAGAGTTTCCCTGTGACTTCATGTTTTAAACATATCTAAGAAGAATTGTTGATTTTTTAAAATTTGTTCAGCTTTTTACTTATTTTTAGGAAGTACGTCTAAGCTTCTTATATTTGGACTAAAACCCAGAAGTTAGGCACTTGTTTTGTTTTGTTTTTGCAGTTGGTATAGTGGCATTAGTGAAATATTTTTTTCATTTCAATGAAACAGAAATACTTCACAGAAATAAATAGATTTTGAGGTGAGCTAAGGCAACAGAGTTTTGAAAATTCAGTGGTTTTATGGTTAAATATTAAACTGCATTTTGAAAAGGTCAACCTTTAAAAGGAATATTAAGTAACCAACTTTGTATAATAAATTCTATAAATCTTGGATACAATTTAATGATATCTTTGCAAGTGGGTATTACACCTGTTAATTAAAGTTGAAAAAAAATAACCAACAGCCTCATTATTAGTAACTATAAGTAGCAATTCATCTGCTAGATATCCCAGGCATATATATTTAAAGCACAATGTGCTACACAAAGTCAGTGATAGTCAGTTTAATTAGCATCTGATGGGAGTTAGCAATTTAACTTCAATTTACAGCATAAAGGTTAGGTATGGTGAGCTCATTCTATAATACTGGTGTTATTATAATAATGAACAGTAAATTGACCACTGAATAAAAAATAAGAGTAGAGAAAACCCATACATAAGTTTGGTAATCTGTAAAGCTACTACATTCCAATAAAAAAGCATTCTGATTTTTAATTTTAAAATACATTTGTCATTACATGGTAGTGCTTATGGGAAGCTAAAACCTGAAAGCTAGGCTGCTGCTGCTGCTGCTAAGTTGCTTCAGTCGTGTCCGACTCTTCGTGACCCCATAGACTGCAGCCTACCAGGCTCCTCCGCCCATGGGATTTTCCAGGCAAGAGTACTGGAGTGGGTTGCCTTTGCCTTCTCTGGAAAGCTAGGCTAGTCCTAGACAAAAAAAAAAAAAAGTAATCTCATTAATGGAAGTTGGTCTTAGCCATCTGACTTCAAACTAATTCCGATTTTTATAAAATTGTCCAGGTTACCAAATGTTGAGGCAAATTCTCTGTAGTATTTATAATCTCATATTCAGAAATCAAGATAATTTGTTCCTTTTTACCTCCTTAATGTAAAACTACTTCATATATTATTTTGTTGATCTCCAAACTATCTCAGCAGTTTTAAAATGTGTTCTTTATCCTTTTAAATACCTCTTGTGATATTTGTTTTTGTAAACTTACCTCACTTTTATAATAAATTCTGTCAACTTGTACAGTTTGGGGAAAAAAAGGAAAATGAAACAAAATAACAACAAAACCCTATGTTTTGCAACTATCTTAAAAATTCTGGTATCTCATGTTAAGTGAACGTAGCTCAATTTCTGATATTGACCTTTTTCTGGGTGGGGCTATGTCTATAACAAACTTAGAGCTAATTTATATCTACCTATGCATGTATTTCTTCAATTTAAGTCTGAATTTGGCAATAAGGAGTTCATGATCTGAGCCACAGTCAGCTCCCGGTCTTGTTTTTGTTGACTGTATAGAGCTTCTCCATCGTTGGCTGCAAAGAATATAATCAATCTGATTTCAGTGTTGACCATCTGGTGATGTCCATGTGGAGAGTCTTCTCTTGTGTTGTTGGAAGAGGGTGTTTGCTCTGACCAGTGCGTTCTCTTGGCAAAACTCTATTAGCCTTTGCCCTGCTTCATTCCGTATTACAAGGCCAAATTTGCCTGTTACACCAGGTGTTTCTTGACTTCCTACTTTTGCATGGCAGTCCCCTATAATGAAAAGGACATCTTTTTTGGGTGTTAGTTCTAAAAGGTCTTGTAGGCCTTCATAGAACCGTTCAACTTCAGCTTCTTCAGCATTACTGGTCAGGACATAGACTTGGATTACTGTGATATTTAATGGTTTGCCTTGGAAACGAACAGAGATCATTCTGTCATTTTTGAGATTGCATCCAAGTACTGCATTTCGGACTCTTTCGTTGACCATGATGGCTACTCCATTTCTTCTGAGGGATTTCTTCCTGCAGTAGTAGATATAATGGTCATCTGAGTTAAATTCACCCATTCCAGTCCATTTTAGTTCGCTGATTCCTAGAATGTCAACGTTCACTCTTGCCATCTCCTGTTTGACCACTTCCAATTTGCCTTGATTCATGGACCTAACATACCAAGTTTCTATGCAATATTATTCTTTACAGCATTGGACATTGCTTCTATCACTAGTCACATCCACAACTGGGTATTGTTTTTGTTTTGGCTCCATCCCTTCATTCTCTCTGGAGTTATTTCTCCACTGATCTCCAGTAGCATATTGGGCACCTACCAACCTGGGGAGTTCCTCTTTCAGTGTCCTATCATTTTGCCTTTTCATACTGTTCATGGGGTTCTCAAGGCAAGAATACTGAAGTGGTTTGCTAGTCCCTTCTTCAGTGGACCACATTCTGTCAGACCTCTCCACCATGACCTGCCTGTCTTGGGTGGCCCCACACGGCATGGCTTAATTTCATTGTTAGACAAGGCTGTGGTCAGTGTGATTAGATTGACTAGTTTTCTGTGACTATGGTTCGTGTGTCTGCCCTCTGATGCCTCTCCCAACATCTACTGTCTTACTTGGGTTTCTCTTACCTTGGACATAGGGTATCTCTTCACAGCTGCTCCAGCAAAGCACAGCTGCTCCACCTTACCTTGGACAAGGGGCATCTCCTCACAGCAGCCCCTCCTGACCTTGAAGGTGGAGTAGCTTCTCTTGGCCCCACTTCATGGGAAATAGATGGGGAAACAGTGAAAACAGTGAGACTTTATTTTTGGGGGCTCTAAAATCACTGCACATGGTGATTGCAGCCACAAAATTAAAAGACGCTTACTCCTTGGAAGGAAAGTTATGACCAACCTAGATAGCATATTCAAAAGCAGAGACATTACTTTGCCAACAAGGGTCCATCTAGTCAAGGCTATGGTTTTTCCAGTGGTCATGTATGGATGTGAAAGTTGGACTGTGAAGAAAGCTGAGCGCTGAAGAATTGATGCTTTTGAACTGTGGTGTTGGAGAAGACTCTTGAGAGTTCCTTGGACTGCAAGGAGATCCAAACAGTCCATTCTAAAGGAGAACAGCCCTGGGTGTTCTTTGGAAGGAATGATGCTAAAGCTGAAACTCCAATACTTTGGCCACCTCATGTGAAGAGTTGACTCATTGGAAAAGACTCTGATGCTGGGAGGGATTGAGGGCAGGAGGAGAAGGGAACGACAGATGATGAGATGGCTGGATGACATCACTGCCTCGATGGACATGTTTAGATGAACTTCGGGAGTTGGTGATGGACAGGGAGGCCTGGCATGCTGTGATTCATGGGGTTGCAAAGAGTCGGACACGACTGAGCAACTGAACTGAACTGAACTGAACTGATGCATGTATTTTCCTAACAACTGCTTAGATATTGTTTCACTATTAAAGCTTCATAAATCAATGAAGTTTTAATAGTTAGAAAAAAGGTAGAATCTCTTTTTTAAATAGGTATCAGGAAGATCCCCTGGAGAAGGGAATGGCAACTCTATATTCTTGCCTGGAGAATTCCATGAGCAGAGGAGCCTAGCAGGCTGAGCAACAGGACAAAGTGATAAAATTAAACAGAAACAAAAAACAAAAGCAAAACGGCTCTAAAACCATGTAGCAGGATAAGTCATGTATTTAATTGTAGACTAGGTAAATTTAATCTTTGGAATTCAAAATATCCGATTCCACATTCTTTATTTTTCTTGCTAGTGCCCATTTTTGCTTGTTTTATTGCCTTGTGACTTTAGGATCTCTCTTCCTCACATGTGTGTCCTTGAGAAATTTTGCTTTAAAAAAACAAAAATGAGGTCTCTTGTATAAACTGTAACTGTAGATTTTTCTTTTACTTTCCATTTTTTAAAGCATGTGTTTTCTGAAGACCACACTACAGAGTTCATGTGCCCTCTTAACCGTGGTTTCATGGATGTCATATATTGGCTCTTAATAGGAAAGTTTCCTTTGAGGACAAGATCCAAATCTACTGCTTTCTTGAAACTTCACAGTATTCATTTTCTGATATATTAACTCAATAGGTACTCAGTAAATGTTAATTGGTTGAATAAATGAACCAATGAAAGGGATGCAAATTCTTTCACCTTTGTTAAGACTAACCAGTCTGTTCTTGCTCAGGACTGGCTTAAATTGCTGAAAGGGCTTTTGGTGGAACTGTTTCTTAATTTAACTTGCTTTCTACTTGTAGAACCTATGGGAAGTTGGCTAGTTATCTAATGTTGATCATATTCACTTTGCATATATTTTTGGACAAGGATTAGAGATCCAATTTGGCAATTATTCAGTGACTATTCAAGTAACCTATATTTTTTACATCAAAAAAATATGGGTAAAGAAAGCAGTAGTGACCATCAGGAAAATATGTCTTGTTTACTTGGTGGAGACTGCCCAATTCAAATTAATTAAAATTATTAATGTGGTGAGTATCTCCTTTAGCCATGTCTCTGATTTTAAGTCAAAAGAAAACTACCAAGCAAGAGTGCATATTGAGTAAAACTTACACAGAGACACATCAAGCTTTCCTTTTAAACTTTGTTTTAAAATTTTAATAATGGGAAAAAATACTTTTAGCTAAAAAGCAAAATGCTGAAATATCTGATTATGCTTATTTTGCCTCAGGTAGCATATTTATTTTAGAATTCATGGGATACATGAAAGATGTATTTGCCAAGATTCTTGTCTATTAAAATCTGCAGTTCCAAGGCAGTGTTTTAATCCTATTAAAGCTAATTGAATGGATTCTACAGGCTTTGTCAGTTAGGTGAAGTTCAAATTGTAACTAGTATTAAAGGAAGAAAAATATTGTGTAAGAACCAAATAGTAACGTCTAACTTCTGCCATTTATTCTTTCCACTTGAACCTAGGGCAATGTGAAAGAGTGCTTTCTGAGTTCACAGGGCAATTCATTGGAGACATTGGGATGAGATCTGGTTTCCAAAAGGACAATTAGTACGTAAAAAAGGCCTCGGTGTTTGGAAGTTAAATTATGTCTTTATGGGTCCAGTAGCTCTACTGGAGACAAAGGTCTGACAGTGTTTCCATTAAAACACCACTTTCCAGAGCAAACACTGTCAGTGTAAAAATTTGCTCCAGGCTAAAGTTGGCATCAAGATTCTAGCCTAGAAGCTATTTTGTTTCAGAAATTCATTTGGGCCAGTTTAGCTTAATGGTTAAAGGGGATGGATATATATGTGTCCTGTTACTTTTTTTTTTTTTTTAGTGAAGTTATGAAATTCTTTTTTCAATGGAATGTGCACTGGATAGTTTTTTTCCATACAGCAAAATAGACGTGTTTATAAAAAGAGCAGTTTGGAACAAAACACATTTTCAGTCTTGGATAATTTTGTATATTGGGCTAAAGGATTAGTGTTCTTGTTTATTTTTATTTTCATTAAAAAAAATTCACATTGAAGGTGTTTCTTCATTTAAATGCAACTCAGCCAAAGTTGACATCAATTTGAAAGCCAAATATTTGTTTATATATGGAAAGATTTTATATGTAAATAGTACTGATTTTCTAAAGGCAGAAATTACAAATATTTATAAACTGTTTTATATTAAAAGTCTCCTGTTAGTGATGACTTAACTGAGAGAAAAATTAGCTGGGAAGAAACGCAATTCCAAACTTTTATGTAACAGGCAGGACTGATAATTTATTTCACCATTTGCACAGTGTTTTTATTTAGGATCTTACATCATTTAATAGGGTTTATAACAACTGGAAGCTCTGTATAGTCTAAACTATAAGATTTTATAAAGACCGTTTTTCATGATAAGACTATCTCCCACTGTATTATTCAATATTCTTCACATAATTCTGATCTGTATAATGAATTTTCCTAGAGGATTTTTTATGCATGAAGTCTTGGAAAAAAGAGTATTTTCTGTGTATTCTCTTTTAAGTCCACAGTTCAAATCTCTAGAATAACCTCTGATCTTTTAACATTGCATGACTATTGGTAAAACATTTTTGAGCATCTATAAGTTATGTATTATTACATTTAAAAATATATACTGATAATATCATACTAATATAGTTTCAAATAAAAATAGTTTTATATTTTTGTCTTTGAGAACAACAAAAAAAATAGGAGTAAGAATTCTAGTGCTCTCTGCTACCACCCCGGTTGTTAAGACCTTATGTTGAAGACCCACATCCTTGATATCTGGGAGAAGTTGTGCTGATCCTCTGAGGTTAGGGACTTCGTCCCAGAGGACTGGATTTATGTGATCCAAAATATATGAAATATCCAGAGATACTGATTAGTAGAACAGAGAGAAGGACTTACCTTCTTTGTTTTAAAATCAGCTTCTTATTTGTGTGCATCCTTCTACCATAGCTAGTGGTTGACATCCACCTACCTCAAGACCCAGCTTTAATAATCCTTCTTCAGAGATATTTTCCTTAGTCTTTTTCACCCTCAGTGGGAATTAATATCTCTTCTCCTAAATCATCATTTGAATTTCTATTTTAAGAGTAGCCATAGCTGCCTTCCATTAGCATTTTGAAAATGTATATATATATATATCTATATAGATCCATAATCTATATTCCTCAGTTTACTTGATTAGTTTTTTTAACCTATAAGGCTAATGTATATTTAAACATTACATGTCAATGTTTGTGATTTGTACCTGATGGAGGTTCAAGAAACACTTTTGGCTAATCTCTTGCTCAGACCACTACAAAAACTTTTAAATGGCCTCCTTGCTTAAGAGTCCACCCTCTCCCATCATCTTGCATATTGTGACACATTACATTCCGGAAGTAGAGATCCAGTTGTGTCAATCTTCCACTAAAAGTTTTCACTGGCTACTCTTCCAAATATTATTCATCCTTGTATTGTAGGCCTTAAATAATCTGTCCCTTTCTCATCTTTCCAATGTTACTGCTTGACTACTTTTTATATACCATATTTTCAGGACCAAGTATGACACTAACTGTTCATCAAATATACTTCAGGTTTCTCTGTGATGAATTCTATAGAGTAATTGTAGGTTCAGAGGATAGAGATTGTTTCTAGTTACTATAGATTTAAGCAAATGCATGCCAAAATCATAATGAAATATTGATCTGGTGATAATTCACTGCCCTGTGGTAAATTTATAGTTGGTTAAACATCTACAGCAAAGAGATTAATAATGGAAGCAAGCAAGCAACTTTTTCAACTTTGTACAATCATTGGGTGCAAGAACTGAGACTTAGACCTGTGGTTGATTATGTCCAAAATCCTTGTACTTAACTAATAAATTTCCCTCTCTACCTGTCCCATTTTCTCTTTCTCTTCTCACTTCCTTCTCTCTGTCTTTGCTTCTATGTGTATGTGTATACACACACACACACACACACACACACACATATATATATAAAACATACAAATAGTATATAGTATGTATGGACTTCCCGGGTGGCACTAGTGGGAAAGAACCACTGCCAGTGCCTGAGACATATAAGAGACATGGGTTCAATCCCTGGGTCTGAAAGATCTCCTGGAGGAAGGCATGACAATCTACTGCAGTATTCTTGCCTGGAGAATCCCATGGAGCCTGGCAGGCTACCGTCCTCAGAGTTGCAGAGTTGGACGTGACTGAAGTGATTTAGCATGCATGTACTCATATATATATATATATATATATTTCTTTATTAGTATTTTAAGTGAAAACACTTAACAAATACATATTTCAATTACCTCGAGCAATTGGGTAAGATGACAAGTAACTAATATAAATGTTAAGCTTTTCACTTATTTTTAAAAAGTCAACTCTAAAAGTACAAAATTGTTTAGTCATGGTTTGATATTATGTGAAAAAGAAAGGGGTTTTAGTTGACCACACACACATAAAATAACCGTTTATCAAAACTTTCCTATGTATTAGGGACTTTTCTAAGATTTTTTATATAGTGACCCACTTGATCTTTTCAACAATCTCAGTGAATGGATACTGGTCTGATTTCACTTTATGTATAAAGAAACCGAGGAACACCATGTTCACTATTCCACCCCATTCATTAGTTTTCCAGTTATTTCACAAATGTTTAGCTGATTTCTACCATGTGCTCAGTTTTGGAGATGTGTCAGTGATTAAGGCAATTGCTTTCATCAGAGAGCTGGCTGTCTATTTGGAAAATAGAGGAAAACATAAGAATTATAGGACAGTATGAAAAGTTCCATAATGGGTCAGCACACAGTTCTATAGTAATATTATGGGTGAGGGTGTGAGTGGTTATCCAATCTAGTTTTTGAGACTAGGAGAGACAGCATCCCAAAGAAATTTATCCCTAGGTTAAAATCTGGTGAATGAGAGAGAGGTGGCCTGGAACAATAGGGGGTGAGGAAATAGTGCTCCTGGCAGAGGGAACAGCAGGTACAAAAGTTCTGAGGTGAGAAAAATCATGAAGAACTTGACAATAAAGTCATACAAAGAATCATGAAAGAATAAGTGCAGTATCCCAGAGATCAAATTTAAGATTGGATTGATGTGATAGCAAGTATTTTTTGAAATATTTGTGTATGGGGAAAATAATCTTTCACATTCATCTGAATGAAGAATGAGAAACATAAATTAACATGTTTATCACTATGTTAACTTGTTAGAATGTGGTGATTTACAGTTTAAACATAAACATTTAAACTATTAGATTGATCCAACAGCAGAATGGGTTTGGTGTCTTTGTTACTGGAGGTGCTTAATTGCAGTTTGGAAAATTTTCCAAATTTTTCTTTTTACACGAATAATTGAAAAACATGTTTTTCTTTCTCTCATTAGGAAGTAACTTAAAATGTTCTCAAAGGTACTTTCTACCTCATTCACCCCTGAAAACATTACTAGATTGGAGATAGTGTTGTTAAGAAAAATGACAGTGGTGTGTAGCAGTCTAGAGTTGCTGACTATAGAATCCATGGAAAAGGACATATAATAATTGAAGTTCAGTTTGTAAGCAGTCTTACAGCTCATGGACCCCTATTTTGAAAAAATAGTGAATGGATATAAAATTATGGTCTTCTATTGTATACAATTTCAGTTTAGATATGAAGAGTAGGATATTCTCACAGGCAATAGTGAAAGTGAAGTTGGTCAGTCTGTCCGGCTCTTTGCGACCCCGTGGACTGTAGCCTGCTCGGTTCATCCCTCCATGGGATTGTCCAGGCAAGAATACTGGAGTGGGTTGCCATTTCCTTCTCCAATACTAGTCAGTATATTTTAGTGTTCTAGACATTCTATCTTGAGAGGGCATTTGTTTTGGAAGGACCTAACATTAACATTCCTAAAGGAGATCAGTCCTGGGTGTTCATTGGAAGGACTGATGCTAAAGCTGAAACTCCAATACTTTGGCCACCTCATGTGAAGAGTTGACTCATTGGAAAAGACCCTGATGCTGGGAGAGATTGGGGGCAGGAGGAGAAGGGGACAACAGAGGATGAGATGGCTGGATGGCATCACTGCCTCGATGGACATGAGTCTGAGTGAACTCCAGGAGTTGGTGATGGACAGGGATGCCTGGCGTGCTGCAATTCATGGGGTCGCAAAGAATCGGACACAACTGAGCGACTGAACTGAACTGAACATTAACATGCAGTGATTTTTATTTTTTAATTTATATCTGAAATTGTCCCTTAAAAGAGAAATAATTTAATATATTTTAATAATTTAAAATTACCATATGGAATGATTTGGTACAATGTTTAAATACCATTTTAAATATAGCTTATGCTGAAAAAATGTATTTTAAAGATAATTTTATTGGTATAAAATTCAGGACCCAAAGGTTTGAGTTGGAGGTATGGAAGTTTTTAACATTAACTGAAATGCCTTCTCTTCTTTGACCTTTGACTGATTGCAGATCATGTACCAAAGAGTTTTGCCATAAAATTCCCAGTAATGGTTCAAATAGTGGCAGATTAAGTCAGATAGATAATAAAATTACCAATGGAAAATAACTCAAATATTATTGCTGCTGCAGTAAGGATGTCATTTCACTTCTTTTTATGCATTTGGCAGATTCAGAACTATCTCACTCATACATCCAGGAGGGACTATGTCAGAATGATATCTTGTGAGATATTAGGAAGCAAATGTGGAGGCAGAAGTTACCTAATTATATAGTTTCCAATCTATTTTAGTACAAGCAGTTTACTAGTAGCTTATAAATAGAGGAGGGAAGTTTAGAATCATGAGTTGGCAGAACATTCTGCTTTCTCTTTTTCCTGTGGATTGCTGAATTATTCTTCTGGAATCTTATACCTAACGATAAAATCCACCTTTCTTGAAGTATTGGTATTGTTACCCTGCATTTGCTAGCAATTCATTGAAGGACAGTGAATTTATTGTGTTATAAGATTACAACTTGGGAAACAGTGGAGAGGGTAATCATAAAAGAAACATTCAAGATCTTAAAAAATGAGGACAACAACAATTGAATGGTCCTTTGGAGTTGGTCTTTTTTCAATTTCCCTGGTCCTAAATGTAGCCTCACTATTTTAGAATAGCACCTATAACATAACTAGCCAGAAATAGAGAAAGAGAAATATTTAGTGTGACAAACTGGGCCAGGGGAGATGAAGGGGTTTGGAATGAAGCAAATAAGTTCTTTGAATTCTTCAGGGGGCAAGAGGGAGTTGGGGAGGGGAGTGCTAACATCAATCTAGAGCACATCTCTTTACTTCAAGTATGGAACTTTGAGTTAAGAGATGAAATCATTAGAATGAAACCACATTTTAAAACTATCATTTACCTTTCACTAATATTAAGAAAAATGGCTTAATATCTTAATCACGAGTGAAAGAAGTTAAATTTAAAAGAGAATACTGCATTCTAAAGATGAGAAATAGGCAAGCCACAAGTCCTGAAAAATGTATTTTTACAGATGTTATGTAAGATTCAATTAATTCATGGAACTATTTTTGCCATCCTAGTGCTAATGTTAGAGCATCTTATGAAAGAGAGGTTAAAAGGATACATTTAATAACTTTGGAATCATGGTTGGTTATTTTTGTGTTAGCTCTATCAAAAGGTCAATCTGAAAAGTTCTGTCATGGATAGCACTGTGAATGAACTAACCAAACACATTTAATACAGGGTTGCAGTCAAAGGTGACATCTATGTAACTTTGAATGAATGATTGGTATAACTTCACTGGCACTAATCATTTCATTTTGGCTTCATCTTGGGCTTATTTTATTCTTCTGACATTTAATAAAATCTATAAACCAACTTAAAAAACAAATTCAACAATTATGTACTTTGGGCTTTTAAACATATTTTATTTAAGCCAAGAAGTTATTGGCCTGTTCTTTTGACACAGTTGCTTTGTGGACTGTAGGATTTTATTTATCATCTGTTTAATGGAGATTAACAAATAGAATCTATGCGGTTAAATTGGTTTTGTAAAGTAGAATCAAGTAAGTTTTATGTGTATGTGCAAAGAATGCTGTCTACCACAACAGTAATTAGAAGATTTATGAAACTTCTGTTTAAATACTGATCTCTGGCTTTGCTTCTCTTTTAGTTTAAAAAATGTTTTGATGTATTATTCTTCTCAACAATGTAAAAATAATCATAAAAAAATAATATAAAAATAATAGGCATGTTCCTTAAATAAAACAAATTTGTATCATAGTCTAAAACACCCTGCATAATCTGGTTCCTATTTTCCTCATCTAGTCTCCAGTCATTCTTCTTTCCCTCACTATACTGCAAACTGGCTTAACAGTTTTTCAAAGTCAGCTTGCTTGCCTCTAATGGGGAGCTTTTTCATATGCTGTTCCATCTGTCCTGCTCTTGCATGCCTGCCTCCTTTTCATTCCCGAGGTTAGTGGTTCTGTTTGCTAATGGGCCTCCTTCTTCAAGGGAGCTTGTTTGTTAGTATTTATGTTAGCATTTGTTTATCTGTTGAAATTTTGACAGCTCCATTAACCTAAAGTTCTGTGAGAGTAAAGACTCTTTTAAACTCTTTCACCCTTTGTCCATAGACGCCAACAAATGCTGGATATGTAGTAGCTCCTATTCAATGAAAACGATTGCATTAACTGAAAATAGAGTACTGAATTAATGAGCTTCCCTGATGTCTCAGATGGTAAATAATTCACTTGCAATACAGGAGACCTGGGTTTGGTTCCTGGATCAGGTAGATGCCCTGGAGAAGGGAATGGCAACCCACTCCAGTATTCTTGCCTGGAGAATTCCATAGACAGAGGAGTATGGCAGGCTACAGTTCATGGGGTTGCAAAGAGTCAGACGTGGCTGAGCAACTAACACTTTCTTAACTTTCTTTCAATTAATGCATAACTCTGAAACAGATGCCTTCAAACAGTTGCCAGATACTTACTGAAACTGATAACATGAAATGCAATGAATTCTTGAAGATTTTGAAAAAATATAAAGACATATAAGGCAAACTCAGGAAGTGTTACAAGATAGGATTATTTACTTTTGGAATTCTTTAAATATCCTGATAATATTGGGATTAGTTCATATATTATGTTGCTGTTGTTTAGTTGCTAAGTCATGTCTGACTCTTTTGCAATTCTATGGACTATAGCCTGCCAGGTTCCTCTGTCTATGTGACTTCCCAGGCAAGAATACTGGAATGAGTTGCCATTTCCTTCTCCAGGGGATATTCCTGATCCAGGGATTGAATGCACATCTCCTGTGTCTCCTGCATTTCAGCCAATATTTTACCTGCTGAGCCATATAGAAACCTCAATATGATGTATAAAAACTAAATCTCGTTCAGATCTTGGTTGACAAATGTGCAAAAAGTCATTTATATTAGAATGGGCTGTAACTCAGTGTAAGAAGATAGAATGAATAATTTAAAATTGCTAAATGTTTAGCAATTTGTGAAAGTATTTTTGTTACAAATAATGTGTTTATGACAATTAGTACAGAAGAAAATGTAATTGTATCATTGGAAGTTTATGAAAGATGATACCATAAAGTAAGTTTTAATCAAATTTTAAAGTTGCTTGATGTATTTTGTAGGTAACCCAGCGAAAATATTTTAGGCAAAGCTCGAAAAGATGCTGGAAGTCCAAGCAAAAATGCCAAGAATTGGGTTAATTGGCATAATACAAGGTGGCTGGGCACAGTTGGGGAAAGTGTCAGAGTAGGGAGAATCCCTACCAAGAAAGACGGTTTGTGCAATTAGCTCTCTGAACTTTAACCCTTCAAGAATAATTAATGAGTAACAGAGGGGATCAAGACAAAGACACAAAGTGATATGGTGGGTGCTAGCAAGTAATACATCAAAGAATGCTCATAATTGGCCCTGTGGCTTTCATTCTTTGCCCTATTTCTTTCAATTCATTGACTCAAAATAATGGGTTCAGGTTCATTATCAACAGGTTTTTAGCTGTAAGAGTACAACATTACAACAAAGCTTGGATTGTGGCAGTGTTGATGTCTAAGAAGTTGTAGTTGGTAACCACGCTTTGAGGAGGGAAAATAACAGATTCCTTCTAAATGAATCAACAGCTTTTACAGACATATTCAGGATCTTGAGAACCTTATATTCTCCAACTCTACAATGCTGGAATTTGGTTGGTGTGGGCAGGTATGTGTATTTCTATTTGAATGATTGATGTTTGAGACTATGGGGAAAGGTTTATCCTCCCTATATTATTTTAAATGAAATGGAATTATTGACATATGATGCACAAAGATACCAAGTGTTTTGTCAATCTATGCATGTAACTATAGATTATTTCTTATATTTTTGCATTATAAGTTTGTAGAAGTTTTGGTTTCCTTTGATTATTTACTTTAGGTCATTATGGGAGAAAAAGTAGAAAGTTTTCTGAGAAATTGCTCAGTGTTCTGAATTCTTTTAATTTAGTAAGTTAAATTTAATAAGAACTTATATTGTTATGTACAGATATATATACATTTTCAAGATTTATGCTTTTCATTTTATTTAATTTTGTGTGGTCATTATGTAAGACAGTAAATCTTATTTTTGTACTTGAATATTAAAAAATATCTTTCTTGATTAATAACTCCAGAGCTTTTGGAAGTTATCATTGCAGCTATTAGTTTATATTACCATATTAGTACAGCTAATTTCAATTTTAAAAATTATTATTATTATGTAATTGTAAATATCAGAGCCTATTAATGCATCTAATGTTTATCATTTAAAATTTCAAATATTTTCATAGTGCTTAATATTAGCATTTTATTCAACTAAAAGCTTAGCTATGTCTTTTGAAATAGAATTTTATTAAAAGCTTCTATATTTTCAGTTACTTGTTATATTGTCTTTCTCAAAATGGTACCGTTTACTGGTAAATAAGCCATTTATTTATCATTAATGTTTCAATCAATTTCTCTCAAACTTGAAATACGAACTGGAGCCAAATACTGAATATGTGATTGATTGAGTTAGACATTTAGCTCTGGGATTCCCATTAATTAAACATCCATTAAAATGTATTGAAAATGCTTGATGGAGATAAAATTGACCAGAAACATATATATACATGTGTGTGCATATATATATATATGTATTTCATTATTGTATGCGTTATATATATTATATATGTATTATATACATATATGTATTGTATACATTATATGTATTTCATATATATATGTTTTTGGTCAATTTTGTCTCCATCAATCATTTATATATATATATATATATCATTATCTCATAGTAATGAAATCAGTACTAATTACCTAGCATGTATCTACTGAGAATATAATTTGTGCCAATAAAAACTGTATGACATTATCACTAATTCATATGAACATACTGTTGGAAATCATAGTGCCTATGATCATTATGATTCACTCTAATAACTCCATGAATTTACAAATTTAGCTTGCATATTTTCTGGTGGACAGTGTTTAACAATGTATTTTCTTTTGTTTTCAGTCATAATGGTACATTCGGTTTTAAATGAGGAATGTAACAGAAGTTTTTTATCAGTTAACAGAAAGCATCTTTCATTTTGGTTAGTAAATAGTTCACTAATATATAATATTGGCCAAATATTTCCTGTAGTGAATTAAAATTTTCTTGGACTTAAAATTTAAGAGTTTTAAATATTCTAGAGAGTGTCTTTTGACTTTAGGTTATCAAGCTAATCTAGCAAAGATCCTCCTAGCTCTGATGTACTGTGCTAAATCTGGGTGAAGTAGTAAATTTAGGACTGAGGCTTTTGGAGGATTTATCTCCCAGTTTTAAATTCTCCACTTACCCTGAAGCAAATGTGTATGCATACACATTCATTACTTCTGTATACATTTCATAGTTAAGTATTAACTAAGCATTTCCTGATATAACAAGTATTCTAGTTGATGGATTGGAAAATCAAAGATGAATAAAAGTGTCATCATTAAGCTCACAGTCTACTGGGGGAGACAGATATATAAACAAATAATAATAATACACCAGTATTCAGTACTATAATGAAGATATGAAAAAATTCTTTCCAATCAGAAGAAAGGAGCCACTAAATATGACTGAGGAGTCTCCTGTAAGACTTCATTAAGAAGGTGGCCTCTAAACTTGCATCTTGATTGATAAATAACCCTTAGTCTAATCAGACAGAAAAGGTGAGAGTGGAGACAATGTATTATACAAAGTTATTAAGTCATAAAGAGCACTGCTGGCTCAGATGGTAAAGAATCTGCCTACAATGTGGGAGACCTATGTTCGATCCCTGGGTTGAGAATATATCCTGGAGAAGGGAATGGCTACCCACTCCACTATTCTTGCCTGGAGAATTCCATGGACAGAGGAGCCTGGCAGGCTACAGTCCATAGGATTTCAAAGAGTTGGACATGGGTGAAGTGACTTAGCACAGCACAAATTCAAATAGTAGCGAATTGTTTGAAAGATTACTTTGAGTACTGAGTACTGGTTGGAAAGTTGTAGGGACATTAGGCTAGTTTGTTGTATGGGATCAGGTTGAAAAGTACCTTGAATCTATGCTAAAAATTTTGGACTTAATTCTGGGAGCTATAGGGTAACTCTGGAATATTTCTAAGAACACGTTTAGAAAGACAAGTGCATAGACAGTGAATAGCTGGTCTGGAGAGAGCAGAGACTGGTGGCTGACAGCAAGGACTTCTGGGAGTCTACTGTGACTGTTCAGATAGTAAACTATGACCTACTTAACTGAGGCAAGGGCAATGAGTCTGGAAAAGAGTAGGGCAGATTTAAAGACTACTGAATGAGTTGCACAGGATTTAGATACTGCAATGTAAAGAACCTGGTATAGCTGAGAGAAAGCTCCAAGATTTTGTGTGTGTGTGTGTGTGTGTGTGTGTGTGTTTGAGATATTGTAGGTATAGTGTTTCTTGTGGGAAAATAATGAGATAGACATTATGTTTTAATAAAAAGCATCTTTGAGATATAATTCATATAATATACCATTCAGTTCACCCACTTAAAATGTGCCATTTAATATTTTTTTCTAGAGCATAGTCACAGAGTTATATAAACATCACCACAATCTAATTTTAGAATATTTTCATCATCTTCCCCACAAAACACCATAGCCATTAACAGTCACTCATTACCCCCGTTTCCCCAACTCTGGGGAACTACTACTATGCTTTCTGTTTTTGATCTATTCTCATCATTTCATATACATGAACACACAGTATGTAGTCTCTTGTCCCTGGCTTCTTTGACTTACCATAATGTTTTCAGGGTTCAGCCATATTGTAGCATGCATGAGAACTTTGTTCTTCATTCTCTTTTATTGGAAAATAATATTTTATTGTATAAACATATTTCACTTTATTCATCCCTTAATTGGTTTATGAACATTTGGGTTGCTTCTACTTTTTGGCTATTTTGAGTAATGCTGCTGCTATAATGTATAAGTTTTTATGTGGAGGTATTCCTTCATTTTCAATTCACCAAGGTCTTAACTATGTCTTATAGTAACTCTTATTTAACATTTAAAGAACTGCCAAATTGTTTTCCAAAATGACTGCACAAATTTGCATTCCTACTAGAAATGCATGAAGGTTCCAATTTCTCCATATCCTTATCAACACTTTTTATTATTTTTTTGCTGTAATCATCCTAGTGTATGTGATATCATGATTTGGTTTTACATTTCCCTAAGAGTTTTGCCAAGAAAATGTACTGGTCATAGCAAACACTCTCTTCCAATAACACAAGAGAAGACTCTACACATGGACATCACCAGATGATCAACACCAAAATCAGATTGATTATGTTCTTTGCAGCCAAAGATGGAGAAGCTCCACACAGTCAACAAAAACAAGACTGGGAGCTGACTGTGGCTCAGATCACGAACACCTTATTACCAAATTCGGACTTAAATTGAAGAAAGTAGGGAAAACCACTAGACCATTCAGGTATGACCTAAATCAAATCCCTTATGATTATACAGTGGAAGTGAGAATTAGATTTAAGGGCCTAGATCTGATAGATAGAGTGCCTGATGAACTATGGAATGAGGTCCGTGACATTGTACAGGAGACAGGGATCAAGACCATCCCCAAGAAAAATGCAAAAAAGCAAAATGGCTGTCTGGGGAGGCCTTACAAATAGCTGTGAAAAGAAGAGAAGCGAAAAGCAAAGGAGAAAAGGAAAGATAAAAGCATCTGAATGCAGAGTTCCAAAGAAGAGCAAGAAGAGATAAGAAAGCCTTCCTCAGCGATCAATGCAAAGAAATAGAGGAAAACAACAGAATGGGAAAGACTAGAGATCTCTTCAAGAAAGTTAGAGATACCAAGGGAACACTTCATGTAA
>NW_011495076.1:11312864-11313577 GCF_000754665.1 Bison bison bison | reverse complement strand
AAAGAAAGGCAATGCCAAAGAATGCTCAAACTACTGCACAATTGCACTCATCTCACACGCTAGTAAAGTCATGCCTACAAAATTCTTCAAGCCAGGCTTCAGCAATACGTGAACCGTGAACTTCCTGATGTTCAAGCTTGGTTTTAAGAAAAGGCAGAGGAAGCAGAGATACAAATTGCCAACATCCGCTGGATCATAGGAAAAAGCAAGAGAGTTCCAGAAAAACATCTATTTCTGCTTTATTGACTATGCCAAAACCTTTAACTGTGTGGATCACAATAAACTGTAGGAAAATTCTAGAAAGAGATGGTAATACCAGACCACCTGATCTGCCTCTTGAGAAATTTGTATGCAGGTCAGGAAGCAACAGTTAGAACTGGACATGGAACAACAGACTGGTTCCAAATAGGAAAAGGAGTTCGTCACGGTTGTATATTGTCACCCTGTTTATTTAACTTATATGCAGAGTACATCATGAGATATGCTGGACTGGAAGAAACACAAACTGGAATCAAGATTGCCGGGAGAAATATCAATCACCTCAGATATGCAGATGACACCACCCTTATGGCAGAAAGTGAAGAGGAACTCAAAACCTCTTGATGAAAGTGAAAGTGGAGAGTGAAAAAGTTGGCTTAAAGCTCAACATTCAGAAAACGAAGATCATGGCATCTGGTCCCATCACTTCATGGGAAATAGATGGGGAAACAGTG
>NW_011495076.1:11312344-11312764 GCF_000754665.1 Bison bison bison | reverse complement strand
CCTCAGCGATCAATGCAAAGAAATAGAGGAAAACAACAGAATGGGAAAGACTAGAGATCTCTTCAAGAAAATTAGAGATACCAAGGGAACACTTCATGTAAAGATGGGTTCGATAAAGGACAGAAATGGTATGGACCTAACAGAAGCAGAGATATTAAGAAGAGGTGGCAAGAATACACAGATCAAATCAGATCAGTGGCTCAGTCATGTCCGACTCTTTGCGACCCCATGAATCGCAGCACGCCAGGCCTCCCTGTCCATCACCAACTCCCGGAGTTCACTCAGACTCACGTCCATCGAGTCAATGATGCCATCCAGCCATCTCATCCTCTGTCGTCCCCTTCTCCTCCTGCCCCCAATCCCTCCCAGCATCAGAGTCTTTTCCAACGAGTCAACTCTTCGCATGAGGTGGCAGATACC
>NW_011495076.1:11311560-11312244 GCF_000754665.1 Bison bison bison | reverse complement strand
TCATCCTCTGTCGTCCCCTTCTCCTCCTGCCCCCAATCCCTCCCAGCATCAGAGTCTTTTCCAACGAGTCAACTCTTCGCATGAGGTGGCCAAAGTACTGCAGTTTCAGCTTTAGCATCATTCCTTCCAAAGAAATCCCAGGGCTGATCTCCTTCAGAATGGACTGCTTGGATCTCCTTGCAGTCCAAGGGACTCTCAAGAGTCTTCTCCAACACCACAGTTCAAAAGCATCAATCCTTTGGCGTTCAGCCTTCTTCACAGTCCAACTCTCATATCCATACATGACCACAGGAAAAACCATAGCCTTGACTAGACGAACCGCTGTTGGCAAAGTGATGTCTCTGCTTTTGAATATGCTATCTAGGTTGGCCATAACTTTCCTTCCAAGGAGTAAGCGTCTTTTAATTTCATGGCTGCAGTCACCATCTGTAGTGATTTTGGAGCCCAGAAAAATAAAGTCTGACACTGTTTCCACTGTTTCCCCATCTATTTCCCATGAAGTGATGGGACCAGATGCCATGATATTCGTTTTATGAATGTTGAGCTTTAAGCCAACTTTTTCACTCTCCACAGAAGAACTGTACAAAAAAGATCTTCACGACCCAGATAATCATGATGATGTGATCACTGACCTAGAGCCAGACATCCTGGAATGAGAAGTCAAGTGGGCCTTAGAAAGCATCA
>NW_011495076.1:11287394-11311460 GCF_000754665.1 Bison bison bison | reverse complement strand
ACAGGACTGGAAAAGGTCAGTTTTCATTCCAATCCCAAAGAAAGGCAATGCCAAAGAATGCTCAAACTACCGCACAACTGCACTCATCTCACATGCTAGTAAAGTAATGCTCAAAATTCTCCAAGTCAGGCTTCAGCAATACATGAACCGTGAACTTCCTGATGTTCAATCTGGTTTTAGAAAAGGCAGAGGAACCAGAGATCAAATTGCCAACATCCGCTGGATCATGGAAAAAGCAAGAGAGTTCCAGAAAAACATCTATTTCTGCTTTATTGACTATGCCAAAACCTTTAACTGTGTGGATCACAATAAACTGTGGAAAATTCTGAAAGAGATGGGAATACCAGACCACCTGACCAGCCTCTTGAGAAATCCGTATGCAGGTCAGGAAACAACAGTTAGAACTGGACATGGAACAACAGACTGGTTCCAAATAGGAAAAGGAGTATGTCAGGGCTGTATATTATCACCCTGCTTATTTAACTTACTGTGTAGATCACAATAAACTGTGGAAAATTCTGAAAGAGATGGGAATACCAGACCACCTGACCAGCCTCTTGAGAAATCCGTATGCAGGTCAGGAAACAACAGTTAGAACTGGACATGGAACAACAGACTGGTTCCAAATAGGAAAAGGAGTATGTCAGGGCTGTATATTGTCACCCTGTTTATTTAACTTATATGCAGAGTACATCATGAGATATGCTGGACTGGAAGAAACACAAACTGGAATCAAGATTGCCGGGAGAAATATCAATCACCTCAGATATGCAGATGACACCACCCTTATGGCAGAAAGTGAAGAGGAACTCAAAACCTCTTGATGAAAGTGAAAGTGGAGAGTGAAAAAGTTGGCTTAAAGCTCAACATTCAGAAAACGAAGATCATGGCATCTGGTCCCATCACTTCATGGGAAATAGATGGGGAAACAGTGTCAGACTTTATTTTTCTGGGCTCCAAAATCACTGCAGATGGTGACTGCAGCCATGAAATTAAAAGATGCTTACTCCTTGGAAGGAAAGTTATGACCAACCTAGATAGCATATTCAAAAGCAGAGACATTACTTTGCCAACAATGGTTTGTCTAGTCAAGGCTATGGTTTTTCCTGTGGTCATGTATGGATGTGAGAGTTGGATTGTGAAGAAGGCTGAGCGCTGAAAAATTGATGCTTTTGAACTGTGGTGTTGGAGAAGACTCTTGAGAGTCCCTTGGACTGCAAGGAGATCCAAGCAGTCCATTCTGGTGGAGATCAGCCCTGGGATTTCTTTGGAAGGAATGATGCTAAAACTGAAACTGCAGTACTTTGGCCACCTCATGCGAAGAGTTGACTCATTGGAAAAGACTCTCTGATGCTGGGAGGGATTGGGGGCAGGAGGAGAAGGGGACGACAGAGGATGAGATGGCTGGATGGCATCACTGACTTGATGGACATGAGTCTGAGTGAACTCTGGGAGTTGATGATGGACAGGGAGGCCTTGCGTGCTGCGATTCATGGGGTCGCAAAGAGTCGGACACGACTGAGCGACTGAACTGAACTGAATGAATAATGATATGATATTTATCATCTTTCCTTGTGCTAATTGGCTATTTTTTGGAAAAATGCCTAATCAGATTCTTTGCCCATTTTTAATTGGGTTCTTATACTTTTACTTTTTTGAGTTGTAAGAATTCTTTACATATTTTAGATAAAAGCCCCTTGTGAGCTATATGATTTGCAAATATTTTCTCATATTATGTAGGTGGACTTTTCACTTTCTTGATAGCATCTTTTGAAGGACAAGTATTTTTAACTTTGGAATTCCAGTTTATATATTTTTTATTTCATCACTTGTGCTTTGAATGTCACTTCTAAGAAAGCATTGCCTAACCCAAGGACACAAGTAAAAGTGAAAATCGTGCAGCTGTGTCCAGCTCTTTTTGACCCCATGGCTTATACAGTCCATGGAATTCTCCGGGCCAGAAGAGTGGGTAGCCATTCCCTCCTCTCCTCCAGGGGATCTTCCCAACCCAGGGATCAAACCCACGTCTCCCGCATTGCAGGCGGATTCTTTACCAGCTCAGCCACCAGGGGATCCCAAAAATACTGGAGTGGGTAGCCTATCCCTTCTTTAGTGGATCTTCTCGACCCAGGAATCAAACCAGGGTTTACTGCATTGCAGGCGGATTATTTACCAACTGAACTACCAGACAAGCCCACCCAAAGATTTCTATAATTTTCCTGAGAATATTATAGTTTTAGCTTTTAGAAAGTCTAAGGTTCCTTTTAAATCAATTTTGGTTTTAGTGTGAGTGAGGTATTCAGCTTTATTCTTTAGTGTGTGGATATCCTGTTGTCTCAGTACCATTTGTTGAAGAGATTATTCTTCCCCATTTTATTGCCTGAGCACCCAGGTGAAAATCAATTGACTATAAAGGTAAGAGTTTATTTCTGGATTTTCAATTCTAGTCCCTTAATTTATGTCTATCCTTGACTAGTACCACACTGTATTGATTACTGTAGCCTTGTTGTAAGTTTGCAATTGGGGATAATAAGTCTTCCAACTTAATTCTTTGTTGTTCTTTTTTAATACTTGTTTCGATTATTCTGGGTCCATTACATTTCAACATGAATTTTAGGATCAGCTTGTCAATTTCTGCAAAGCAGCCTACTGGGATTTTAATAGGGATTTTTTTGAATCTTAGATCTATTTGGTACACATTACAGTTTTAACAGAGTTAAATATTCCTATCCATAACCATGTGATAGCTCTTCAAATGGTTATGGATAGGAATATTTAACTCTGTTAAAACTGTAATGTGTACCAAATAGATCTAAGATTCAAAAAAATCCCTATTAAAATCCCAGTAGGCTGCTTTCTTGATGCTTTGTAAATGATATTGTTTTCTCAGTTTAATTGTTTGTATTCTCATTTTGGTTTATGGAAATATAATTGTTGTTTATTAATCTTGTATCCTTCAACCTTGCTGAATTTGTTTTAATAGTTTTTCAGTGGATTCTTTAGGATTATCTATGTACAAGATCATGACTGAATCAACTTAGCATGCATGCATGTACAAGGTCATGTCATTTGCAAATGGAGATAACTTTTTTTCCTTTCCAATCTGGACGCCTTTCACTTATATTTTTAGCCTAATTGCTCTGACTAGACTTTCTAGTACAGTGTTGAATAGAAGTGGTACAACATCCTTGTGTTGTTCCTGGTCTTGAAGGGATAGCTTTTAGTCTTTCACCATTAAACATTTAGTCTTTTCACCATTAAGAGCTTGAGTGAAACTCTTTGTGACCCCATGGACTGTAGCCCTTCAGGCTCCTCTGTCCATGGGGATTCTCCAGGCAAGAATACTGGAGTGGGTCTCGATGCCCTTCTCCACAGTCTCTTCCCAACCCAGGGATCAAACCCAGGTCTCCCACATCGCACACAGATTCTTTACCAGATGAGCCACCAGGGAAGCCCAAGAATACTGGGGTGGGTAGCCTATCCCTTCTCCAGCGGATCTTAACCCAGGAATTGAACCAGGATCTCCTGCATTGCAAGCAGATTCTTTATCAGCTGAGCTACCAGGGAAGCCTGTGCTTTTTTTTCAAAGATACCCTTTATCAAGTTGAGGAAGTGCCCCTCTATTCTTAATTTGTTGGGGTTTTGTTATTGTCATGAAAATATGTTGCATGTTTTCAGATTCTTTCTCTGCATATACTGAGATGTTTGTGTGGTTTTGATGGGATGGAATGAAAATTTTTTAAAAAAATTAGCAGTTCATGGAGACACATAAACACAACATTTTAAAGTTACTTAAATATTTTTATAACAAACTTTTTATTTTTAATAATATGTATTTAAAAAAAATTTGGGACCAACTACAAAAGCATAATCTGTGTATCCCATACTTCTGGATCTCGTACTGAATATATCTTTGTATAAAATTTAAAATACATTCTTTTTGTATATAAAATAAAAATTAACCAATTTTACAGATACAAGTATGAAGCTGCAGCTATATTTCTTGCATTTATGCATTTTTAATAGAGACAAAATAATGGCTAATCTTTGGGAAAGTAATGAACAAGGAATAAATTTACTTCATAGAGTCTTATTTGTATTTCAATTATGACAAATAGGCATTTTCTTGTTTAGGTAATACTATGTATTTTGCTAAAATTGGTGTCATACATTACTAAAAATGAGTTTCTGCTTTGATACATGGTATTTAAACTTGAGAAAATCAAGCACATTATCATAGACAGTGAGACATTATAAACAGATGTTTAGGTCAGAATATGAAGTTATTAGCATTTATAGGAGAATTATTTAAAATGAGATTTGTGTATTATGCGGCATTTGCAGAATTTCTCTCACCATATCCTTTACATATATGTAAAGGATATGGTGAGAGAAATATAAATAGACTAAAGAAATCACTTTATATCTTTTAAACTACATTTTTTTTAAGAAAAGGAAGAAGGAATATTTTTGAAATTTAGTAGTTATTCTTAAAATAATAAGTCATTTCTTAAAAGTACCTTTGATTATATAGTCTATTAAAATCTTAAAGATAAATATTTCTGTATTGCTACATACCTGAGTTTCCCTTTAAATGTCTAATACTTTGATTCATATTCAGGATTTTTTTTTTAACTTTAGTCTGCCTGCTGGGATGAAAGAGTCATCTCATCTTGTATTAATTTCATTTGATATATAGAATATCATTATGTCATAGCTGTTGGGGTAAGCTTAAATTCCAGAGACTCTCTAAACTTTAATATTTTAAACTTGTTTGTGTTTGGCATACTTTCTCTTTTCATTAAAGTGTCTATTTTAGCATCACCTAATATAGTAAAAATATTAACTTGTTGGAGCATCAGGATATTTTAGGAATTCCCCTTCTTACACAATAACCAAATAAACTAGCTTAAAGTTTATATGTACATATACTTTATTGTTTGAATTTTTTCCCCTTTCCCTTTAATCATTATGTTTGGAGAATACAGATCATGTTCAGATTTATAATTTAGAGGAATATTTTAAGTCGATTTCATTGTGTATTACTTGAGTGAGTGTGTGTGTGTGTCTGTGTTACTTCTGAGTTTATGCCCTTACATTTTGTTCTGTCTTGCTCTTCTTAGGGGATTATTTCTTCAAATATATTGTTGAAGAAGTATTTTTTTCATGCTTCACTGATAATAGTAACATGGATAGTCACATTGTTAGGTTTTATTTTAACTACATGATAGAAATATTTAACAATGTACCATAATTTGATCATAAAAGAACAGTATTACTTTAAAACAAAATTTTGTCGTTGAAATTCAATTTAGATCTAATAGACACTCATGTTTATATTAAAAGATGATGTTTCTAACCAACTGCCAAATAGAACATATATGTTGAATGTGTTTCTTTTTATTTCCTATGTGTTCATATTTATGTTTTCTTCAGATTTATCTCATAACCTAATGATACTCATTTCTGAGTATAATACTAGATTATTAAGTACCAAAACACTAAGCTACCTATCACTACAACTTTGTTATAGGTGATCTGAAGGAATTTATTTGTTTAATATTTGTTCATAAATATTTCACTCATAAATAATAATTTTCCAAATAAATACATGTTAGGAGATTTTTGTATAACTCAACAAAAATGATCCATTTGTTTGCTTTATGGATCTTGTTTTGTCTGGCGACAAAGAATTAATAAATGAATATACTTGACATTTTAATACAAGAAAGCATATTGAATTTTATACATTTTACTAAGAATTAACAAAGTTGAATTTCTTTCGAAATTTGGAAAATGACTGTGTACTTACATGCAAACATTTATATTGCTTTGTACATGTATATACTAATGTATATATAAGAAAAATATGTATGTGTATTTATCATATATATGTTTACATATATTTATACTGTTAAAGAAGTATATCTGGAAGAAGGAGAGTATACATCATCACTGGAGCTAAAAATGGTTAAATATCTTGATAGATTAAAATTGCCCCAGATTGGTAATTTGAGGTAAATTTCTAAAAATTAAATTTGTTTAGTAGAAAAGGACCATTTAGCTAGCTTTTATAATTTTTCAGACAGAAAACCATGAATCCATCATCTAAAGAAGGAACTGTAAAAGGAGAAAAGTGGGAAGATTTTTAAATTACTGATTAACACATAATGGTATAGGATTAAACATTAATTATGATGTCCCTGAAAAAAGAAGCAGTGCTCACTAAAAACCTACATTAATAAATCATACCAATCTAAAATTATACTTAAGAATCATGACAGCAGGCTATTACATTGTTGATTAATAGTGTTTTACCAAGCTGGCAGTAAGGCTCTGGCAGCATCTTATAGAATATAGTCTTTGAACTTTTCCTCTTCAACATTTTTTGTCATCAACATAAAGAGGAAATGTGTATCAAATATGTGCATAAGATTACTCGACCTCTTCATTTCTTATTGAGTCAATTCTGATGAGAAATATTTTTCGGAATTTAAAAATTTTGTTTTCAAAATGAGAGTCATATAATATTCTATAACATTCTCTCATTACTTTTCTAGTCTCTTCTTTATCTGTCATTATGTCACTCTTTTAATGTATTATACAGTTTACTTTTACTCTATTCTTTTGATCAGTTTTGCTAGAGATTTGTATGGGTGGTTAGGCTTTTAATTTATTGAAACAACCAACTTCAGCTTTATTGATCTTCTCTAGAGTACACCAAAGTACTATTTCATAGAATTTTTAAAATTACCACTCTTTCTGAGAGTTCAACATGGTAGCCAAGAATCAAGTATAAAAAAATATATTTGCAAGTCCCCAGTTTAACAAATATTAATGAATTATTTGTATCTATCTTTCCTATTGTCTGTAAGCTGAGCTCTTATTTCTGTTATTTCTTCATGTTGTGTTTGTATTCATATATTATTTTACTATGTTCAATGTAGTATATCCTATTCTTAGAAACATCCTTAGAAAATATAAATGTCTTTAAAAATGAGAAAGTGGAGTTTTGTTAAATAGTCTGAATATAGATTAGAGAACAAGATATATCGAATAGATTTTCTGCAGTTGTTTTATGACTTTAGGATGTATTTTTTGCCTTTGCCTTTTAGATTTATTATTTATTTTTAAGTCTTGTGAAAGTAAAGTATTCTTTTCTGGTAGTGTTAAAATAATCATTAAAATTTCATTTCAGATCTGTTCATATATGTCAACTTTCCTCTCACTGTTAGTTATTCCAAAAATTTCCAGTCAAATTATTCAAAAAACTGTAACTATATATTGTACATATTATTTGGAATATTAGGACTTTTCTTTGTCATTTTGTTGTTGGTGTTTTTTTGCTGTCCAACTCTTTGTGACCCTATGGACTATAACCCATCAGGCACCTCTGTCCATGGGATTTCCCAGGCAAGAATACTGGAGTGGGTTGCCGTTTCCTTTTCTAGGGGATCTTCCTGACCCAGGGATCGAACCTACATCTCTTGCATTGGCAGAAAGATTCTTTACCGCTGAGCCACTAAGGAAGCCCAGTGGACTCAGTTTAATTATTTCTTTGACATAAATGGTATGTTTTCCAGCTTTTTGCCTTCCCATTTATTTATACATCCACATTATACACCCATAAGTTACTTTCCTACCCTTTTATATTGTTAGAGTCAGATTGTCTGAATCCTAGTTTTTAGGTTGCACTTGGTAATAAAGTATTTCCAGGCTTAGCAACATTGAAATAGTTATTTACCTTGATTTAGGAATATCAGGGCTGGGCTTATAGGGAAAAGAGTTAATCATCCTGGTATGGAATGTAAGCGAAGCAGAGAACTCCATTTCCCCACCTCCTTCAAAAATACAAAAAAGTAATTGCTTCTGTCTTGCTTGATATCTTCATTTCATTTGGCAACACTCCTTGAAATTCTGCTAACTAAACATTCATTTGAGATACTAAGTACTTCCTTTCAAAACAAAGAGGAAAAAAATTCTCAAATAGTGGACATTTATGTGGATTGATTCTTTTTTTTAAAGAATCTTAGATAAATTGGAAAGAATTTTTGAGAGGAGAAAATCCTAGGTCAAGATTTTCAGTGAAGGAAGGGCTTAGGTGATGTTAGTAATGCATTCTAGTTTACACAATAGAGGAGAGCTCCTCCCTTTCCTCCTCTCTCAGGGAGTTTAATTTACCAAAGAGCTGCTTGACAGCACTGAATGTTGCAGGTTAATGACCAAACACATTATTAGGTGGAGGAGGGAAGTGGTATTAGTGGAAGAAGGATTTTAGTCAAGGACACTGTCCATTTTCACTAAAGATAGGTTATCTAAGAGTGAGTTTGGGAATAATAGCTACAATTAGTACATAGTAAATCTTAATAAATATTTGCTTAGTTAACAAATTCATAATCAAAAAGTAGAAGCAAATATCAACATTCAAAGCAATTGAGATAGAACAATGCATCATTAATTGCCTTGTGCACCCACTTTAAGAAATACAATGTGAAAATCAGTCAAGGGGAATGCTTGTAGTCATGGGGATCTGACGTTTTTGGTGGACTGACTGCAGGTTTCTACATATTTCTCTTGTTGTCCTCATTTCTTGTTTTGCCTTCTCTTCCATAATCCAGAGCTAAGAATGTTCAACATCTCACTCAATGTGCCATTGTGTTTTTGCTGAAATTAGAGACTTTATGGACATTCTCCAATTAGTACTTGAAAATCATTGGCTCATCTCTTCATTATACATAGAAACATCCATGAAAAATAGGTCTTGCCTAATCATCTAAAACAAGTAAATCAAAGTTTGTAGACAATCAGGGAATCCTGAGTAGTAAAAGCGATGAAAGATAAAGAGCTTTCCCAGGTCCTGCCTCTTGTTTTACAACTTTATCTTTCTGCACTAGAGGGACTGTACCAAAAATCCTTCTAACTCTTCCCTTTATGAAACTCTGTATTAGAATAATATTAGAATCTAAGAAGTGTTTATAGAGAAATCAATATTTTACATTTTATTTACATAAACTGATTACAAAGTTCAGTTATAATTATAAATATATAATTATATCATTGGTTATAATTATTTATATAAAATAATTATATCAGTTATTTTTTTCCCCATAAGTACAAACGATTCTTAGATGAGGGAAAGGTAAACTCTCAATATTTCACTTGAAATCACCTCTTAGTGAAGATAAATTGTGGTCTTTACATAAATCGTACGTTGACTTTAATGGATCATATATACCTACTGTTTAAACTATGCCTAAGGAACAATTTAGTAAATTGTAAATTGCATTACTGTCTCATTACTACTAGGCTACCACTCAGCTTCCTGAAGAGGCTTACACAGTAGACATAACCAATATTATATATTCAGTTTCATATGTTTAAAAAAAATGTAAGTGCATTTTTTTAAACACCACACAAAATAATTACAACTTGGTTAAATTGCTTTATCTGAACTATTTAACACTTCCCTAGCTAAGTTCAAAGCTCTCAAGCATTTTAGACTTTTCCCAGAATCATTACAATTCAGAGAAAAAAATTATTCTCAAATGTAATTCAATATTTTAAAAGTAGAATATGTGTAGCTTTTAAGATTTATCTCATATACATACTCCCTGACACTTGTAAAAACATGATCTATTTCATTCCCTCTAAACCAGAATTACAAACTAAAAAAAAAGTCTTATTTTCTAGCATATTAAATATTGACTTATTGGAAAAGACTCTGATGCTGGGAGGGATTGGGGGCAGGAGGAGAAGGGGACAACAGAGGATGAGATGGCTGGATGGCATCACCAACTCAATGGACATGGGTTTGGATGAACTCTGGGAGTTGGTGATGAACAGGGAGGCCTGGCGTGCTGTGATTCATGGGGTTTCAAAGAGTTGGACATGACTGAGCGACTGAACTGAACTGAACTGAACTGAAATACTGACTAATCTCTTAGGGAGGAATATACTTTAACTTAGATCTAAAGAAACATTGTAGTTATTTTCAATAAGAAATGCAACTACCAAGGGTATAAAATATATTTGTGTCCTCTAATGAGTTGCCTATGATTTTTATAGCTTTTGTGATAGGCCTATCAGAATAAAGGGGGATTGGTTAAATGATTCAAATGTCTAACGGCAGCAGGTAATGAAAGATGGGTAAATTAATTTCCTCAAAAGGGACAGAAGAGCCACCAGGGCCCTCAGGCTGTGCTGTGTAAATGGGACATCTTCCTTGGATAGTCCTTGAATAGATGTTGCCAACAGTCACCAGGAAGATTCTAATTTTACTTGGCTTCCTTTGCTGAGAGGGCTCCTTCAGCTTGAAATGTACGCTTTCTTTAGGTAAGATAATAGCCTCAATAAGGTCGCATTGAATTTTCTCTAGCTAGCTGGGAAGACACTTTCTCTCTTTAAGATGACACTATAACTTGGTGTGGTCCATCATGTCTCACTTATCCTACAGATGATAATCTTATGATCCTAGTGGAACATCAACCACATCAAAATCATGTGTAAGTGTGCACATATGTACAGACACTTTTGTATTAGCCACTATCATACAGTAGGTGAAGAAGGCTGTGGCGATTTCAAATGGTGACATATCCTATGGTTTAAGAATCAATTTATAATTCATGCTGTAGTGAGTGAATGTGTTATAATAAAGTCTGTAATGGATAATGCATATAAAGTCTTCCCAGCCTCCCATTGCTCATTTCCCTAAATGATTATGTTATTATTTAGGTTAGGTCAATATTATGTGTTTGCATTCTTATGACCATGGTAAATGCTATTCAGAATTGAACAGTATGGTAAATCATGATTAATTTCTTTTCCTGGTCAATGTTCTGTTCTTCCTAGACTTATCCCTTTCATTCCTCCTTAAATGATTTTATGCATTTGTAACTAATTTAGTGCCCAAACTCCTCAGTGTTGTATCTTCCTTCAAGATGTTCACGTACATAAAGTGAAAGTGAAGTCGCTCAGTTGTGCCCAACTCTTTGCGACCCCATGGACTGTACCTGCCAGACTCCTCCAACCATGGGATTTTCCAGGCAAGATTACTGGAGTGGGTTGCCATTTCAATTTCATCTTTTTTTGGAGAAGCCTGATATTCTCCGGTACAGTCTAGTAGTATTTTATACCTGATGCATAACAGTCATGTGGAATCTCCTTCACCATTGTCCTGTGTTCAGTTCAGTTCAGTCGCTCAGTTGTGTCTGACTCTTTGCAGTTCCATGGACTGCAGCACGCCTCCTGTCCATCACCAACTCCCAGAGTTTACTCAAATTCATGTTCATTGAGTCAGTGATGCCATCCAACCATCTCATCCTCTGTCATTCCCTTCTCGTCCCTCCTTCAATCTTTCCCAGCATCAGGGTCATTTTAAATGAGTCAGTTCTTCGTATCATGTGGCCAAAGGAGTTTCAGCTTGAGCATCAGTCCTTCCAATGAATATTCAGGACTGATTTCCTTTAGGATTGACTAGTTTGATCTCCCTGCAGTCCAAGGGACTCTCAAGAGTCTTCTCCAACACCACAGTTCAAAAGCATCAATTCTTCACCATTCAGCTTTCTTTATAGTCCAACTCTCACATCCATACATGACCACTGGAAAAACGATAGCTTTGACTAGAAGGACCTTTGTTGGCAAAGTAACATCTCTGCTTTTTAATATGCTGTCTACATTGGTCATAGCTTTTCTTCCAAGGAGCAAACATCCTTTAACTTCATGGCTGCAGTCACCATCTGCAGTGACTTTGGAGACCAAGATAATAAAGTCTATCACTGTTTCCATTCTTTTGCCATCTATTTGCCGTGAAGTGATGGGACCAGATGTCATGATCTTTGTTTTTTGAATGTTGAGCTTTAAGCCAACTTTTTCACTCTCCTCTTTCACTTTCATCAAGAGGCTTTTTAGTTCTTCTTCACTTTCTGCCATAAGGGTGGTGTCATCTGCATATCTGAGGTTATTGATATTTCTCCCGGCCCTGTGTATGTCCATCTTTTTCACCATGTTGGACCTACTATGTCCTACCCCGTGCCTTCCTTGTAGGTTTAATCTTTTCTCATGTATATAAACCAGCATATCGATTTTTGTATGCTACAAATATCTTTTGCTTGGAAATAATTTTCTTCAGAATTTTTATGAACCAATTCTCAATGATGGTTTATTGAGCAGAACACTCAATCTGATACTTAATCTTTTGTATATGTTCTTTCTGCCCTTCTCGCTGGACACTTATAAGGTCTTTTTTGGTACCACAATTCTTAGTTGGGGTGGGCATATTTTCATGAATTATCTCTGTGGGCTGCTTTCTCCCACTGCCATTTCCAGGCAACCTCTGATCTGCCTTCTCTTACTATGCATTAGTTTGTATTTTCTAGAATACTATATAAATAGAATCAAACAGTATGTACTATAATTTTTTTCTGGCTTCTTTCACTCAGTATAATAATTTTGAGATCCATGCATGTTGTAGTACATTCCTGTTTTACTGCTGAGTAGTGCTTTTTTGCACAGATACATCTTGATGGATATTTGCATTGTCCCAGCTTTTGGATTTTATGAATAAAGCCATGATGAATATTTTTGTACAAGTCTTTGCATGGACATATGGTTTCATATCTCTTGAATAAATACCCAAGAATGAAATAGCTAGGTCATAGAGTAAGTGTTTATCTTTTTTATGAGTAAGTCAAACTTTCTCTACAGGTTATACTATTTTACATACATACCAGCAGGGTTCCCATTCCGTCACAACCTGACACTCAGTATGGCCAGTCTTTTACATTTTAGCCATCCTAATTGCTGGGTAAGTGCACTGAATGTTAACTTCATATTCTATTTTTTTTTTAAATAGACATAGGTTATTGAGATTATCCATTTCTTCTTGAGACTTTGTTTATGCTTTTTAAGAAATCTATCCATTTAATTTTTTAAAAGTTGTGAGGGTTCTTTGGCATGGAGTTATTTGCAATATACATTGATCTTCTTTTCTAATAGCTTTAGTATCTGTAGTGATATTATCTCTTTCATTCCTTATTGAGTGATTCATGTTCTTTTTTCATCAATATGGCTAGAGTTTTATCAATTTTATTGATTTTCTCAAAGAATAGCTTCTGGTTTCATTGATTTCTTAATTTTTTATTTTATTAACTTTCATCCTGATCTCTATAATTTCCTTTTTAAAAAGGAATTTATAACTTGTTTCCTTTATCTAGTTTTTTAAGGTAGAAGCTGAGGTTTGGATATGAGAACTTTCTTCTTTAAATATAGTGATTTAGTGCTAAAAATGCATCCTTAAGTACTACTTCACCAGTATCCCATTTAGTTAGCTTACATATTTGTGTTTTTATTTTCATTCAGTTCAAAATACTTTCTAATTTCCCTTGTGATTTCTTTTTGATCATTTGTTAGTTAGAAGCATATTATTTTGTTCCAAATATTTGGTGATTTTCCAGAAATCTTCCTGTTTTGATTTCCAATTTAACTATATTATGTAGAGAACCATACTTTGTATGACATGATTTCTGTTATACATATTAATATTTGTTTATTGCCCCTAGGGCTTCCCTAGTGGCTCAGATGGTAAATGGAGTGTTCTATAAATATCAGTTAGGATAAGTTGGTTGATAATGTTGTTCACATCTTTTATATTTTTACTGATTATCTGTCTTCTGTTATTAAAACAAGGTTCTTAAAATTTCTGACTAAAATTGTAAAATATTTATTTCTCATTGTAGTTCCATCAGTTTTTGCTTCACATATTTTGAAGCTTTGTTGTTAAGTGTGTCACTGTTTAAAATCATTATATTGGTTTAAATGAATTGACAGTTTCATTATTATGAAATGACCTCTTTTTCCATGTGGGCATTTCTTGCAGGAATCATACAGTTGGGTCTTGCTTTAGAAAAAATTCAATCTTACAATCTTTGACTTTTAATTAGGGTGTTAAGACCATTTAAGTTCAATGTGATTAGTAATTTGAGTGGTTTAAAACTATTATTATTTGTTTCCTATTTTTTCCATTAGTCAATTTCCATTTGACTAATTTTTTTAGATTAGTCAAATTAAACAAATATTGCTTATGATTGTACCTTATCTCCTTTGTTAGCTTATTCTCTATAAATCTTTGTTATTTCACTGACTACTTTAGGGTTTATAGTTTTGTCTTTGATCTCACACAGTTTTCCCTCAACTGATATAATACCTCTTTATGTATAGTGAAGAACTTCACCATAGTATAATTCCATCTCTTTTCTCCCAACTTTTGTGGTATTTTTTGTTAATTTTATTTTTATATTATAAACCTAGCCCTGCATTATTATTAATTTTGCTTAGTCAATTATCTTTTAAAGAGATTTAAATAATAAGGAAAAATATTAAATATGTACTCATAAATTATGACTTCTAGCCATTTAACATTTCTGTTAGCATGGGTCTATTAGTGTGGAATGCTTTCAGATTTTGTGTGTCTAGAAAAGTATTTCACCTTTAGTTCAAAAAAGGATGTTTTTATTGAATTTGGAAATCTAGGTTTGCCATTTTTATCTTTCATCATCTTAATGATACTGTTTCACTGTCTTTAGTGACAGGAATCTGCTGTCATCCTTATCTTTGTTCCTCTGTATATAGTATGTTTTTCTTCTCTGGCTATTTTTAAGATTTTGTCTTTATCACTGGCTTTGAGCAATTTAGCAATCATATGCCACAATGTTTAGGGCTTGGAGTTAATTGATCTTCTTGGATATATGGGTTTATAGTTTTTGCCATAGAGTTTTTAACTATTATTTCATTTTTTTTTTCTCTTATCTCTCTCTTTCCTAACTCTAGGAACTGCAATTTCATGTATTTTAGGCTACATAACATTGTCCACAGCTAGCTGGTACTCTACTCATTTTTGTTCTTATTATTCTTATTTTATTCAGTTTCATTTTAGATTGTTATTTTATTATGACTTTTAAGTGTACTATTTTTTTTCTCCTATTTTTGCAGCAGTATCTTATCTGCTGTCATTCCCATCTGGTACACTTTGTATCTCACACATTGTAGTTTTTATCCCTGGAAGTTCAAGTTTTATCCCTAGAGTCCTTTTTATATCTTATCTGTCGTTACATAATTTTTCAAACACACAATACAGTTAAAATGTTTTAATGCCATTTTGTTCTAATTTTAACATCTTTGTCAGTTTGTATTGTTTGATTGATTGATTTTTATCCTCAATATGGGTTGTGTTTCCTTGTTTCTTTGCATATTTGACAGATTTGTATTGGATGTCAGATGTTGTGAATTTTACTAGATGCTTGATATTTTTGTATTATTATAAGTATTTTCAACTTTGTTTTGGAACACAATTTAGTTACTTGGAAAGAGTTTGACTTTTGACAGTTTTATTTTTAAGATTTCTTTTAAATGGGAGCAGAGCAGTGCTAGACCTAAGCCTGTAATTATTCTCATAATTGAAGCAAGATCCTTCTGTGTTCTCTTACCCCATACCTATGAGTCATATGCTTTTCACTATGGTTCTCATCATTTACTGTTAATCATTTCAAGTGGTTCTTTTTCTGGTGTGGGGTATTTTCCTACATGAATGCACTAATCAGTACTTAGCTGACTGCCTTGAGAGAGCTGCCTACAGATATCTGAAGTTCTCTCTCTGAGCAGCTATTTCTTCTCCAGTATATTGGGAACTCTGGCCACCTTCAGTTCAGTTCAGTTGCTCAGTTGTGTCTGACTCTTTGTGACCCCATGGACTGCAGCATGCCAGGCCTCCCTGTCGATCACCAACTCCTGGAGCTTGTGCAAACTCATGTCCATTGAGTCGGTGATGCCATCCAAAGGTTTCATCCTCTGTCGTCCCCTTCTCCTCCGGCCTTCAATCTTTCCCAGCATCAGGGTCTTTTCCGATGAGTCAGTTCTTCGCATCAGGTGGCCAAAGTATTGGAGCTTCAGCTTCAGCATCAGTCCTTCCAATGAATATTCAGGACTGATTTCCTTTAATATGGACTGATTGGATCTCCTTGCAGTCCAAGGGACTCTCAAGAGTCTTCTCCAACACCACCATTCACTTGATCTTGCTATATTTTCACTCATAGAGTCTGCCAGCTTCTACCTGGGTTAACTTACTGTGTTACCACAGCCTCAAACTCTCTCATGGCAGTAAGTAAGGAAAATCATTGAGCTCACTTTTTGTCTGGAGTGTTTCCTGTCTCACAGGGATCATTTTCTTTTATTGACTGGTACCCAGTCTCTTGAAAGTTGGTATGTTTCAAGTATTCTGTTTTTGGTTGTTTTCATTAGGAGGTTAAATTTGGTCCCAGTTACTCTTTTTTGGTTAGATGTAGTAATATCAAGAATATGCTTTCTTAATATTTTCATTAAGATTTTGCTGAGATTTCACTAGTGTGCTTGAATAATTATAAATTGATCTTTAACAGCTGCTAATTATAATATCAATAAAACAGAAACAATGTGGCAAAGTATGCATCAAATAGGAACATCTAAGGATGTAGGTTATTGGAATAGAAAGATCACAGAAGCAATAAAAGTATCTATCCTTGAATGAAACTTCCTATTGATTGGTGTGTCACATTTTAAAGCTTTATGTTTATTCTTTTTTTTTTTTAATGTTTATTCTTGATTGTCTTATTTGCAACAAAGAGATTATTACATCTATAGTATCTTCTTCCAAGACTTGTGAAATCATTGGGATGTTTCATGTAAATTTTCTTTGAAAAATAAAATTTTATTTACACAAACCTCTTTAAATATTGTCAATATTAATTTTATAAAAATTTGTTAGAAATATTTTTGCAGTGTATAATCCATGTGTAATTCCTATATTACTTACATATTTTTCAGGAAAAACACATAGTATGAAAACACTTAAACTCCTAATAGAGTATAAAATCATTATGTAAGTAATATCAGAACATATTTGTATATTGAATTTATTTTGAATTTAGATTTCTATTCTTCTTTTGTACACATGTTTTACTTTCCTTATTTTGTCTACATCATTCAAAAATAATTTAAATTAAATATGAGATAGCATGAAATAGCACGGAAAAAGGAAAAAAAGCCACAAAAACCACATTTAAATGACAGATAATACTATAGCACTGATTGATTCCAAACTGTGGTACCTACTGCTTTTAAAAGCATGACTTCAAACACAATGCAAAATTGTTTTAAATATAACTATGGAATTACCGAGAGAACTCTTTTTCCATTTATGTCAAAGATGAAAGATAATTTGTGATAATGCATAGCTATTTTCCTGTCATCATAATTGAACTTATTCTCTAAACTGTATTAACAACAGGGATCATCAGGGGGCCTACCCACTGATATCTTACTACACACATAACTAGTGATAAAACTTTTAGATCACAGTTCGTGTTTTCAAAATGCATTTACTTTCATAAAATGCCACGTTCACTTATATATTAATATATGAGTATCATACTTAAGATCATGAAATACATTTGCTCTAATTTAGCAACTAGGAGTATAAATTTGATTTGATAAGATTTTTTCATTACTTTATTTGATTGAATTAATACTAACAATAAAATATATTATTGGGTTTAGGAACTAAATTTGTGGTTGCAAAAATCTGAATTCAGATGCTGACTCTGTTAGTAGGATTGCCAGATAAAATACAGGATGCTCAGCTATACATATGAGTTTCAGGTAAATGACACGTTATTTTTTGGTATATGTATGTCCATACAATATTTGTACATACATAAAGAAAATTTAAAAATATAAAGAAAGCTGAGTGCAGAAGAACTGATGCTTTTGAACTGTGGTGTTGGAGAAGACTCTTGAGAGTCCCTTGGACTGCAAGGAGATCCAACCAGTCCATCCTAAAGGAAATCAGTCTTGGGTGTTCATTGGAAGGACTGATGTTGAAGCTGAAACTCCAATATTTTGGCCACCTGATGCGAAGAGCTGACTCATTTGAAAAGACCCTGATGTTGGGAAAGATTGAAGGCAGGAGGAAAAGGGGACGACAGAGGATGAGATGGTTAGATGGCATCACCGACTCAGTGGACTTGAGTTTGAGTAAACTCCGGGAGTTGGTGATGGACAGGGACACCTGGCGTGCTGCCGTTCATGGCGTCGCAAAGTGTTGGACATGACTGAGCGACTGAACTCAATTGAAAGAAAAATTACTTTTCTTATCTGAAATTAGATTGTATCTGTGCATATTATATTTTCATTTGCTAAATCTGGCAACCCGATCAATCAGTCACCATTAGAATGTCAGCCCCCTTTATTCTTGAACATTTGAGCCCCTGGATCTGTGTTAGTTTCCCTTCAAATTGCTCTGTCTTCATTATTTAAATTTTTCTGTAAATAATATCTCCAATACTTTGGTCTCCTGTGTCCTTAATCTCTTGTCCTCCAGTGATGTGATTCTATTATGTTAACAACCCTTCTGGATAATTATATTTTAGACTTCATCATTTCAAATATATGCACTTCCTTCATAATTTTTAATTCCAAGAATTCCACTCTCAAACTAACACTTCCAATTTTTTTTATTGAACATTATTGAAGACTCACAGCTCTAGCATTTGTTCTTTTTCACTCCACTGGAAACTACAATCCACTGATCCTTCCACAATCCTTTTTCATGTTCTTAACTCTCTCCTTATTTCATCGATTCCACAGTTGTTCATGGCAGTATGGAAGTATTAGTATATAGAGCCAGACTACCTGGAGTTAAAGGACTAAATCTTGCCTTTGCCATTTACTATCTGTAACTTACTTATCTGCTTAATCTTTTCACCTCAGTTTCCGATCAGATCAGATCAGATCAGATCAGTCACTCAGTCGTGTCTGACTCTCTGTGACCCCATGAATTGCAGCACGCCGGCCTCCCTGTCCATCACCAACTCCCGGAGTTCACTCAGACTCACGTCCATCGAGTCAGTGGTGCCATCCAGCCATCTCATCCTCTGTCATCCCCTTCTCCTCCTGCCCCCAATCCCTCTCAGCATCAGGGTCTTTTCCAAAGAATCAACTCTTCGCATGAGGTGGCCAAAGTACTGGAGTTTCAGCTTTAGCATCATTCCTTCCAAAGCAATCCCAGGGCTGATCTCCTTCAGAATGGACTGCTTGGATCTCCTTGCAGTCCAAGGGACTCTCAAGAGTCTTCTCCAACACCACAGTTCAAAAGCAACAATTCTTCAGCACTCAGCCTTCTTCATAGTCCAACTCTCACATCCATACATGACCACAGGAAAAACCATAGCCTTGAGTAGACAAACCTTTATTGGCAAAGTAATGTCTCAGCTTTTGAATATGCTATCTAGGTTGGTCATAGTTTACTCATCTATAAAATCACAATACTAGTAGTTAAGCATTCTACATAAGGCTATTGTGAAGAATAAATAATTTATATAATGTGTGTTTAGAACAGTTCCCTCCTAGAACAAAGTTTGCATTATGTTATCATTATCATCATTAACATTATACCTATGAGTTCAGTCGCTCAGTCGTGTCTGACTCTTTGTGACCCCTTGGTTTGCAGCATGCCAGGCTTCCCTGTCCAACTCCTGGAGCTTGCTCAAACTCATGTCCAACGAGTCGGTGATGCCATCTAACCATCTCATCCTTTGTCGTCCCCTTCTTCTGCTGCCTTCAATCTTTTCCAGCATCAGAGTATTTTCAAATGAGTCAGTTTTCGCATCAGGTGGCAAAAGTATTGTAGCTTTAGCATCAGCCTCAGTCCTTCCAATGAATATTCAGGACTGATTTCCTTTAGGATGGACTGGTTTGGTCTCCTTGCAGTCCAAGGGACTCTTGAGAGTTTTCTCCAACACCACAGTTCAAAAGTATCAATTCTTTGGCTCTCAGTTCTCTTTATGGTACAACTCTCACATCCATATATGACTACTGGAAAACCATAGCTTTGACTAGATGGACTTCTGTGGCAAAGTAATATCTCTGCTTTTTAATATGCTGTCTAAGTTGGCCATAGCTTTTCTTCCAAGGAGCAAGTGTCTTTTAATTTTATGGCTGCAGTCACCATCTGCAGAGTGACAATATACAGCCTTGACATACTCCTTTCCCAGTTTTGAACCAGTCCGTTGTTCCATGTCTGATTTTAACTGTTGCTTCTTGACTTGCATACAGATTTCTCAGGAGGCAGGTAAGGTGGTCTGATACACTCATCTCTTTAAGAATTTTCCACAGTTTGTTGTGATCCACATAGTCAAAGGCTTTTGCATAGTCAATAAAGCAGAACTAGATGTTTTTCTGGAACTCTCTTGCTTTTTCTATGATCCAACGGTTTGGCAATTTTGGCAACATGAAAATGCCCTTATTTACACTCTGAAATCCTTTGTCCATCTGTTCCTTCACTTTTCTTGCCTGGCGAAACCTCAGTCTTTTTCAAATCCAACTGTACTTTGTGCATGAACACAGAAAGTCAAGGGAAAAATCCCAAAACAGGCTGTCTGATTTCACTTTAAATTAATAATTGTGAACTTCAAATTGTCCCTTACTACTGCCCAGAAATCCAGTTATATGTCCAAGATTCATTCCATCTCTGTTTCACACCTCTCATTTTCACCAACCTTGAATTGCTCTCGTCACTCTTCACTGAGGAAATGTGAGCCACCAGTCAAGAACTTCCAAAAACTCTCACTACATGTTCCCATCCTCTTTGAGTCTGTCCTCTGACTTCCCTCCTTTCACTCTAAAGGGATTCTCTGTGCCCCTGCCTTGACCTGTCCCCCGATTTGTGCACTGCATCTCTTCCTCTCTTGGATGTGTGCATTTAGATACGTAATAAGCACCTCAAAGTTAATACATCCACAACCACACTTCTAATTTCTCAGAAGATTGTCCCATCTCAGGAAATGGCAACCCCAGCCTTACAGTTCCTTAAGACAAAGTACTTGGCTCATCCCTTCCTCTCACACTTCACATCCTTTGCATGAGGCTCCAAAGAGCACCTGATGTACTAAAAAGTTATTTTATTCAATCTTTAGTTTTATAATTTGGGAAAAGTAGATGAAACAAAAATTGACATCTATTAAAATGTTGGAAGATAATTAAACCAATAATCTCTGAAAATTTCTGACCACTGTGTCTGGTGTCAGTTCAGTTCAGTTCAGTCGCTCAGTCGTGTCCGACTCTTTGCGACCCCATGAATCACAGCACGCCAGGCCTCCCTGTCCATCACCAACTCCCAGAGTTCACTGAGACTCATGTCCATCGAGTCACTGATGCCATCCAGCCATCTCATCCTCTGTTGTCCCCTTCTCCTCCTGCCCCCAATCCCTCCCAGCATCAGAGTCTTTTCCAATGAGTCAACTCTTCGCATGAGCGGCCAAGTACTGGAGTTTCAGCTTTAGCATCGTTCCTTCCAAAGAAACCCCAGGGCTGATCGCCTTCAGAATGGACTGGTTGGATCTCCTTGCAGTCCAAGGGACTCTCAAGAGTCTTCTCCAACACCACAGTTCAAAAGCATCAATTCTTCGGCACTCAGCCTTCTTCACAGTCCAACTCTCACATCCATACATGACCACAGGAAAAACCATAGCCTTGACTAGACGGACATTTTTTGGCAAAGTAATGTCTCTGCTTTTGAATATGCTATCTACATTGGACATAACTTTCCTTCCAAGGAGTAAGGGCCTTTTAATTTCATGGCTGCAATCACCATCTGCAGTGATTTTGGAACCCAAAAAATAAAGTCTGACACTGTTTCCACTGTTTCCCCATCTATTTCCCATGAAATGATGGGACCGGATGCCATGATCTTCATTTTCTGAATGCTGAGCTTTAAGCCAACTTTTTCACTCTCCTCTTTCAGTTTCATCAAGAGGCTTTTTAGCTCCTCTTCACTTTCTGCCATAAGGGTAGTATCATCTGCATATCTGAGGTTATTGATATTTCTCCCGGCAGTCTTGATTCCAGTTTGTGGTTCCTCCAGTCCAGCATTTCTCATGATGTACTCTGCATACAAGTTAAATAAGCAGGATGACAATATACAGCCTTGACGTACTCCTTTTCCTATTTGGAAAAGGAGTCTGTTGTTCCATGTCCAGTTCTAACCGTTGCTTCCTGACCTGCATACAGATTTCTCAAGAAGCAGGTCAGGTGGTCTGGTATTCCCATTTCTTTCAGAAATCCAACAGTTTATTGTGTCTGGTGTAGTAAATATTTAATAAAGGTTTGCCTCTGTTTTTGGTATTATTAATACTGCTTCTTTTGCTTGTTTCTCCTTCTCCAGTCTATGCTAATGTAAATAAATATACAAACACATGCCATGAGCTTAAATGTCATTAGATATGTATTAATACAAAATAGGCTGTTTGTTCCAGTTTTGTAGAAAAGTATTTCCTTTCAGACTGCTTATATGAATATAGTTTGAGATATGCAAAAAATCTCATCACTCGGTAATAATGTTATGTAATACAAAAATTCAACTTTAGCTAGACTTCCTGATCTTGAATTTTGCCTCTAGTATGACTTTGGTCACTTTCTTGGACTCTATACCTCAGTTTTTCTCATCTGTAGTATGGGGATTATAATAGACCTCCTAATAGGATTGTTCCAAGTTTTTCATATTTGTGCAGTTTTAGTATGGTTACTGAGACCGTATAAGTGCTTTGTAAGTGGTCACTACTTTTGTTTCTATTATAATAAAGGATCTTCTTCATAAGAGTCCGAGGCATAAATTCAAAGGACTGTATTACAGATGTTATGGTCTATGTCTATGAGCATTGTTTTTTACAACTTCAGCAATGTAAAATTACAGTGTGATTTTGCCCCAGATGCTTTGCCATTTTTTGACATACCTGTTTCTGAAACAAAAATGTATGACTTAGGCTGCATTTAAAATATGGAGGGTATGAAATATTTGTCAATTCCATTTATTCCACGGAGAGCTATTAAGTGATAGTATATATATTTTAGACAAAGATTTGTAAGTGGGTACAATGGTAAAATTAAACTGAAAAAGCTTTTTCCCTCTTTTAACTTATGGTATGAAACAAAGAAAAATATTTTTCATATAAATAACTATAAGACAGTTTCTTCTCTTTTTAATAGTTGTGTTGGACTGAGTATCTGGTCGATTTAAGTAGCATCACACTGTGCCAATTTTTAGGCAGCATTGTAACATCACTGGGGTATTTTGGATTCAGGGTGCTAGTTTGCTCATATTTTGCCCATGTAATTCCTTATGTCACTGGCAAAATAAAATTTGGTCTCCCTTCCACTGAAGTGGACAGTACGGCTCAGTGGAAACAAATTTGGAAAAGAGAAACCTCTCCATGGGTGCTGCTTGTCCCTGCTGAGTATTTTGCATCTTACACAGGCAGGTTCCAAGTAGAACTATAGATCATACCTCCAAGCCTGAGACTGGGAAGCTGTCAGTTGCCTGAAGTCAGCAGATGTAGATAGTTAAAATATTGAAGAAAATAACACTCAGCATCTGGCTATTTACCAGGAACTAGCAGATGACACCACCCTTATGGCAGAAAGTGAAGAGGAACTAAAAAGCCTCTTGATGAAACTGAAAGAGGAGAGTGAAAAAGTTGGCTTAAAGCTCAACATTCAGAAAACGAAGATCATGGCATCTGGTCCCATCACTTCATGGGAAATAGATGGGGAAACAGTGGAAACAGTGTCAGACTTTATTTTTTTGGGCTCCAAAATCACTGCAGATGGTGACTGCAGCCATGAAATTAAAAGACGCTTACTCCTTGGAAGGAAAGTTATGACCAACCTAGATAGCATATTCAAAAGCAGAGACATTACTTTGCCAAAAAATGTCCGTCTAGTCAAGCCTATAGTTTTTCCTGTGGTCATGTATGGATGTGAGAGTTGGACTGTGAAGAAAGCTGAGAGCTGAAGAATTGATGCTTTTGAACTGTGGCATTGGATAAGACTCTTGAGAGTCCCTTGGACTGCAAGGAGATCCAACCAGTCCATCCTAAAGGAGATCAGTCCTGGGTGTTTTTTGGAAGGACTGATGCTGAAACTGAAACTCCAATACTTTGGCCACCTCATGTGAAGAGTTGACTCATTGGAAAAGACCCTGATGCT
>NW_011495076.1:11282683-11287294 GCF_000754665.1 Bison bison bison | reverse complement strand
AGAGGATGAGATGGCTGGATGGCATCACCAACTCGATGGACATGAGTTTGGGTAAACTCCGGGAGTTGGTGATGGACAGGGATGCCTGGCGTGCCGCGATTCATGGGGTCGCAAAGAGTGGGACACAACTGAGTGACTGAACTGAACTGAACTGAGTGATTCATTTTATTACCTAACTTCTAGACCCTTAAATATGCTTCCCAGTGGTTGTTGCTCAAAATTTAAAAAAAAAGCATAACTGAAAAACTAACACTAAAAGATTTGGATGATATTCAACTGATACATAGCCAGATGAAAATAAACTTGCATTCTAATAAGATTTTATTTAAAAAAAAGTGTAGGTCAGTTTATCTATTCCAGCTGATAATCATAACACTGTAAAAGGGAAAGAATATTCCAAATATTTAAATTTTATGTACAGAGCATGTAATAAATCTCCTATTTTGAATTTAAGGAGCTGTACACTTAGTACCAATTAAGAGTAAATGCCTATTCTCATTAAATTGTGTCCAATACCTTAAAGAATCAGTTAGAAGGCAGTAACATTATTATACTGTATGATAGCACATAAGCCTTGTTCTAATCATGATGGAGAATATGCATAGAAGGAGTTTAGAATATTTAATGAATCTCACTCCTCTCTTCGTTGGGGCAAGTCACTTCTTTGTTTAATGTTCAGAGGCCCAAGTTTTATAACTTCTGAGTAAAGTTTAACATCATTCACATTGGAAGACATAGATTCTAATTCTGCCATAAATTTAGACTATATACTTTTAGAAATTGTAGATTACAGTTTTATTTTTGAGAAAAGAATCAAGCATTATGTGGCACCTGAGGGTCCTGAAATTGGATGCTAGTGGTTTTATAGTTCATGTTCATAAGAAGGCCCCAAATAGCACTCAAAAGAGTTTTCTTTCATTGTGTCATAATTCCCACCTATATATTATAATTCAAAGAACTCAGTAATGTTTAGTTTGTTTTATGAGCCTCAGTAGACTGAATATGCATTAGAAGTTGACCTTTGATTTGTCAGGGCACGAGTAAACCCACTGGTGACCTCTCATGACATTTTTAAAGTACAACATCTCAAATAGTCATACTCTGTTAAATCATTTTCATATGGGTTTCTTTTCCTTTGTGTTCTTAACTATTACTTGTGGGTAAAACTATCCTGTTTTTAATACTTTTTCTTTGAAAAATAAATTGTTTATATTTAACACATTTTGATAAATGTAAAAATAAACCTCAAATTTAATCATAGCTTGTTTAGCAAGATTTTCTAGGTGAGAGACCCTTATTTTTATTTAAACCCATATGTACTATGACTCAGTTTTAACAATTTATGTTTTTTAGGCTGCCATCTTCTCGTAAGAATTTAATGAAGAATTTTTAAGTGATTTTTTTCCATTCATAAGCTTATTCCCCTTTGTATAACCTTCACTTATAGTGCATATAGTTTTTCAAAAACTTTGGTCCTCTGTTTGTAGAGTGTGAGGCATCTATTATTAATGAAATATTGGTAGATTTTTTTTTTCTGAATTGTCTTGAGAGATGATGTTCTCTTACTCAGAAAAAAGTCCTTCAGAATGAGGTATTCTTACAAAAAAATCATTATATCCACATATGTTCATAAGACACACTATTAAATTTAGTAGTCCCATCACATGTAAGCTTCAGATATTGTTGCTTTAATGCATTCCCTCACTACTTTGATAAAAGCCTTAAGATGTTGCCACTAGTTCTTTGATGATTTCCTCTGATGTTACAGTACCTTTCTTTTTTTTCTCCAAAAAATCTGTTTTGCATAAACATGAGAAGTCAAGGCAGTTTGAGTTAACGAGTAAAAAATTCAAGTTTTTGCAACAAAAGTACATATATTTGTACTTAGAGCCCTCTTTCTCAACATAAGAGAAGTTTATTTTCTATTTCTAGAAAATATGAACCTTTAGGTCTAAGAGAAACCCCAATATGTTATTCAAGTTTATAACTTTGAGCTTTATTCAGCTATTTCCCCATTGAATTAATGAGATTTATTAATGGAATTAGAGGGGGAAGAGGTATATTGACCTAGATATTGACACAGTTGTTTTCCCCAGCACGCCTGCCTCACTCCTGGAGTCCTGCATTCTGTTGGATTCAGAGATGGATGAATTTGTTTTTAATGTTTAGTTCTACCTTCCAAATCATTTTGTAACAATTACATTTAATAAAATGCCATTTTTGTTAGATTACTTATTATATCCATAAGTAGGTTTAATACTCCTGTATGGATTAAATATTAACAAATTAATAATCAACTTGTTTGTCCATTTGAACAACAAAGTTCTGCTTTCAACTGCTGCTGCTAAGTCGCTTCAGTCGTGTCCAACTCTGTGCGACCCCATAGATGGCAGCCCACCAGGCTCCCCTGTCCCTGGGATTGTCCAGGCAAGAACACTGGAGTGAGTTGCGATTTCCTTCTCCAATGCATGAAAGTGAAAAGTCGAAGTGAAGTTGCTCAATCGTGTCTGACTTTAGCGACCCCGTGGACTGCACCCCACCAGGCTCCTCCGTCCATGGGATTTTCCAGGCAAAAGTACTGGAGTGGGGTGCGGTTGCCTTCTCTGCTGCTTTCAACTAGACTATAGTTAATAACAAGGTATTGTATACTTGAAATTTGCTGAAAGTGGGTAAGTGTTCTCTGCATTTAAAAAAAGAGTTAACTATCAGAAGCAATTGGATATGTTAATTGTTTTGATCATGGTGATCATTCCATAATGTATATGTATATCATATGCATTTTTAAAAGCCAAGTGTCATCTTGTGTGACTCTCTTCTATAAAAAAAATGCCATTCTACCAGCTCTCAGTGGTACCTGTGAATTTTTATTCATCTCATTGTGCTAAGATGCCATTTTTTTTCATTTTGCCCCCTATATTCTGTGACTTGATAGTATAAACATCTAAAATCTAACTTTTGCATCTGATACGTTTACTTGTATTTTCTTTTCTTTAAAGTGACATTTACTAGGCACCACTTTAACTATTGTGTTTTCCTTGTCACACCTGTTATATTTCTTTAATACCTGATCTGTTGCTTTATATGCACTTGTCAACAAAAGATGAAGTTGTAGAGTCTGCATATGGTTTGAGAGATACATCTCTTGCCCTTTGCTTAAGGAACTGACTGATTATGAAGCTTTGTCTGAGTAAGAGTCACCAACAGCCATGTTATTGTGTGTTCTTTGTTTCAGAACTGCCATCCAACACAGGGAGTATATGCGTGAAAGTGCTACTTGCTCAGTTGTATCTGACTCTTTGCAACCCCTTGGACTGTAGCTTGCCAGGCTCCTTTGTCCATGGAATTTTCTAGGAAAGAATATTGAACTGTGTTGCCATTCCTTCTCCAGGGGATCTGCCTGAACCAGGGATCAAACCCAGGTCCCAGCATTGCAGGGGTATATTTTATGACTGAGCCATCAGGGAAGCCTAGAACCTGTGAAATCCCTGGGTTTTACTAAACTTGGCCCTTCCTGCTTTGAGTTGAAACCAGAAAATGAAGTACAGTTTTCTACATGATTAGCAAGATCCATACACATGAGGTGGAGAAGGAAATGGCAACCCACTCCACTATTCTTGCCTAGAGAATCCCTTGGACACAGGAGCCTGGTGGGCTGCTGTCCATGGGGTTGCACAGAGTCGGACACGACTGAAATGATGTAGCATGCATGCATGCATTGGAGAAGGAAATGGCAACCCACTCCAGTATTCTTGCCTGGAGAATCCCAGGGACAGAGGAGCCTGCTGGGCTGCTGTCTACGGGGTCGCACAGAGTTAGGCATGACTGAAGTGACGTAGCAGCAGCAGCATACACAGGAGGAAAAAAAACACTTCTCAGCATACTATTAGTTGTCATAGATTTTCAGAAATATTGATACAAGCATGGTTACTGCCACTTATTAGCTATCTTTTTCTCTTATTTAGTGTAGGAGGTTTTCAAGGGGGTGAATGTTCCAATCTTCTAACTTTAAAATTTCTGAAGTATGTGACCTTTTAAAAAATTTTTAAGTCACTGTATTCCATATTCAAGTAAAAGAACCTAGCACATAACACATGTGACCCAAATTACTTGAATCTAGAACGAATATCTGAATAGAGTTGTTTTTATATGTTGTAATACTTGGCCAACCTTCTGTAGCATTTCAGTTGGATTTGTTGTTCTGTCGCTCAGTCATGTTTGACTCTTTGCAAACCAGTGGACTGCAGCACACCAGGCTTCCCTGTCCTTCACTATCTCCCAGAGTGTTCTCAAACTCATGTCCATTGAGTCAATGATGCCATCCAACCATCTCATTCTCTGTTTCCCCTTTCTCTTCCTGCCCTAAATCTTTCCCAGCATCAGGATTTTTCTGATGAGTCAGCTCTTCACATCAGGTGGCCAAAGTATTGGAGCTTCAGTTTTAGCATCAGTCCTTCAATGGATATTCAGGGTTGATTTCCTTTAGAATTAACTGGTTTGATCTCCTTGCTGTCCAAGACTCTTGAGAGTCTTCTCCAGCACCACAATTTGAAAGCATCAGTTCCTCAGTGCTCAGCTTTCTTTATGGTCCCACTTTCACATCCATACATGACT
>NW_011495076.1:11258280-11282583 GCF_000754665.1 Bison bison bison | reverse complement strand
AAAACCATATGTATGTATGTGTGTGTATGTGTATATATATATATATATAAATATATATATATATATATAATTTTCTACTTTTTCCTCATTAGTTGATAGCAAAATTACAGGAAGCATTACCATATGGGAAATGTAATAAATACGAATGTTATATTGAAAGAGAAGGCAGCTCATATAGCTTACACCTAGTGTAATTAGTATGCTTTCATGCTAGTCTAGATACACCCAGTTATTTATGTTTCAGCAAATGTTTCATTATATTTAACAGATCCTTCTCATTTCAGTGTTACAACAGAAGAGAGATACTCAAGGATCCTGGGAAATTAAGTATTAACATTCCCTTGAGGGAAACCTCTACTTAAAAAAATATATTCCATTTTAAATTTCCTAAGCATGGTAGTATATTTAATTTATCCTAACATTTGAACTCTGACAAAATAAAAAGTGAACAGTTCAATGTTAATTCTTTAACATTTGGCATAAAAATCACATGCTCAGTCATGTCCGACTCTTTGCAATCCCATGGACTTAGCCCAGCAGACTCCTCTGTCCACGGGATTGTCCCAACAAGAATACTGGAGTGGACTGCCATTTCCTCCTCCAGGAGATCTTCCCAACCCAGGGATCAAACCCATGTCTCCTGTGGTTCCTGCATTGGCAGGCATATTCTTTACCACTGAGCCACCTGGCAAGCGTAAAAATCACAATTCCTACAAGTGCAGAAGCCACGCATGGATTCTGGCAAATCTGGGTTAGTTTAGATATGTCCCTGATGGCAAAGGTGGGGATGGGAATGTGGCATGGAAAGTGTATGCTGGTTTTCACTGGTCATGATGTTAGTGGTTCTGTGTTATGAACGTATGACTGCACATTTGTGCTTGCCAGGTTCAATGTCATCAGCTGAGGAACTCAGAGCTGACCACCACAATACTGTGCAATTTAAGCATAACCTGGGAAGAGAAAATAAATAAAATTGAAGTACTTAAAATGCATTTCTAAGACAAAAATAGTATTAAAATATCAGGTCTTTCTATTTATAATTTCTATTTTATGTGCTCTGTAAAATTTGAAAGGAAAGGATATTTCCAATGCTGACTTGTGAATTTAATTTGCTGTTTCTCTTCTGAGCCCAAATGAGATTAAAAAATCTTGTTAATAAAGAATATTAATCCTCTTTCTCTTTCTTCAAATGTGCATGTCTTTCTCAACTTATGATGGGGTTATGTCCCAGTAAACCCATTGTATGTTGAAAGAATTATAAATCAAAAATTCATTTAATAACCTAACTTACTGAACATCATAGCCTTGCCTAGCCTACCTTAAACATGTTCAGAACAATTACATTAGCCTACTTTTGGGCAAGATCACCTAACTCAAAGCCTATTTCATAATAAAGTGTCAGATATCTCATGTTTTCTATTGAATGCTGAACTAAAAGTGAAAACCAGAATGGTTTCAAGTGTATCAGTGTTTATCCTTGTGATCATGTGGCTGACTGAACTCTCTGACTAACTGATGCTGCAAGCATTTGGAGAGAGCAGCTTACCACACATAGCTAGCCCTGGCAAAGACCTGATCTCAAAATTTGAAGCACAGTTTCTACTGAATTTGTGTTACTTTTGCACCATGGTAAAGTTGAAAAATCATAAGTTTAACCATTGTAAGTTCGGAACCATCTGTATACATTTTTTAAAAAAGCTTTAAATAAAAACAAATTATATGGCTAATTCCTAAAACGTTATCCATTAAACAAGACTATTGCTTAATATCCATTCAAAAAGCCTATTCCTGCCAGTGTCATCATTTTCTTGGCATTTTTTGACACCTTTATGGAAGTCCATGAGTCTCATTTTCTTTTGTCTTATTCCCACATCATGATGCACCTATTGACCAAAGTTAAATACCACTGACCACTGGCACTTCTTGTCCCCATGAGTATGAATTAACCCCAAGAGAACATTTATACCTGGCTTCAATCTATTCTCTTTGTCTAGGTCACATCTAGATTTTGTGGATTATTTGACAATTCCTGTCTTACTTGAGGAACAAGACAATCTTACTTCCCCTTTCCCACTTCTATTTCTTTTTCTTTTACTTTGACAGGGTGTAGTTTTATCATAGTTAAAAATGTCAACCAAAAATTATAAATTAAAATAAGAAGTATGCTTTGATGATTTTTTTTTTGGTATGCATGGGTATTTTTTTCAAATCTCTAAAGGAATTTTAAAAACCTTCCAAATGAAAATAAGAAAAACATTTATATATATATACTTTATTTCTGAGCTTATTATGTTTCCAGATTCTATTATTTTAAAATTTATAATGTTGTTATAAGTATTATAGCTTCCTCAGGAAAACTTTATGTTTTTTTATAGCAAAATATGAAGTTGCAGTGTCTCATATTTTTACACTCCTTTGAAAGATGACAGTTCTTTCCTTGAGGGTAGATTCTGGAAGGTGTTTTTGACATAGATCTTAAAAAATATAATAATAATACTGATAAACACACATATATTCATTCAGAGAGTTTTATTTTAGTTTTTATCTCCCCAAATCATGATAATCAAAATTATCATCTCCATCTTTCTGCCGATCCACTTCCTCCTTATTCCTTATTCCTGTAACTGCTCTCTTTTCTTATTTGTATTTATAATGAGTTTCAGAATATAGCTCATAGCTTTTGTTTGAAGGACTGGATTTAGTTCTTAGTGATATTATAGAAGGACTAAGTTTTACTAAAGAGTGATTTCCTGGGGAAAAAAAAAGTTGATAAGTTAGTCTATTAGAAGAGTTTTATAGTCACTGGTCCTAATGACAAATATTCCAGTTCTCTCAATATATGGAAGGATTGCAAGTTAATTTCCTTTGAAATAGATATGATCATTGACAGCTTTGGTCAATGAATGATAAACAGAAGTGATGGGTCTCACTTCCTGTAGAAGCTTGAAGAACATGCACATGGTTCACTACAGTTTGCCTGCCTCAGTGGTTTTGAAGGCACATATGGAGATGGAACCTCAATTATTCTTTTACCCCTATTACCCAGGGATTGAACCCAGGTCTCCCACATTGCAGGCGGATTCTTTACCAGCTGAGCTATAAGGGAAGCCCAAGAAGAGTGAAGTGGGTAGTCTATCTCTTCTCCGGTGGATCTTCCCCACCCAGGAATCGAACCGCGGTCTCCTGCATAGCAGGCGGACTCTTTACCAACTGAGCTACCAGGGAAGCCCCTTCTATTACCCTGGGTTCCTAAGTAACTGTATGTAACAGAGTCCTCCTTCTTCACCCCTCCTCTTTCCTAAGTCCATGTGCCTGCTAAGTTGCTTCAGTTGTGTCCTAGTCTTTGCGACCCCATGGACTGTAGCCTATCAGGCTTCTCTGTCCATGGGATTCTTCAGGCAAGATTACCAGAGTGGGTTGCCATACCCACTACAGCCTCAATCCACAGAGTATAAAATAATGTTTTGTTTTTAACACTCTGGAGTTATTTGTTACCACAGCATATCTTTCCTCCTTGTCTGCTGCTGCTGCTGCTAAGTCACTTCAGTCGTGTCCAACTCTGTGCGACCCCATAGAAGGCAGCCCACCAGGCTCCCCCCGTCCCTGGGATTCTCCAGGCAAGAACACTGGAATGGGTTGCCATTTCCTTCTCCAATGCATGAAAGTGAAAAGTGAAAGTGAAGTCGCTCAGTCGTGTCCGACTCTTAGTGACCCCATGGACTGCATGCAGCCTACCAAGTTCCTCAGTCCATGCGATTTTCCAGGCAAGAGTACTGGAGTGGGGTGCCATTGCCTTCTCCACCTCCCTTGTCTGTTGCTGTTAAGTTGCTTCAGTCGTGTCCGACTCTGTGTGACCCCATAGACGGCAGCCCACCAGGGGCCCCCGTCCCTGGGATTCTCCAGGCAAGAACACTGGAGTGGGTTGCCATTTCCTTCTCCAATGCAGGAAAGTGAAAAGTGAGAGTGAAGTCTCTCAGTCGTGTCTGACTCTTAGCGACCCCATGGATGCAGCCTACCAGGCTCCTCCGTCCATGGGATTTTCCAGGCAAGAGTACTGGAGTGGGTTGCTGTTGCCTTCTCCACCTCCCTTGTCTAGCAGAGAGCAACTGTACAGTTTTTGCAGACTGTAAAAGAATTGTCGTTTCTCTTGTCTCTAGGGAGCTGCAATGTCAATCATGGGAAATACCATCTCATTTGGAACTCCCCGCAATGGCTCCCCACTCCAGTACTCTTGCCTAGAAAATCCCATGGATGGAGGAGCCTGGTGGGCTGCCGTCCACGGGGTCGCTAAGAGTCGGACACGACTGAGCGATTTTTCTTTCACTTTTTCACTTTCATGCATTGGAGAAGGAAATGGCAACCCATTCCAGTGTTCTTGCCTGGAGAATCCCAGGGGCAGGAGAGCCTGGTGGGCTGCCGTCTATGGGGTCACACAGAGTCCGATACGACTAAAGTGACTTAGCAGCAGCAGCAGCAACATTACAAAGGAAGAAGCTTTATACTTTTATTTATTTCATGGATAATAAATACATTGTCTTGTCTGAGTATAGATTAGATGGTAGCCTCCATGGAATATTTTTGATTTCTGGAATTTTATATATATTCTTCCCTTCCCAATTTTGAATTTATCTTCCCTCTTCACCTTAAGGATTTATTACCTTCTAAATGCAAATCTTTGGAGAAAGAGAATATTTTAAGTCTTATTAGTCATTTACACCTTGGTGGATAAAGTACATAATGAAATAAGAAGAGAGTTTCCTAAAAATAGTTTTAGATGGTGGCAAAGTAGGGAGATGATAAGGGATCATGGCACCTATCTGGCAAAAGGGAGAAAAGAGATTGCATGTTTAAGACAAATTTTGCCTATTTCATAATTTTTAGAAGAACTGGCTCTTGTTTAATGCTCTAGTGTATGCCAAGATTAAATATAAGCTCTAGAGAAATCTTAAAGCCCTTGGCATCATAGAAGAATTAAATTATATTACTGCCTTAAAAGTTTGTAGAGACTCCTTGTTCTTGAAAACTGATTTGTTGGGGACAGAAAAACTTGTGAAAGGCATTTGATTCTCCATTTCTCATGGAGCAATGTTAATCATGCACTTCTGCTGACACTGTGGAATGATGAGTTAATGTTTCTAAAGTTCATTGAAGTAGATGAAGAGCATTTTAGAACTGAAACAGCACTACTATTACAGTTGTATATTTATACTGATTTTACAATGTTTCACAACCCATGTGTCTGGTGTGTTTCTTATTAAGGACATCATAACTTTCATCGAATAAAACTTAAATGCAGTTTTAAAAGATATATTAAAAATTTACATATACTACACTTGCTAGTGTGCTAGTGAAGCAATAGAAATCTAGATACATTTCAATGTTATATTTTAGTGGGATAAATGCCTATTTGTTAGGTAGTCTGTAAATCTTATATGATATTGGAATTTAAGATCAGATTTGATATTTAGTGTTTATCTTAAAGTGCTATAAAGGCAAAGTTTGGAGTAATTACATAAAACCAGGGACAGTTCACTTTCTAATTTATGTACTTCTCCAAACTGGTAATGAAATCTGACTTTCAAATAATCAATATTATTTGGCAAAGGGCTTAATGATAATATTAGTCTCTGTAAAAGGAAATTTTCTATTCATGCTGGTGTGGCTGCTGCTGCTAAGTCACTTCGGTTGTGTCTGATGCTGTATGACCCCATAAATGGCAGCCCACCAGGCTCCCCCGTCCCTGGGATTCTCCAGGCAAGAACACTGGAGTGGGTTGCCATTTGACATATAAATCCCAGGTTTATATACTCATATCTGATTTTGTTCATTTATTTTCTATGGTAATATTGATTCTGAAAATTTTCTCCAAACTTCTTAGAAGAGTTATATCTTTTCTTTGAATTTAGCTTTTTAAAGGAGAAGTTAGATATCTTCAGGGTTTATCAGGCTGAAGTTTTTCAAAAATTAATAGTTGTCTTAAACTAGGGTACTTGTTGGTAAGATAAAAGACACTTGTGGGCATAATGGTGTATATGAATAAAATCAGTTGCCATTGAAAATAGTTTTTTACCAATAATCTTTTACCTTTGAGACTTCTATGAAAGCAAGCTGAAGTTACAATGAATGCATTTTTCTTTTTCCTTTTCCTGTTTGAAGAGCTAGTATGCTAACTTCTTGTCTGCTTTCTGCTTACTTGTAGAACTATTTTCTGAGTCCATTTCCAAAAAGTACATTAGCTGCCATGTGGCAAACAGCACTTTTTCCCTCTATGGTCTATTTATATGTTTTTAACTTAAATATTATTTATTTTAGATATTACCTATTACTTATTGTTACCCTAGTGCCCCCAAATATGTTTGATTTTAGAAACCAAGTATTCTCTACTTTTGTGGCATTTCTCATTTCGATATCCTGTTCCTTCACAAAATCAGGTATAAGAAAACAACCCATTTATTCTTTACATCATTTTTGTTTGCTATTTCATATATTGCTGTTTTTCTGCCTTTAACTAATTTAAATAGTGGAAAATTTATCTTCCAAATTCTATTTGATTTTTAGTTTCCTTGAGGATAAGGATCACAGCAGCTTGTCTGGATAGTATACTGCCTGATACATGGTAGACAGTCTGCTGCTGCTGCTGCTGCTAAGTTGCTTCAGTCATGTCTGACTTTGTGTGACCCCATAGATGGCAGACCACCAGGATCCTCTGTCCCTGGGATTCTCCAGGCAAGAATACTGGAGTGGGTTGCCATTTCCTTCTCCAATGCATGCACGCATGCTACATCGCTTCAGTCGTGTCTGACTCTGTGTGACCCAATGGACAGCAGCCCAACAGGTTCCTCTGTCCACGGGATTCTCCAGGCAAGAATACTGGAGTGGGTTGTCATTTCCTTCTGCAGGTAGACAGCCAGTAGAAGCTTATTAGTGACTAATAAATAAATATATAAAGTACTGATTTTGATGGAGAAGCTATTGTGAAAAACACAATATTCTTAGTACCTAACATATACTGTCTATAGGACTGTGTGACAGGACTAATTCTAAGTACTTAGAGCATATGCTGTCCATGTTCTGTCTATACTCTCATATACTACTTATCATCTCAGTCTTCCAACCATCTGCAAGGGAAGTTTGTCAGAAGGCTGCCCTCAGCATGACAGATTCCACTTTGCTAAGGTGTAACTTGGGCAGGGTATGCTTGGGATTTAATGTTCCCATGAAGGCAGCCTAAAACCAATGACTAATGGCTTTAGGGGTCTAAATATCCCAGGTCTTTTTCTCCCTGCCTGGAATAAGTCTAAGCGTTTTACATAATTTTCAGTGTCATGAAACTAAGAATTACTAATACAAAGAAGAGAATGTTATGATCCAGTTCAGCAATATATTTTCAGGTAAGAAGATAAATAATCAAATCTTGATAATACAGTGTAACAATTACCTACATATTATATGATTTCATTTCCTCAGGTTTTTTTGTTAGTCATTAAAAATATTTCTTTATTAAAAGAGGTTTTAATCTCTATGTGCTCAAATATGTTAGAATTTCTTGATATTTTTCTCTACTTTATGGATTACAAAATAGTCACATTTTGGAGGGTGATTTTTAAAATTTTATATTTGTATCTTTAAGATTTTGAAATTAAATTTTTGGTGTAGTAGAAGTATGGGTCTCTGTCTACCCATTTTAGCTGTTTACCCTTAAAATATTTATTGAGAAATATGTTTCCTACTGATGTGAAATGCAATCTTCAATATATACTAAATTTCTAAAAATTTAGGTTTGAGTTTTCTATCTACTGTATGTTAGCAGCAAACTGTTTTAATTAGTGTAGTTTTACAGTATGTTCAGTATCTCATTGGTCAAGTCCTTCTTCACATTATTTTTTATTTTCAAAATATTTTGGCTATGTTTTTCATTTTTTTTAGTAAATAATAATAGAAATACCAATAGAATATAACTAGAATTTTGATTGATATTATATTGAATTTATAAATTTATTTGGAATTAAAATATACTGACTTTAATACTTATTATATTTAGATGTGTTAAGTTCCATCTTTTCACCCACTCAAGAGCATTTAACTCTTATGTTTCAAAGGAAGCTTATAGACAGGAGGTCAGATACAATTTACAGTTTGAAAAAAAAGAGAGTCTTGCATTAGGACATTCTAAGTAGAATAAATTCATAGCATTCTTAGTAGTAGGGCTTCCCTGGTAGCTCAGTTGGTAAAGAATGGCCTGCAATGCAGGAGACCCTGGTTCCATTCCTGGATTGGGAAGAGACACTGGAGAAGGGATAGGCTACCCATTCTAGTATTCTTGGGTTTTCCTTTTGGCTCAGCTGGTAAAGAATCTGCCTGCAATGCAGGAGACCTGGGTTTGATCCTGGGGTTTGGAAAATCCCCTGGAGAAGGAAAAGGCTACCCACTCCAGTATTCTGGCCTGAAACATTCCATGGACTGTATAGTCCATGGGGTTGCAAAGAGTCCAACAGAGTGACTTTCACTTTTACTTTCAAGTAGAAGGAAGGAAGGAAGTTTATGATGAAGCTTGAAATCCAGATTTAGATTTGGTTGTGAGGACTTTTATATGCTATTCTAGAGGAATGGGAATCGTTTAGGCAGTAGGAAGTTTCTGATGTTTACCACTAAGGAGAATAAACTGATCAAATCTGTGATTTAGAAAGACTAATCATGTGGTTGGGCTCCCCCGATGGCTCAGAGGGTAAAGAATCCACCTGCAATTCAGGAGACCTGGATTCAACGCGTGGGTTGGAAAGATCCCCTGGAGGAGGGCATGGCAACCCATTCCAGTATTCTGGAGAATCCCCACTGACAGAGGCATCTGGCTACAGTTCATGGGATCACAAAGAGTTGGACATGACAGAGCAACTAAGCACAATCATGTGGTTGGTTCCACTGAAAACCAGTCCTCATGCAGAAGCTATTTTGGGGACCATGAAATCACTTCTTCAACATAAATTCATGTATGGTTGAAAGGGGCTTTTATGATTAACATGGAGAAGGCAATGGCACCCCACTCCAGTACTCTTGCCTGGAAAATCCCATGGATGGAGGAGCCTGGTAGGCTGCAGTCCATGGGGTCGCAAGGGTCAGACACGACTGAGCGACTTCACTTTCACTTTTCACTTTTCATGCATTGGAGAAGGAAATGGCAACCCACTCCAATGTTCTTGCCTGGAGAATCCCAGGGACGGGGGAGCCTGGTGGGCTGCCGTCTATGGGGTCACACAGAGTTGGACACAACTAAAGTGACTTAGCAGATTAGCAGTATGATTAACAAAAGGTGCTTCTCTCATCCCTGTTAGGAACCGTGAACCAGGAACCATGAATGAAGTCCAAATATTTATTTCTTATTTTATCACAGTATCATACACAGTAGCAAACTATCCCTAAACATTTTGGTGCACAAATTATTTTTAAAACTAAAACTATATTTTAATATAAGTAACAAATATATTTATTATTGGAGAAGGCAATGGCACCCCACTCCAGTACTCTTGCCTGGAAAATCCCATGGATGGAGGAGCCTGGAAGGCTGCAGTCCATGGGGTCGCTGAGGGTCAGACACGACTGAGCGACTTCACTTTCACTTTTCACTTTCATGCATTGGAGAAGGAAATGGCAACCCACTCCAGTGTTCTTGCCTGGAGAATCCCAGGGACAGGGGAGCCTGGTGGGCTGCCGTCTATGGGGTCGCACAGAGTTGGACACGACTGAAGTGACTTAGTAGTAGAAGCTATAGGTAAACAAAAATTTTTTAAATATCTCAAGTGTTCCACTGGAACACCATTAGCATATAAGCACCATTAACACATTGGTGGCTTTTGCTTCAGGAGTGTGTATCCATACATTTCTAACTTTTCAGAAACCAAAATGTATGCCTTTATAGTAATAGAGCTTCAGCACTTATGAATCCCACAAATGTGTTTTAAACTATATTTCAATCTAAAGTCAAAATCTCAGTGTTTTTCTTTCTTAAAAGTGTTTCTTAATTTCCAAAATTAATTTTACTCTGAAATAAGTATTTACTCCTTCCCATCACCTTAAGAGATTTAAATGTATCAGAACACCATCAGAAATTGTAAAATGGCTCAAAAATTATTGATGATGAGAGAACTTTAAAAATTTTTGCTCAATAGTTTTGCAGTTCTTCATGGAAGACACAGTGTTGAGACATTGTTATATAGCCTTCACTGTTTGACAAACATAAATGTCAATTTAATTGCATGATTTTTATAAAACACAAGGGTAGGAAGAATTTGAATGTAATCTTTGCATGAAACTTCAGTAATTATACTATATGTAATGATGTAACTATTATAAAATAAATGCAAAATTTCATAGCACAAATTGTAGTGTAGGAACAAAGATGTATCTTTAGATTTTTACTTTCATGTAGGTAACTGATAAAGGAAATGAGACTTCTTTAGATGTTTCTTTTATAAAAGGCAGCGAGTGAGTAACCGGTACTCATGTCTCTTAAAAATATAGATCACATTGGGATGTTAATAATAATAAATTAGAAATCTTGTAAGCTAAATTAAATATCTTCCATCCACACAGGGAGATAAAATATTGCTGTACAAGATTAAAGTTATCCTAGAATTTGAGGGCAAAATCATATGTAAGGAAAATGTGATTATATGAAATATGGGAAAATTGATGGCCTAAAGCAGAAACTCAAAATCTATTAATACTCTCAACAAAAGTGCAATTCTTAAAAACTGGAAATCAGTGCAGGTCAGTTTGTTGAAGAAATATTAAATGTGAGACTTAATATGATGCAATAAAGATGGGATCTTAGTCTACTTTGATAACAACCATTTACTGCTTGTGCATATTCTGGGAAGAAATGTTGATTATGGGCAATGGGATCAATGAGAGCTTTTATTCTGACCACATTACTGGGGAGTACTTTTGTTGGAGTGCTGTTTCTCAAGTTGGTAGCATATTTCAGATAAAGAAAGGAAGTCCCCAGTGTGAAACTGCTGTGTCATTTCTTCTTCCTTAACTGAAATTCCAACCAAGGTTCAGGAAATGCCCTAATGAGCCACTTCTCTTTTCTCTTTCCTCAACTAAGTGGATTCCAACCAGCCCAAACTATTCATTATTCATGATTGTGTCGTTTACTTTGGTTGTCTCTTTTAGCATGGTGCTTATATTATGGGAAGAGTGATTATAATTTGTTGCTGTTTGTAAAGGTAATAACACTGATAGAATCCAATCATTGCTGGTAGGTAACCAAACTGACAAGTTAATTTTCTGTACTTTAAACTGTGAAAGCGGAGTCTAATCAATATCTGCTTTACTTTGATATTTGTGGCTTACTGATAATTATAGTTTTATCTTGCATGATCACTGGGTATCAGGATGTTATAGTAGTTGAGCTGTGATTTTCTGTAATTTGGGTAAAATATATCTAAAACTCTATTAATGCCTTATTTTAGTCAAGATGTAGAAATTACTGTTTTATTTCATAACCAAAGCAATTTCTTCTTTCAGTTTAATATTCTAGAGTATTTACTAAATTGGAACATGATTTGACATTTTATTGCATCTTATATGTTATTTTATGAGTAAATGTTAATTTCTGTTTACATTTTAGCAATATATATTTTATTGGCTTTTAAATGTAAGAAAATATGAGTACTCTTCAGAGCAGAAATAATATCAGATAGTACTTTAGCATATGCTATTTTTCAAGCATCAAAGTTATTCTGTTTTTTATGAAAATTTGAATCTGAAAAATTTGTATAGGGGATGTCAAATATCCCAAAGCAATAACTTTTTATTATAATAGTTTTCAATTACTTTATTAGTCATAGTTTTTAATTGTAATAATTAGCAGAGTTGTAGTAGGGACTGGAAGATTATATATATATTTGTATATATATGCACACAAATACACATATATTTTGTATATATTTGTTTATATGAATTATAACCCATGCTTTTAGTAACATCTTAAAATGTTTAATTGGGAATAGACATTTTGAGAAGAAAATAAACCTGAGATAATCTTTAATTCATTTTCGATAACTTTTTAGTAACTTATTTACTAGAAATTCATTTAAAGTTAAGAGACTTTAAAATAACCTTCACAGTTCTTCCCTATTCAGGCTGTGTCAACAAAACAAAGTGAAGCAGAATATGGAGTTCATTATCAAGATTATTTAGACAATTCCGCTTCACTTCTATTTTAGGTGAATCTGAGTCTAGCTTTACACTTTGAAGTAAATTTTGAATTAATACTAAATCTTTTACTTTTTTGGTAGAAGCTACCTTAAATAGGCCAAACTTTGTAATCTCCAGCTTGAGAATAAAAACTTTTTTTTAGCTATAAACCAGATGGAATAGAGATAATTTTCATGTTGTATATGTCTTTGGTTTGATTACCATTACTTTTCTTAAAAGATTTCTGTTTCATTACAAAGGAGTAGAGTATTTCAATGTATGTGTAATTTTGTTGAACTGGAAGTTGCAGCTGATGTCAAAAATGAGACAAACTGAAAAAAGTTCATTCAAAATCAGCTTAATTTTAAAGACTGTGACACAAGGATTTATTATGTTTTAGACAACCAAAATAATATGAGATATTTAAATCTGATGGAAATTTCTCTTCAGTCCATGGAATATTCCAGACAAGAATATCCTAGCATTAGTGACATTTTCAGAAATTGTAGTAATTTTGAAAGTGGAAATAATTTTTAAAACAATGGTTTGAATAGTTAGAAAGGAGAAATAAGAAAAGGAGAAACTGAAAGAAATAAAATATTCTTATACAATAGTTTCAAATAAACTAATGAAATATGATTCTAAAGAATAACTATGGATACTAATAAAGTAGTAAACATACATGTGGAAATATAATGGATTCTTTATTAATCAATGTATAAATAAAATTCAATTTTATTTTTCTAAAAATAAGTGTACAAAATGAAATTCATTCTACATGCCAGATTCTTCACAGAGGCAAATCTGATTAATTCTTTATAGTAAAAAATGTTAGATTAAGCAATGGAGTGATAGCAGATCCACAGAAGTCATGTCTACAAATAGCAGATTGCAAAATTTACACTGTTGGCTAAAACAAAACAAGTGAATAGTGAAATGAATAATGCAAAATAGTTGCTCAGGTTTTATTGATTATATTTACCAAGATCAGGAAGAAGAGTCAGTGAAGCATAGATAGCCGAAGATGTATGAGGAAGTGTAAGAATCACAAGTGTTTTTGAAAACATAACTTGTGAAGGGAGACTTTAACAATAGTTTTGTAGAAAAATGAATATTAATAATGTACAAAAATATTCTTAATTTTGGTTAGATATGAATTTCCAGCCTGTTAAGGAATCTGTAAATCAGTGTGTAGGTGTCTGGCGATATACCAAAACTGGCAGACATTTTGCTTGTGAGAACTTAGCTGATGATAGATAATTTAAACCTTGTCCCATTGCTTATCAGCAAATAAGAACGGTATGCGCATGTATTGTAGGTGGAGCTAGAACATTCCAGCCAATGCAGGAGACATGAGAGACGTGGGTTCGATCCCTGGGCCGGGAAGATCCCCTGAAGGAGGATATGACAATATGCTCCCGTATTCTTGCCTGGAAAATCCCATGGACAGAGGAGCCTGGCAGGCTACAGTCCATAGGGTCACAAAGAGTCATACAAGACTGAAGCAACTTAGTACATCTGCTAAACATTAGGAAAATTGAGGGATCTGTGTTACTGAAAGTGAGATAGTACGATAGATTGTAGAATTTCTTTAGATGACCAGTTTTAAGAACAGATTGGTTAAAAAAAGTAAGTCCTAGGTTCTAATTTTGTTATTGTTCTTAGGATACAGCTAGAGGTTGAGCTTAATGACCTTAAAGCCTATTAGGATGCTGTTTTTCTTTTTATCACTTTAAGTTTGAAAGAACATGTGGGTTTCAAAAATAGAACTAAAAAAGACAGTTGAAGGGAATGAATCTGGGAAAGAGATTGAGTTTTAATTCGAATTCCCATGTCTCCTTACTTCATTCCCAAGAGTTACCATGGAAGACTATTTCCAAATCATTTCTTGTCGTTCCTGAAACACTCCTCCTTAGCCAATGTACTGGAACAGATTGTAATTCACTTTCTAGCTTCTTCCACTGAGCCACGAATCCTTCTGTTCCTCCCTTTCTTTATTCTTTCTTTTGCAAACATGTTTCTAATACAGAAGTTTGTACATTCATGAACAACTAATTTCTGAAAGATATTTAGCTTCCTTAGATGTATTTCCAAGTAAGAATTTGAGCTAGGGTTATCTGTTCAATCAGGCATTTGACTGTATCTCTTTTTACCTCCACTGGTGAAAACTGGTTCTATCAAACATCTTTCCATACGCTTAAAAAATCTACAGCACTACCTATTTGTCTTGAAAATCTGTCTGTAGGCAGATAATGCTCTCAGCTAGTGCTTGCAGGGAATTCCTCAACAGTTAGGATTTTGACATTCTCTGCTACCTTTGATCTTGTGTAAATTCAAATAGATTTGAACTGAACTACTGAGGTCTGCAACAGAAGTTTTGTTAGTAGAATTTTTACCATTAGATTTTAAGGTCTGATAAACTTTTAGCCTTCTCCTTAGTTAGTCTTAGGCTAAGAAACATCTGATCCTCTAGTCATTCTCTCAAATGTTTTGCTCCATTTTGTCAATCACTTGTCCTCTTCTAAAGCTTCTGATTGTCCTGCACGTATGTAAGGTACTTTTCACATGATGGATGATTTGCTCTTTCCATCAGAACAGACATGTGAAAAGCATGGCATATTCAGGGGTCTTTGATTAGAGCTTGGAATCATTGTGGGGAATAACATAAAGAAGAGCTGGAGAATTAAGGTAGAGGCAGATCATAAGAGCTATGCTTTTAAGGGTTATATGATTTTAACAAGAGTAACTTGATCTGATTGTGTTTTAATCAAGGTTATCCCTGGCCATTTGGAACATGGATTGGTGAGACGAAAGACCAAAGTCATGTTTTAGATTTTGTTTATAGAGTCCTCCTGTATTTTAAGCCAGCAAGGACAAGTATGTAGGTAATACTTTGTAAAGTGATTGTTTGTACCTCTGGCAAGAACAGAAGACAAGATCTTTGCTAAAAATATGATAGAACATCATAAGAAAATCAAAGGTGATGAACTGTCCTTTTTCACTGTAGAAGTAACCACTTAAACTGAACACAAATTAGCTCCCAAACAGTGGGCCAAGCAAATATTTGCAAATGATTCAGTGATTTCTTTGTGGTTGCTTGGTTTAGAGCTGATAGAACACACTGTAAAATAGGAAGTCAGAAGTTCAGCATTTTTAGCTTGCTACTAACTTGCCATGTGACTTTGAATAAGTCTGTGTGTTTGGGAGGGGGGAGTGTTTCCTGAATGTTTTAAATTGAATTAACACATAGCGTGGAGAGTGAATGAAGGGCTGAGGCTGAGCTTGAGTGTGAAGGAAGAGGGATCTGGTGGTGTTAAGGTTTAAATCTCCCATGCTTGAGGGGTAGTTCTAAATTTATTCCAGGGATATCAAACTTAGATTGGTCATGAGAGCTCTAAGATTGGAAATCTAGGTCACAACCCAAAGGGAGGACTTGTCTGCTTCTCCCTATGTGATCCGTAATCTCACATTTATGACAGATTTATAGAGCACAAAACATAATCAGGGGTTACTATCTCATATATCCTCTCCTATGAAAATAGCCTTGGAGGACTCTGCTTTAGGACAGAGCTCTCAGAGCAAAACAAAGTAGAGAAAAAAGCAACTCTGCATAACTTGGCTTTTCGTCATAGGTCATATCTACTTTTCCGTATTTTCCAAAAATATATTGTCAGTTCATTCTCATTTCTATTTGTTTCAGAAGGAGACCTTTCACTAGGTAGTATCTGAATTCATTTAGATTCAGCCCCACTGAACATACCCAGTGAAATATATAACACAACCTTTAACCAATTACTTAAGATATATTTGTCCAAAGACAAAACAAACAGTAAGGACAAAATAACAAGTAAAATATCCCATAATATGCTAGAAGAAGGAAAGAATTTATAAAGTAAATGCATAAGCTCAAACATTAAGACCTCTTCTGAGGGATAAAAGAAAGACAGTAGAATATTAACTATAATACTTCTGCTTGAGTTCAGTCATTGTAGGAGTTTTAGTGAGTATCAAAATCAGATATTGTACATGAAATCATCTCTTCTCTTCCCTAGAGTTATCATCCACTGAGCTTTCATCATATACTAAAGACTTTATCACCTTATTTGAGCCTGACATGGTCTTAAGGCAAGTCCCACTCTTTACATTGCTGAGAAAAGTGAGGCTTCTGAAGGATAGGTGACTTTCCCAAGGTGACCAGTGGGTAAGTGATGGGGCAGCGACCTGAATCTAATTCTATATAGGCTTTGTGTGTGTTAGTTGCTCAGTGATGTCTGACTCTTTGCAACCCCAGGGACTGTAGTCCACCAGGCTCCTTTGTCCATGGGATTCTCCAGGCAAGACTACTGGAGTGGGTAGCCATTCTCTTCTCCAGGGGATCTTCCCTAAGTAAATTCTATAGTGTTTTCTGGGGAACTTTTAAATTTAAACTTTATATTTGTTGTTCTACTTTACTCATTTTGAACAAGATCCGATCTTTAAAGCAGAGAAGGGGAAACAGTTCAAAGGACAAGGATTGGGGGAAATCAGAAATCACAGCTATTTAAGAAGTGGTTTCTAGGCTTAAACATGGATAATGAGGTCTTGGACTGCATTAAATTTGCAAAAATACCAGTTGTAGAGGTAACAAGGGACCAGAATAGATGGCTCTATTTCATAAAAGAAAGGGGCAAAGTGAAGAGACTCATTAATGTTGAAGCAGTAGATGGATAACCAGTGACAAATATCACATAGATATGCTTCAGTTTGGTCAGAGAAAGGTCATTGATTATTTTTGGTTAAACTGGTTCACAGAGGCCAGGTTTCCACTAAAAAAGGGAATTAATTGCTTCCATTTCCCACTAATTGCCTCAACATTTCCCTTTGCTTTGTCATTGGAGATTTGGTCAGAGAGGCAAAAAGTCAAAAGTCAGAGTTTGATGGAATCTACATAAAAAGGGAATCTGAGGAGACCAAATTATGGCATTTGGTGTAATAACTATAATGATATTTAGCATTTTTCCCTGGGAGTGCTGTGGATTTTTAGAGACCTTTTCAATCTTTAATCAGACCATAGGGCACATTTAAGAGAGTTCACTGTTTTTATTTCCATCTAGAGAATAAGGCATCACAGAGAGTTGAAATGACCCAGGGCAAGTCTCCTGAGATGTTAATCCTGTATGTTGGATTACAATCTGTATGTTGAGTTTTAGCTGAAAGGCTGAGCTTTCCCCAGACATATCATTCATTCATGCTCCTTCAGAGTTTAGATTTTTTGTACATTATTCTCTGAGGTTACTACTTCTATCAATGACAGAAAAATTACCCAAGAATATGCCATGAAATAGTTTTGATTGCATAGACTTGCTTAGTTTTCAGGCAATTAATTGATTCTTGAGCCATCTTCAATTAATGAGATCTTCTACCTCTTATTTTCTTACTTAATCTTTAAAATCCTTTCTAGCTCTAACTCTTTTGGAATCTGGGTTTTGTCTTCCAGACAGCTTTAAATTTTTTTTTTTTTTTTAATTTTTGGAACTCAAAGTAACAGTGTAAAAAGTTGGAGGAACATGGGATCTGGACATGCCAGGTCAGTGTTCAATCATCCTGATTCCTCTATTGTTGTTCAGCGCTAAGTTGTGTCCAACTCTTCGCAACCTCATGGACTGTAGCATACCAGGCTTCCCTGTCCTCCACCATTTCCCAGAGTTTACTCAAATTCATGTCCACTTAGTCAGTGATGCTGTCTAACCATCTCATCTTCTGCTGCCCTCTTCTCCTTTTGCCTTCAATCTTACCCAAGATCAGTGTCTTTTCCAATGAGTCAGCTCTTCACATCAGGTGGCCAAAGTACTGGAGCTTTGGCTTCAGTATCAGTACTTCCAATGAACATTCAGGGTTGACTTCATTCAGGATTGACTGGTTTGATTTCTGGTTTACTTCAGAGGTTCAAGAGACAAATGTTTCTCTCTAGGAAGTCCCAATCCCACAGTATCAGCTACTCTTCTTTTCTGGAAGAACCAGAAATATATAATTACTAATGAGATATTTATTATACTGTAGGTTCTTAGAAACATGGTCTATTAGAATGAGCATAGGTTTTAAAGCAAAATGACTAGGTTTGAAAGCCAGCTTTGTCATAACTAGCTGTGTAATCTCAGAGAGGTCATGTAATTTGACTGAAATTCAATTTCTTCATGTGTAAACCTGATACACCACATTGTGTTTCAGGATTATTAAGTGAGAAAGTAAAGGTAAATCACCCAGCTCAATGCCCACATAGAATGCGGACCTAGAGACTTTAGCCATATACTTATTAACATTGTTATTAGAAATTATAATTATTTTAAATGATAAAACTATTAATTGGGAAATGACTTTTAAAAAAGTAAAGCCCTAGAATAGAAGAAGTCTGCTGTGTACTTAGTCACTCAGTCATGTCTGACTCTTTACGACCCCATGGACTATAGGTCTCCAGGCTCTTCTATCCATGGGGATTCTCTAGATAAGAATACTGGAGTAGGTTGCTATGTCCTCCTCCAGGGGATCTTCCCAACCCAGGGATTGAACCCAGGTCTCTCACATTGCAGACGGATTCTTTGCCAGCTGAGCCACCAGGGAAGCCCAAGAATACTGAAGTGGGTAGCCTATCCCTTCTCCAGGGTATCTTCCTGACCCAGGAATCGAACCAGGGTCTCCTGAACTGCAGATAGATTCTTTACCAGCTGAACTAACTGGGAAGCCCATTAAAGTACTAAAAGAAGTCTAGACTTTATAAAAATCTTTTATTTGAATAAGATGCTTTCACAGTTATGGTGAACTTGAGCTGGACCATCTTCTGATCAGATGCTTCTCTACAACAAATTCTCCTTACCTTCCCCCATTGAAAGGGCTTTACTCACATTAAGTCATTTAGTAATCAGAATGATTCTGGAAATTAATTGAACTTCCCTGGTGACTCAGAAGGTAAAGAATCTGCCTGCAATGCAGGAGACCTGGGTTCGATCCCTGGGTTGGGAAGATCCCCCGGAGGAGGACATGGCAACCCACTCCAGTATTCTTGCCTGGAAAATCCCCATGGACAGAGAAGCCTGGTGGGCTACAGTCCATGGGGTTGCAAAGAGTTGGACACAACTGAGTGACTAAGCACAGCACACACACTGTGCCCAGTGTTCAGATAAGAGTAGATCCTCTAAGGCATACAACTTATCAGCACAGTTTTGAAATTAGGTAGGCTGATTCTAAAACTTATAATTCTAACAGCTCCTCTAACACTGCTTTGGAGACATCAGACTGTAGTTCAAGGTTGTCATTTGTGCAAGATGAAAAAGTAAATAACCCTCATTTTTAAATTAAGGAGATTCTTGTGTGTGTATGTTAGTCGCTCAGTCATGTCCGACCCTTTGCAACCCCATGGACTATAGCTCTCTAGGCTCCTCTGCCCATGGAATTCTCCAGGAAAGAATACTGAAGTGGGTTGCCATTCCCTTCTCCAGGAGATCTTCCCAGCCCAGGGAATGAACCCGAGTCTCCTGCATTGTAGGCAGATTCTTTAGGAGATTCTTAAAGCCTATCTTTCATCTGACAGAAATGACTACTTACACCAAGAATCAAAAACTGCTGTCAATAGTGATACCTATGTCACCAAACCCTGCCTTGGATTCTTTCTAAGTGTTTTTATTTAATTTCAAAAGGCACAACCAGCCCATTCCCCTGTCAGAATACATCTCAGTCCTCTAGTCAAGAAATGTCAGGAGCTGGGCGTATGGCTTCTTCCTGCTCCCATGGTGCTTTCCCTTTGTCTGCCCCTGCCCTTGCCGCCCTCTGGAGCCCTCAGCAGGCCCCGTGAGCCTGCTTCCCCAGTGCTGATGTTGGGGTCCAACTCTGAGGAGAGCCCTAATTGTCAAACTGGTTACTCACAACTTTTTTGACTTGTTTCTCTTAAACAATGTAGCTTAATAAAACTCTTCAAATATACACACAGGGCACACCTACTAACACAGGAAGAGCTAAGACCGTGTTCACAGGGGAAAGCTGGTTTGACTGTTTTGATTAACTTGACTGCTCAAGTCAGTCAAAAAGTAATCACCAGTTAAGCAAACCATTTTGACAGATTTTTGGCCCACTATGACTGCTTATTTGACTGGCTTGCCTGTCATTTTGAAGTGGTCAGATTGACTGGAGACAGTCTAACTGGAAAATTTAACTTTGGAGTACGTGGGTGTCTGTATACCAGAATCTACTTTAAATAACTTTATTTGAAATCTGTACATATTTTCCTGGGACCAGTGAGAGAAGTTTGAAAGTGACACATTGCAGCATTTGACTTTCTAGAGTGAGATGTCTTACTGCTTGCACAGCCTGGCAATATATTTATAGGCTACAAAACAATCACATTTCCCCTATGCAATATAGAATTCAATAAGATTGAAACTCTCCCCTAACTTGGCCAAGTCCTAGTAAGGCATCATATTCTCTTACTCCTCTGAAGAGTTGGTGATAGATGTATGACAGCAAAAGACTTCTCAGGTATCAAGTTACCAATTCAGTCATTAGTGACTTGTGGTAAGGCAAAGTTGACCTTGCCACTAATAGTAGCCCTTCTAAGAATTTATGAGAGACAGAAAAAAACAAAACACCAAACAAACCTTTGATGAGAGGCAAGAGAATCTGATTAACATTATCTGAGCTGCTTTTTAAAAGCAAGCCCCCTTTTATCTATCTTATGTTCCTTTAGGAAATTTACTTGGAAATTAGCTCCCAGGTTTGGGCAAGACAAAAACCTGGATGGAAATAATGATTGATTTTCACATTATCATGTGGGATTTTATGGGAGAACATAATGAGGTTATTGTCTACTGTAAGCAAAATTTTTTGAAGTCCGGTTTACATTGGTTGAACACCCTAATACATTTTTTTTTGAGAATTTGAAATATCCTGTTATTGTTTGAAATCCATTCACGTGCTTCTCTTCAGCACTCCTAAAAAAGATCTACTTTTTCTCATGGAAATGTTTTGTGAATGTTCTGGACTTAGGTGCGATCTCACATGCCTTTATTAAATAAGATCAGTGGTAAAATAGCAATGTCTCCTGCTCTTTCTGTTCGCTCATCCCTGTAGCATTTGACTCTGTTAACCACTTATTTTCCTTGAAATTCTATCCTACTTTGGCTTTGTTATATCATTCTACCCTAATTTTCATTATACTTTCTTGAGATTTCTCTAGTCTTCCTTGCCCATTACACGTTCCTCAGGGTCCTTTACCTGGCTTCTGTCTTTTTAACTCTAACTCTTTGTTTGGTGTGATTTTAAGTAAAACCCTGATTCAGCGATTTATTCTGAGATGGCCACCAAGTCTGTTTCTGTAAGCGCACACATCTAGCTATTAACTAGGCCTTCCTCTTGGACACTTTACAGTCACTCTGATTTCATTATGTCTAACACTGAAGTTATCATCTTTCCTTCTAATTGTTTACCTCCATTTTTATTCTTTATTTAGATTAAGTGCCATCTTCTCCACAATTTCTCATTTCAGATGGAAGCATTATAGGTGAATCATCAAGGTGAATCTTCCTTCTCCTTCACCACATGTATAAATCAATAAGAAATCCTGTACATATTTTTCAAAATTTATCCTCTGTATTATGGATAGTATTTGACCTACCTTTAAAATATCAAATTCTATTGCCATAACTTGGGCCCTCTAGTCTCCTCTCCTGGAATATTACTAAAAACTCCCAATTGTTCTCCTGTGTCCTCATCTTTCAATAATCCAGTCTCCGTATTTTTGCCTAAGGGATTTTTATGAAATACTAATTGATCATCTTACTAGCCTGCTAAAAGTCCAGTATGGCACACTGGGGCTGTCAGTACAAAGCTCAGGGTGGTGTTTGTTCATTTTTATGAAGTGACTTCTGCCCAGTTTTCTATTTTCATCTGTTCTCACCTATACTAAAGTGACTTATCATGCACACATACTATATTCAGATCACATTGAGGAATAAAGAAAGGAAGGGAGGAAGAGGGTAGGAAAGCAACATTTTGCTTTTATAACTTCTGCTATTGGAGCATTTTAATGACATTGATAGGTTAATTAAACATATTAGATTTGGGGAGTTCATGATCTGAGCCACAGTCAGCTCCTGGTCTTGTTTATGCTGACTGTATAGAGTTTCTCCATCTTTGGCTACAAAGAATATAATCAATCTGATTTTGGTGTTGTCCATCTGGTGATGTCCATGTGTGGAGTCTTCTCTTGTGTTGTTGGAAGAGGGTGTTTGCTATGACCAGTGCATTTTCTTGGCAAAACTCTATTAGCTTTTGCCCTGCTTCATTCTGTACTCCAAGGCCAAATTTGCCTGTTACTCCAGGTGTTTCTTAACTTCCTACTTTTGCATTCCAGTCCCCTGTAATGAAAATGACATCTTTTTTGGGTGTTAGTCCTAAAAGGTCTTGTAGGTCTTCATAGAATCCTTCAACTTCAGCTTCTTCAGCATTATTGGTTGGGGCATAGACTTGGATTAACTTGATATTGAATGATTTGCCTTGGAAATGAAGAGAGATCATTTTGTCGTTTTTGAGATTGCATCCAAGTACTGCATTTCGAACTCTTTTGTTGACTCTGAGGGCAACTCTATTTCTTCTAAGGGATTCTTGCCTACAGTAGTAGATATAATGGTCATCTGAGTTAAATTTACCCATTCCAGTCCATTTTAGTTCACTGATTCCCAAAATGTCGATGTTCATTCTTGCCATCTCCTGTTTGACCACTTCCAATTTGCCTTGATTCATGGACCTAACATTCCAGGTTCGTTTGCAATATTGCTCTTTACAGCATTGGACCTTGCTTCCATCACCAGTCACATCCATAAGTGGGTGTTGTTTTTGCCTTGGCTCCATCTCTTCATTCTTTCTGGAGTTATTTCTCCACTGATCTCCAGTAGCATATTGGGCACCTACCGACCTGGGAAGTTCATCTTTCAGCGTCCTATCTTTTTGCCTTTTCATACTGTTCATGGGGTTCTCAGGGCAAGAATACTGAAGTGGTTTGCCATTCCCTTCTCCAGTGGGCCATATTTTGTCAGAACTCTCCACCATGACCCGTCCGTCTTGGGTGGCCCTACACAGCATGGCTTATAGTTTCATTGAGTTAGACAAGGTTGTGGTCCATGTGATTAGATTGGTTAGTTTCCTGTGATTGTGGTTTTCAACCTGCTGCCCTCTGATCAGTTTATTTAAGTTCAGTTGCTCAGTCATGTCCCACTCTTTGTGATCCCATGAACCGCAGCAGGCCAGGCCTCGCTGTTCATCACCAACTCCCGGGATTCACTCAAACTCATATCGGTGATGCCATCTAACCGTCTTGTCCTCTGTCGTCCCCTTCTCCTCCTGCCTTCAATCTTTCCCAACATCAGGGTCTTTTCAAATGAGTCAGCTCTTCACATTAGGTGGCCAAAATATTGCAGCTTCAGCTTCAACATCAGTCCTTCCAGTGAACACCCAGGACTAATTTCCTTTAGGATGGATTGGTTGGATCTCCTTGCAGTCCAAGGGACTGTCAAGAGTCTTCTCCAACACCACGTTCAAAAGCATCAGTTCTTCGGTGCTCAGCTTTCTTTATAGTCCAACTCTCACATCCATACATGACTACTGGAAAAACCATAGCCTTGACTAGACAGACCTTTGTTGGCAAAGAAATGTCTCTGCTTTTTAATATTCTGTCTAGGTTGGTCATAACTTTCCTTCCAAGGAGTAAGAGTCTTTTAATTTCATGGCTGCAATCACCATTTTGGAGCTCAAAAAAATAGTCAGCCACTGTTTCCACTGTTTTCCCAACTATTTGCCATGAAGTGATGGGATTGGATGCCGTGATCTTAGTTTTCTGAATGTTGAGGTTTAAGTGAACTTTTTCACTCTCCTATTTCATTTTCATCAAGAGGTTCTTTAGTTCTTCACTTTCTGCCATAAGGGTAAATAGATTTAAGGGACTAGATCTGATAGACAGAGTGCCTGAGGAACTATGGACGGAGGTTCGTGACATTGTACAGGAGACAGGGATCAAGACCATCTGCAAGAAAAAGAAATGCAAAAAGCAAAATGGATGTCTGAGGAGGCCTTACAAATAGCTGT
>NW_011495076.1:11257953-11258180 GCF_000754665.1 Bison bison bison | reverse complement strand
ACTGGAAGAAACACAAGCTGGAATCAAGATTGCCAGGAGAAATATCAATAACCTCAGATATGCAGATGACTCCACCCTTATGGCAGAAAGTGAGGAGGAACTAAAAAGCCTCTTGATGTAAGAGAAAGAGGAGAGTGAAAAAGTTGGCTTAAAGCTCAACATTCAGAAGATGAAGATCATGGCATCTGGTCCCATCACTTCATGGGAAATAGATGGGGAAACAGTGA
>NW_011495076.1:11256449-11257853 GCF_000754665.1 Bison bison bison | reverse complement strand
CGTGACATTGTACAGGAGACAGGGATCAAGACCATCTGCAAGAAAAAGAAATGCAAAAAGCAAAATGGATGTCTGAGGAGGCCTTACAAATAGCTGTGTAAAGAAGAGAAGTGAAAAGCAAAGGAGAAAAGGAAAGATATACCCATTTGAATGCAGAGTTCCATAAAATAGCAAGGAGAGATAAGAAAGCTTTCCTCAGCGATCAGTGCAAAGAAATAGAGGAAAACAATAGAATAGGAAGGACTAGAGGTATCTTCAAGAAAATTAGAGATACTAAGGGAACATTTCATGCAAAGATGGGCACAATAAAGGACAGAAATGGTATGGACCTAACAGCAGAAGATATTAAGAAGAGGTGGAAAGAATACACAGAAGAACTATACAGAAGAGCTCTTAATGACCTAGATAACCATAATGATCACTCACCTAGAGCCAGACATCTTACAGTACAAGGTCAAGTGGGCCTTAGAAAGCATCACTATGAACAAAGCTAGTGGAGGTAATGGAATTCCAGTTGAGCTATTTCAAATCCTGAAAGATGATGCTGTGAAAATGCTGCACTCAATAGGCCAGCAAGTTTGGAAAACTCAGCAGTGGCCATAGGACTGGAAAAGGTCAGTTTTCATTCTAATCCCAAAGAAAGGCAATGCCAAAAAATGCTCACTACTGCACAATTGCACTCATCTCACACACTAGCAAAGTAATGCCCAAAATTCTCCAAGCCAGGCTTCAGCAATACATGAACCATGAATTTCCAGATGTTCAATATGGTTTTTAAAAAGGCAGAGGAACCAAAGATCAAATTGCCAACATCCGCTGGATCATCGAAAAATCAAGAGAGTTCCAGAAAAACATATATTTCTGCTTTATTGACTATGCCAAAGCATTTGTGTGGATCACAATAAACTGTGGAAAATTCTTAAAGAGATGGGAATACCAGACCACCTGACCTGCCTCTTGAGAAACCTATATGCAGGTCAGGAAGCAACAGTTAGAAGTGGATATGGAACAACAGACTGGTTTCAAATAGGAAAAGGAGTTCGTCAAGGCTGTATATTGTCACCCTGCTTATTTAACTTCTATGCAGAGTACATCATGAGAAATGCTGGGCTGGAAGAAGCACAAGCTGGAATCAAGATTGCCAGGAGAAATATCAATAACCTCAGATATGCAGATGACTCCACCCTTATGGCAGAAAGTGAGGAGGAACTAAAAAGCCTCTTGATGTAAGAGAAAGAGGAGAGTGAAAAAGTTGGCTTAAAGCTCAACATTCAGAAGATGAAGATCATGGCATCTGGTCCCATCACTTCATGGGAAATAGATGGGGAAACAGTGAAAACAGTGAGAGACTTTATTTTTGGGGGCTCCAAAATCACTGCAGATGGTGATTGCAGCCATGAAATT
>NW_011495076.1:11244587-11256349 GCF_000754665.1 Bison bison bison | reverse complement strand
TGTGGTGTTGGAGAAGACTCTTGAGAGTCCCTTGGACTGCAAGGAGATCCAACCAGTCCATTCTAAAGGAGATCAGTCCTGGGTGTTCTTTGGAAGGAATGATGCTGAAGCTGAAACTCCAGGACTTTGGCCACCTCATGCGAAGAGTTGACTCATTGGAAAAGACTCTGATGCTGGGAGGGATTGGGGGCAGGAGGAGAAGGGGACGACAGAGGATGAGATGGCTGGATGGCATCATTGACTCAATGGACGTGAGTCTGAGTGAACTCCGGGAGTTGGTGATGGACAGGGAGGCCTGGCGTGTTGCAATTCATGAGGTCGCCAAGAGTCGGACATGATTGAGTGACTGAACTGAACTGAAAAGTGAATCAAGCTAAGTCAACTAATAGTGGGGAAGCAACTCCAACAGTACTTTCATTAGAGAGTAGAATCAACTGATTCATATACAAATGTGGGAAACATTTTTTCTAATGCTGGGGGTGGAGTTTTACTATCTTTGTATGCTGATAATAAAAAAACATGTAATTGAGAAAATACTCTCCTTGTAATCAAAAGATGTGAAATCAAATTCACTTTTCTGCCTTGTGATTGTGAGTGAGTCTGATAACCTGTTTGAGCTTCAGTTTCTTTATTCATAAAATGAGGATCAGTTCAGTTGCTCAGTTGTGTCCAACTCTTTGTAACCCCAAGGACTGCAGCATGCCAGGCTTCCCTGTCCATCACCAACTCCCAGAGATTACTCAAACTTTTGTCCATTGAGTCTGTGATGTCATCCAACCATCTTATCCTCTGTCGTCCCTTTCTCCTCCCACCTTCAATCTTTCTCAGCATTAGGGTCTTTTCCAGTGAGTTAGTTCTTTGCATCAGGTGGCCAAAGTATTGGAATTTCAGCTTCAGCATCAGTCCTTCCAATGAATATTCAGGACTGATCTCCTTTAGGATGGACTGGTTGGATCTTCTTGCAGTCCAAAGAACTCTCAAGAGTCTTCTCCAGCACCACATTTTGAAAGCATCAATTCTTCCCTGCTTAGCTTTCTTTATAGTACAACTCTCACATATGTACATTACTACTGGAAAAACTATAGCTAGAGGGACCTTTGTAGGCACAGTAATGTCTCTGCTTTTTAATATGCTGTCTAGGTTTGTCATAGCTTTTCTTCCAAGGAGCAAGCGTCTTTTAATTTGATGGCTACAGTCACCATCTGCAGTGGTTTTGGAGCCCAAGAAAATACAGTTTCTCACTGTTTCCATTGTTTCCCCATCTATGTGCCATGAAGTGATGGGACCAGATGCCATGATCTTAGTTTTCTCAATGTTGAGTTTTAAGCCAACTTTTTCACTCTACTCTTTCACTTTCATCAAGATAAAGGTGTTTAATCAAATTATTGGTTTGATTCAACTTGTGACTGTGGCTACTATTATTTTGCATTCTGGGGCTTTCAACTAGTCCATGAGGTCCTGTGATCAGTCTTCTCAACAAATTAGTATTTCGTGGCTATATACTTACTATAACATAAACAATTTAAGTTGGAATTATATTTTTTTGATTCTAAACAAGAACCGTTCTTCAGTGATAAAGAGAAAGTAAAAGTACAACTTTGTTTGAAGGTCTTTCATACATGAGAACACATTTACTTGGGGAATTTGGTTATGTAAATAATGTAGTAACAGGTGCCTTTAGACCAGAGAGCCAAAAATAATTCTATGTACTAGTTATGTAAAACAAAGACAAGATAAATTTTACTTTTTTTTTCTCCTCCAGAAATACTAGTAGTATCTACAAAAGTTGAATGATGAAATGTACTTATGAAACAGAGCTATTTTCTGCCATTTGTCAATCATACTGAATAATTTTAAAGTCTCATTTTCAATTAGATTATTTTAATATTTAACAACCTAAAATGCCCCAATCATATTCTTTAGAAAATGGTTAGGCTGGAATACTGCAGTTCTAATGATGACATTTTATTATGATAAAAATGACTTTATTAATTGATGACCATATATCAACTCATAAAGTAGATAAGGGATATAAAAAGTTTTCAAGCCTAAGACAATATAAACCAGTCTGAATTATTTAGAATTTCTTTTTAGAAATAAGCATTTATGGTCCTTTTATTCTTACAAAAATACATGTTTATTTATTGTAAATTAATCTTAAAAACTAAGTGGCCTGTGAATTTCTTTTGTAAGGTCTGCATAAGTTGGCAATATATTGATGTTATCCCAAATTGTACCATTAACATATACTAAAAAATAAAAAAAATATAATGCATTTGTAGCAGAATGATACAAGAGATAACAAGTATTATAGGAAAGTTTGGATTTTTGTTCCAGATATTCCTATTTATGACTTTGGCTCTATTTTAGAACATGTAAAATGTTTTTTAAAAAATGCATTGATGACTTTCCAAGATATTTGAAATACGACCTTTTAAAGAAATCAGTCTTGTTTCTGCTTTATTTTCTGCATCCTTGAAAGAACATTCACAATTTCATAATAAAAATGATATCAAAATGTCACTATACAGAGGAAGAAAAATAGTACATTTAAGCATTACATGAGAGCTTTGTTTTAAGTTGAAAGTAACTGAAGTATAAAGCTTCATCTAAATACAATGGCTGATTTCTGAAGAAAAATGTCTTTTGTTTTATAATAGTTTCATTAATATATATCAATGTTTAGGCCTTAATGAATTTAGATAAACGTGTCTTTTTTTAGAATTTAAAACTTATTTTACTGAATCTAGCTTAAATAATTAACTTGTATATTTTCACATTTACATGAAAAAAATTTAATCGCATGATAAACTTCTAAAAAGAATATAAACTGGAGTACTGACTTACTTAAATATAGCCATAAACACTAAACTTAAATGTCACAGTTCAGTTCAGTTCAGTCGCTCAGTCGTGTCCGACTCTTTGCGACCCCAAGAACCGCAGCACGCCAGGCCTCCCTGTTCATCACCAAATCCCAGAGTTCACTCAGACTCATGTTCATCAAGTCAGTGATGCCATCCAGCCATCTTATCCTCTGTCATCCCCTTCTCCTCCTGCCCCCAATCCCACCCAGCATCAGAGTCCTTTCCAATGAGTCAACTCTTCGCATGAGGTGGCCAAAGTCCTGGAGTTTCAGCTTTAGCATCATTCCTTCCAAAGAACACCCAGGGCTGATGATCTCCTTCAGAATGGACTGGTTGGATCTCCTTGCAGTCCAAGGGACTCTCAAGAGTCTTCTCCAACACCACAATTCAAAAGCATCAATTCTTTGGCGCTCAGCTTTCTTCACAGTCCAACTCTCACATCCATACATGACCACTAGAAAAACCGCCTTGACTAGACGGATCTTTGTTGGCAAAGTAATGTCTCTGCTTTTCAATATGCTATCTAGGTTGGTTTCCTTCCAAGGAGTAAGTGTCTTTTAATTTCATGGCTGCAATCACCATCTGCAGTGATTTTGGAGTCCAAAAAAATAAAGTCAGCCACTGTTTCCACTGTTTCCCCATCTATTTCCCTTGAAGTAATGGGACCAGATGCCATGATCTTCATCTTCTGAATGTTGAGTTTTAAGCCAACTTTTCACTCTCCACTTTTGCTTTCATCAAGAGGCTTTTTAGTTCCTCTTCACTTTCTGCCATAAGGGTGGTGTCATCTGCATATCTGAGGTTACTGATCTTTCTCCGGGCAATTTTGATTCCAGCTTGTGCTTCTTACAGCCCAGCGTTTCTCATGATGTACTCTGCATAGAAGTTAAATAAGCAGGGTGACAATATAAAGCCTTGACGAACTCCTTTTCCTGTTTGGAACCAGTCTGTTGTTCCATATCCACTTCTAACTGTTGCTTCCTGACCTGCATATAGGTTTCTCAAGAGGCAGGTCAGGTGGTCTGGTATTCCCATCTCTTTAAGAATTTTCCACAGTTTGTTGTGATCCACACAGTCAAACGCTTTGGCATAGTCAATAAAGCAGAAATAGATGTTTTTCTGGAACTCTCTTGATTTTTCAATGATCCAGCGAATGTTGGCAATTTGATCTCTGTTTCCTCTGCCTTTCCTAAAACTAGCTTGAACATCTGGAAGTTCACGGTTCACATATTGCTAACAGTATCAAAATAAAATTTTATAACTGACCAATTCTTTCCTATTAAGGGAAGAATACATCTTTCATGTATTCAGTTGGTTTATTGAATTGGAAAGAATATTTCCTCATCTATTATTTCTCCAAGAGAGAAAATGCTTAATTTTAATTTATGATATGCTGTAATTTCTGAAAATAAAATAGTTAAATATTGTACTGAAGTTTTAGAAAATAATTGCAGAGGACCAACTGAGTATTTATGATACTATATTCCACCACAGCCTCCAGTATCCAAAACAGCATCCCATAATCAAACACTATTGTACCTTCAGCTGTGCATATGAATATCTACTGTTAGAGGGCTAAAGAAGGGTTATAGGGTTGTCTCATTTCAGGTTTGATTTTGCCACCAAATGAGTTTGTGCCAAAGTTAAAAAAAACTCCTACTTTTAAAACTTTTTGGATTTTGGAATTGTAGCTAAGAGGTGGGAAACTGAGAATATTAGAATTGTAGTGTTATTGGACTAGGAAAATAGCTCTGTATTTACATTAAGAGATTGAATGCATAATTTTGGAAATAGGGCAAACTAATAACTATTTTGTTAAAGAGGATTTACCTGACAATGTAACACACACAAACTTCAAATAAGCATTTTGCAAAATGTGAGGGAGAAATTACTGGAACCCAGGGGAAAAATAAAAGTTTAGAATCAGAATAGATTTCCCTATGTGTAATTAGAACTTGTGAGTTCACCATCTTTGACACTAGGCTGTCTTTTATCTTCTCTTCTGTACATCCTCCAAAGATCATCTTGGTTATCACTTAAGCATAAATGTTTTGTAAACTTTATTCACAACTCATACCTTACCTCTGAATTCCAGACCCGTGTATGCAGCCGTGTACTTCACATACCTTCTTGGGTACCTTCAAAACATCACAAACTCAGTGTGTTCAAAACTAAACTTATGATTCTTTGTTGCCCTCAAAAAACCCAGTCTTCTCTGTGAAGAGCATCACTATCTATTCAGTCACTTAAGCCAGAACCTCAGATGTCATTTCTTAATCCATTTCTAAACATCACTTGACTCCATATATTTGTTTCCATGTGACTGACAACCCTTATCACATGACCCTAATTCAAGCAGCCTTTTTTTCTCTCCTAGATTCTCATATTTTGCCCCTCTAAAATTCATCCACTTAACTGTTACTGCCATCATTCTTGTGATAAAGAAAATAAGATATCTTTATATACTGAAAATATTGCATGAATTCATGAATTGGCCCTGCTGATCTTCTCAGCCTTATATCACACTCTGGTCTAGTCATGTCGTCTCCTTTCAGTGCATTTTTCTCATCTCATTTCTTCCCACCAGGGTCTTCCCACATGCTTCTTTATCTCCATGGAATGTTTTTTTTTTTCTATACTCTGTCTCTCCTTCCTTCTTACTCACCCTCCGATCTAACCATACCATTCCTTCTTTAGGGAAATTGTCCCTAACTTCTGTCCAGATGATCTTTTTCTACAAGATCATAGGCATGTGCATCTCGCTTGTCCCTCACTTGTAATACTTGAAAGTATAGATTAAAGTCTGTCTCTTCCACCTGTTCGTAAACTTCATGAGGGGTGGGACCATGTTTCAATTTGCTCACCATTTTTCCCAAACAACTGGCTCTCTATATAGGCATATACATATTTATTAAGTGAATGAATCAGTGAAATTAATAGCAGAAACTATCATTTGAATGATTTATTCCCATTTTATTGAGGCCTTTCTACTTGATTTTGTGACACCTTTTACTTTCATAGGGTTTATCACATTGTGTTATAATTATATTTTAATTATCTATCTCTTCTAGTAGACTGTGAACTCTGAATACTGGGTTGTACCTATTTTGTTCATAATTACATCCCCAGAGCTTATCACAGTAGTGTAAAACCTGATGTGTAGTAGGCACTCAAATATTTGTAGAATTAATGAATGCTAAGCCTGTAAATGCAATGTCATATATATTTTAAAACATTATCACTTAAGTTATCTGCATTTTTCATATTAACTTATTTCAGTTAGTGGTGATATTGCAACGTGACTTTAATGTGTGTGTGTGTGGCTGTTGTATCATTTTGAAGTCAGTAGGAAGTGGTTAGTGTCTGATGTGATTCTTAGTTGATACTTATTGGTCTCAATTTCTAAATACACATATTCTTAAAAAGCAGATAAACTTCAGTCATTTCTGGCATTTGTTCTAATTCTTTTAAAGAGGTATGCATGTGTGCCTGCTAAGTCGCTTCAGTAGTTTCCAGCTCATTGCAACCCTATGCACTTAGCTCGCCAGGCTTCTCTGTCCATTTGTATTCTCCAGGCAAGAATACTGAAGTGGGTTGCCATTCCCTCCTCCAGGGGATCTTCTGTACTCAAGGGTCGAACCTGAGTCTCTTATGTCTCTTGCATTGGCAGAAGGATTCTTTACCACTAGTGCCAGCTGGGATACAAAATGTAATTTTCCTGAGATGCTGCTGCTGCTAAGTCACTTCAGTCGTGTCGGACTCTAAGTAAATCAAAGCAAGTATAGGTGGAGCTAGATGGAGTTGTTAGGGAAACTAACACTTTACAGTAAAAATATGAGGGCCTGTGGAGTGCAAGCATTTTTCCTGCTAGAATACTACTGAATTAGGAACACTCTGCTTAATAATATTCATGCTTCTTTAAAGTCTCTTAAGTGTGGGCCTCTTCTAAAGACACACCATTGGAATTATCCAAATTCAAATGATTGGGAATGAAAGAATATGTTACAATCACATTTTATATTATTATCCATTAAATAGCTTTGGATTATATAATGTTCAGCTGAAATATGCTGACAGCTATTTAGAAATCTAAGTAAAACTTTTGATGAACCCAGCCTACTTTGTTCAGTAGTTATATCTCAATCAGACAAGCTCGACTGTATAATTTTAGGTTTAGTCAAGATGAGATTTATGGGTATATCATATCCAAAGACTGCTGTGAAGAAAGTATGATTTGAAGAAATGAGTTATTAATCTTTGCTACAGAATATTAACAATGTCATGTGGCTTTTATGAGTAGGTATCTAGGAGGTAGTAGATTCATAAGCTCCCCAAAATAGATTTCTTCTTATATACCTCTGCTACTGGGAACATAATTAATAGTTACCTATTACTCATGAAATCCAAGCTTTTCCTTCATTTATTAAATTCAACCTTAGTACAAAATTAGCAAAATTAAATAAGTACTGTCATGTTGTAGTGAATGAGATTGTCTGTCTTGCTTTTTTATGTGTATATACATGCTTGTCGGAGAAGGCGATGGCTCCCCACTCCGGTACTCTTGCCTGGAAAATCCCATGGGCAGGGGAGCCTGGTGGGCTGCAGTCCATGGGGTCACGAATAGTCAGACATGACTGAGCGACTTCACTTTCACTTTTCACTTTCCTGCACTGGAGAAGGAAATGGCAACCCACTCCAGTGTTCTTGCCTGGAGAATCCCAGGGACGGGGGAGCCTGGTGGGCTGCCGTCTCTGGGGTCGCACAGGGTCGGACACGACTGAAGCGATGCAGCAGCAGCAGCAGCAGACATGCTTGCGTGGTGGTAGTACATGTGTTTTTGTTTACTATGACCAAATAGTAAATATGTATAAATAAATGTATTTCTTGCTGAGTATGTTTCTGTTTCTGTTTTTGCAAGTAGTCATGTTTTTTTTTTTTTTTTTTTGCGAGTCAAATTAATGATGATAAAATGTTATTGAGACAATTGCTTGTGTGATGTTTGCCACCACTTTTTAGTTTTGAATTTCAAAAGGCCAGTACCCAGAAGGTGTTTCATCTCCTCCCAGGTTCTGTGCCCTCAGTTAAGATAAGTGGTCTCCAGGTGGATGGTGACACATGGGTCACAGACCTGCTTTCTGGAAAGGAATGATTTTCCCTTGGGACTAGCTTTAACAAAGAGCACGTTCTCATTGCTGAGTGAATGTTGAAAGAATTAGCTGATGGCTTTTATAATTATCTTATGATTTCTCTGTAAAAAGATAACTTTTTAAAGAGGCTATCTTAAAAATATTTGCATAAATATGAATTATGTTTAAAAGTTTTTATATGATTTGTACCAATACTTAAGAATATATGATAAAAGTAGACAATATCATAGACAGAGAATCACAGGGTTGGTGAAGTCCTTCGCAGTTTTTGTTTTTTTGTACAGCCACCCATCGAATTGTTTCTAAAATTTCCTCCCACAAAATACCCTTCCTGTTGCTGTCCACTAGATAGGATCTGAAACTCATCTGAGGACTAAGTCAAAAGGCTATAGTGTGGAACAATGAAGTGTAAATTGGGATAATTCATGTGGCAACCCACTCCAGTACTCTTGCCTGGAAAATTCCATGGACAGAGGAGCCTTGTAGGCTACAATCCATGGGGTCACAAAGAGTCGGACACGACTGAGCGGCTTCACTTCACTTCACGTGAGAATAAGAATGCCTCCACATGTGAACATAGAGAGCTCTTCTAGCCAGAACTGCTTGCCTGGCCTGTATTACTCCACAGCTCTACTACCTACCAGGAGATTTTAAATACAAACACAAATAGGGCCACATAACACTTTGTTAGTTTTAATTTCTAACAATATTTACTGATTTATATAGGTGAAACCATCCAAGATTGATCTAAACTCTGGAATTTAAAATAAACCTCAGATATCAGATATTCTTAATCATCTTCTGCTGTGTCAGAGAATATCTGACTTTTTGTCTGTAGTATTGGCCGGCTTGCTCATGGATTTCCATCATTCTCTCAATAATCAGAATTTTCCTGCATCTATTCTAGTCTAAAAATAGGAATAGAAATTAAAAAAAACATAAACACATATATTTTGCATTTGTGATTCTCCAGTGATTATATTTTCTACAACCAGAATAATGCTTTTTTCCTCTTCTTGACCAACTTCTTTAGCCTCTTGTACTTGTAGGAATTTGTGTATTTCTAATTAAAAAAAATTCTTCAATTGACCCATTAAGTACATTCCCTCGGTTATCTTATTAATGAATGTAAGCATTTTTATAGCATATCAACACATGCATTTCTAGTTTTTAAAAAGATCCACAGCTCTCTATTAGATTATGAGAGCTTAACTACATTTGAAACACATTAAAAAAATAATTGGATGTTTTAAGCTGTTTCATTTTTGTAACTCCAAATAATGGAACTTCTGAAAAAAACATAATTTCTATCAAAAGCCTAGCTTGAGAAAACTGATATTGGGTTTATGATCTAACCAGCTGATCATCTAGGTTAGTGTGCTTAAATATGGAGTCTGCTGTATAAATTGGTTTGGAAAACATTGTTCCACCTGCTCTAAGTGTGATCTCTGGTATCTAAGGGTCAAGTAACAGTATAAAGTTTTATGTTTGGGCTTTCACTTGAGATGATTCATATTATGCTTTGGGCTTTTGATCAAGAATAAATGTGGTGGAAGTTATGGTGCTTGGCCAACATTATCCCCTTCATGACTGAATTACACTTGCTTCCATCTGATCCTGCTTCCCTCATTCTGTTGTCGAACTGGTTTTGAGAGCAGCCCCCAATAAACCTCCCATAGTCAAGTTTCAGATTGTTCCTGGATGACTCTTTTTTAGATAATAAATAAATATATATATATATATTTAAATCTGAGCATGTAAAGAATTTCATTGCACATATTACAAATCTGCTACTAGAATTTTATCAATTATGTCTTTTATGAAAAAATCTAGTTTATAAATTCTTGGATATTTTTCTGAAAAATATATGTCTTCCCTAAGAGCTGGCATGATTTAATTACTTTTAAGAAATATACATTAGGTTGAATTATAACTGTGGAAAATTCTTTAAGAGATAGGAATACCACACCACCTTACCTGCCTCCTCAGAAACCTGTACACAGGTCAAGAAGCCACAGTTAGAACCACACATGGAACAACGGACTGGTTCAAAATTGGGAAAGGAGTATGTCAAGGCTGTATATTGTCACCCTGCTTATTTAACTTATATGAAGAGTACATCATGTGAAATTCCCAGCTGGATGAAGCACAAGCTAGAATCAAGAATGATGGGAGAAATATCAATAACCTCAGATATGCAAATTACACCACCTTTATGGCAGAAAGCAAGAGGAACTAAGGAGCCTCTTGATGAAAGTGAAAGATGAGAGTGAAAAAGTTGGCTTAAAACTCAACACTCAGAAAACAAAAATCGTGGCATCTGGTCCCATCACTTCATGGCAAATAGATGGGGAAACGATGGAAACAGTGTCAGACTTTATTTTCTTGGGCTCCAAAATCACTACAGGTGGTGACTGCAGCCATGAAATTAAGATGCTTGTTCCTTGGTAGAAAGGCTATGACAAAACTAGACAACATATTAAAAAGCAGAGACATTACTTTGCCTACAAAAGTCTGTGTAATCAAAGCTATGGTTTTTCCAGTAGTCATGTATGGATGTGAGAGCTGGACAATAAAAAAGGCTGAGTGCTGAAGAATTGGTGCTTTTGAACCGTGGTGTTGGAGAAGACTCTTGAGAGTCCCTTGGACTGCAAGGAGATCAAACCAGTCAATCCTAAAGGAAATCAATCCTGAATATCATTACAGGGACTAGTGCTAAAACTGAAACTCCAATACTTTGGCCACCTGAGGCAAAGAACTGACTCCTTGGAAGAGGTCCTGATGCCTGAAAGATTGAAGGCAGGAGGAGAAGGGGATGACAGAGGATAAGATGGTTGGATGGCATCACCAACTCAATGGACATGAGTTTGATCAAGCTCTGGGAGATGGTGAAGGACAGGGAAGCCTGGTGTGCTGCAGCCCATGGGATTGCAAAGAGTTGGAAACAACTGAGTGACTGAATAACAATATGGAACAGACATTTTGTAGATCAAAATGGTCAAGTATCTGTGATTCCAGAAGGTTCCACCTAATATGTTTTAATAATTTTCCCTTTTCCTTTGTTGTCAGGATGCTCATGGGTAAATCTGGTACTCAGCTGCAATATTAATCTTCAGCCTACATCTAATTGTGTAAATACCTTTCACCACATTTACATGTGTGTGTGCTCAGTTGCTCAGTCATGTCCAACTCTTTGTGACCCCATGGACTGTAGTCCACCAGGCTCCCCTGGCCATAGAATTTTCCAGACAAGACTACTGGAGTGGGTTGCCTTTCCCTACTCCACACTACATTTACAGCTCATAGTTATTTATAATGTTTTGGAAAATAGGGAGAATAAAGTAAATAAATCCTTTTAAATGAAATAAAACGATTTCTGCACATAGACAGTCTTGAACTTAAGCTGATCATTATTTTTAGTTTGCAGTAACAGCATTCCAGAGAGATAATGTTGAGACATAATTCAGAGATTATGAAAACAATAATAATAATTATTATTATTTGAGTAATTCAGAGTTCAAGAGATGTGTTTTACTTATTATTTTTAATAGCAAAACTTCCTTACATCTTAGTGGTCTTAATCTCTTTGATAATCTAAAGAACCAATTCACAATCTGCAACTGCTCTGGCCTTACAGGTGAAGGCTTTGAAACTCTGATTATGGTTTACCTCCCAGGTGGCTCAGTGGTAAAGAATCCACCTGCCAAGTGGGAGGCATGGGTTCAACTTTGGGCCTGGAAGATCCCCTGAA
>NW_011495076.1:11193080-11244487 GCF_000754665.1 Bison bison bison | reverse complement strand
GGTTTGATCTTTGGGTCTGGAAGATCCCCTGAAGAAGAAAATGGCAACCTACTTCAGTATTTTTGCCTGGGAAATCCCATGGACTGAGGAACCCGGGAGGCTACAGTCCATGGGGTCACAAAAGAGTCAGGCTTACTGACTTTACATTACTGAGCTTTTTGCTTTGTGTTCCAGTAATTTCAATCAGGAACCAATATCCTGTAGTGCTTAGGGAGCCAGGCCCTGTATTCCGACTCCCCCTTGCCAGTGGAATGATGACAGCCACGCCATTTAACCTTTCTAAGTCCTAGTGTCTTCAATTATAATGTAGATATTATTGATATCTATATCCTAAGACTGTAACAAAAAGTAAATGAAATAATATGTATAAAATGCTTAGCAGAGTGCTTGATACTTGTTGCATATTTCTACATTTATCATTATTGTCATTTTTGCTGTAGTTGATATTAATATTGCCCAAGTATATTGTAAATTTCTAGAGCCCTAGGGTCACAGCTATGACTTCCCATGGACACTTGATGTAACACAAACTGAAATAAGTACTCTAATGATGCTTTTAGCATCAATGAATGGTGAAAAATTAGTTAATGAAAGTTGTATATTCTGATTCAACATACTTTTCTTAGAAAAATATACAGTGTTCTTTAGCATTCATTTGCATTGTGTGAAAATCAATCAGATTTGTGAATCTGAAAATGTTATTTATAATGTATATTTTGTAGATGTATGTGGATTAAGAAGGATTAATTTAAAACTGTAGAATAATCTAAATAGCTACCCTAAAAAATTACCACTGGCATTTTAATGAAATGTTATTTTACAACTTAAAGCTCATAGCAATATAATTAGTAATATGTGTAATCTTTATTACCAATCTTAATCTTTTTTATATGACTGAAAAATTATTTTATGGTAGTACAATTAAAATAATGCTAAAAATGTCAGCATAACAGAATTAAACTGAAGTAACTACTACAATATTGTAACCCAAACCAGCTAATTTAAATGCAAAATCCTTTGTAAAGGCTATTTATCTGAGCTAATGCATGTTAAGGGATTTAAGGAGTAGATTGTGAAACTGAAATAAAAGGAAAAATAAGCACTGTACAGCAATCTTTGCTATTGTTTAACATTAGGGAAATATTAAATAGGGTTATATATAGGCCACTTGAGGAAAATGTATTAGAAGCCATATTGCAGCATAGTAAATAAAACGGGGACTGGTGGGCAATCCTATTTTCAGAGGCTTTTAAAGGGAAAGCTTAGAATACTTAAAGTTGTCCTTATACAAATAATGGTATATCATTAAGTATGATAATTAGACTGAAGATCCCCAGAATTTTAAGTCTATGTTTTGAAAGAGGAATTTCAAAATACTGGATAGTTGCTTAGTTGGCACATGACACTAGTTAGATTTTTCTCTGAATGCTTTTCTTTCTGTCAATTCATAATGACTTTAATAAAGTATTGTTATTATAAAGTGAGAATACAGAAGGGTTTAAAATTAAGATTTTTTAAAGCTGAAAATGAACTCAGTATCAAACATTGAAAATATAGAAAATTGAAAAAAAATCACCTAGGTTTTCATCACCTGTAAAGTATCAGACAACATTTAGTATATTTATTTCTAGTCTCTGTTCCTTCATGGATAATTTTTTAAACTTTTAATTAAAAATAATTATAATTATATTCAATATAATATTTATATGTAATACAAAGGAATCTAGGAGATATATAAAAATCCTTAATAATAGTGAATTAGCTGTATATTCCTTATATTATTTTAGGCATTCTTATCAGATCCTCAAAAAGTTTTGATGCCTATATATTTATTCCAGGTTTGGTACCAGTTGCATGTTATTTTAATGGCTGTTCTTAAACAGTTAGTTAACATTTAAAATATTTTCAGTTCAGCTCAGTCGCTTAGTCATGTCCGACTCTTTGTGACCCCATGGACTGCATCATGCCAGGCCTCCCTGTCCATCAACTCCCAGAGTTTACTCAAACTCATGTCCATCAAGTTGGTGATGCCATCCAATGATCTCATCCTCTGTTGTCCTCTTCTCCCACCTTCAATCTTTCCCATCATCAGGGTCTTTTCCAGTGAGTCAGTTCTTCGCATCAGGTGGCCAAAGTATTGGAGTTTCAGTGTCAGCATCAGTCCTTCCTATGAATAGTCAGGACTGATTTCTTTTAGGATTGACTGGCTTGATCTTGAGGTCCAAGGGACTCTCAAGAGTCTTTTCCAACACGACAGTTCAAAAGCATCAATTCTTCAGTGTACAGCTTTATTTATAGTCCAACTCTCACATCCATACATAACTACTGGAAAAACCAAAGCTTTGACTAGGCGAACATTTGTTGGCAAAGTAATGTCTCTGCTTTTTAATATGCTGTCTAGGTTGGTCACAGTTTTTCTTCCAAGGAGCAAGTGTCTTTGAAATTCATGGCTGCAGTCACCATCTGCAGTGATTTTGGAGCCCCCCAAAATAGTCTCTCACTGTTTCCATTGTTTCCCCATCTGTTTGCCATGAAGTGATGGGACCGGATACCATGACCTTTGTTTTTGAACGTTGAATTTTAAGCCAACTTTTTCACTCTCCTCTTTCACCTTCATCAAGAGGCTCTTTAGTTCTTCTTCGCTTTCTGCCATAAGGTGGTGTCATCTGCATATCTGAGGTTGTTGATATTTCTCCTGGAAATCTCAATTCCAGCTTGTGCTTCATGCAGTCCAGCATTTCTCATGATGTACTTTGCATATAAGTTAAATAAGCAGGGTGACAATATGTAGCCTTGACATACTCCTTTCCCAATTTGAAACCAGGATGTTGTTCCATGTCTGGTTCTAACTGTTGCTTCTTGACTTGCATGCAGATTTCTCAGGAGGCAGGTCAGGTGGTCTGGTATTCCCATCTCTTGAAGAAAATTCCACATTTTGTGGTGATCCACACAGTCAAAGGCTTCTGCATAGTCAATGAAGCAGAAGTAGATGTTTTTTTTTGGAACTCTCTCACTTTTTCAATGATCCAACAGATGTTGCCAATTTGATCTCTGGTTCCTCTGGCTTTTCTAAATCCAGCTTGAACATCTGGAAGTTCACGGTTCACGTACTGCTGAAGCCTGGCTTGGAGAATTTTGAGCATTACTTTGCTAGTGTGTGAGATGAGTGCAACTGTGTAGTAGTTTGAACATTCTTTGGCATTGCCTTTCTTTGGGATTGGAATGAAAACTGACCTTTTCCAGTCCTGTGGCCACTGCTGAGCTTTCCAGATTTGCTGGCATATTGAGTGCAGCACTTTCACAGCATCATCTTTTAGGATTTGAAATAACTGGAATTCCATCACCTCCCTAGCTTTATTTGTAGTGATGCTTCCTAAGGCCCACTTGACTTCGCATTCAAGGATGTCTGATCACACCATCATGATTTTCTGTGTTGTGAAGATCAAAAATGATCTTCTGTGTATTATTGCCACATCTTCTTAATATCTTCTGTTTCTGTTAGGTCCATACTATTTCTGTCCTTTATTGAGCCCATCTTTGCATGAAATGTTCCCTTGGTATCTCTAATTTTCTTGAAGAGATCTTTAGACTTTTCCATTCTATTGTTTTCCTATATTTCTTTGCATTGATTGCTGAGAAAGTCTTTCTTATCTCTCCTTGCTATTCTTTGGAACTCTACATTCAAATGAGTATATCTTTCCTTTTCTCCTTTGCTTTTCACTTCTCTTCTATTTCTCTTCTCTTCTATCTTTTCACTTCTCTTCACTTCACAGCTATTTGTAAGGCCTCTTCAGACAACCATTGTGCCTTTTTGCATTTCTTTTCCTTGGGGATGGTCTTGATCCCTGCCTCCTGTACAGTGTCACAAACCTCCATCCATAGTTCATCAGGCACTCGTCTATCAGATCTAATCCCTTGAATCTAATCCCTGTCTGTCAGATCTAATCCCTTGAATATTTACTAAAATATTTTAGTAAACTGTAAATTATTCCTTAAAACTATAATCCATTAATATGTAAATTATGACAGATGTATAGATAATAAATAAGAAAGAAACTGGACATTATAGTGTTTGCTGTCATGATTCAGTTGTCAAAAGTGGAACTCCTTTACCAGATGATGCTACACATTGCATATGTTTGTTTTCTATTTGGTAGGTCCCAGCACACTTTGAAAGTCCTGCAAGGACTCAGCTACAGAAGGTTCAGCGACAGCAAGTAAAACCCTTCATGACCCTTGACCACCAGATTCTCAGCCAAAGTTTTAAAAGGTCACATCCTCCCACGCCAAGCAGTGAACTTCTGGTGCAGCATGGACACCCGTCTCCCGAGAGTGACACTGGTCTCACTGGAAATCCACTCACCAAGCTGCTAACTCTTGGCAAAGAAGATGACAATACGGAATGGCATGTATGTCTAATGACTAACTTAAGAAAATATATAGTTTTTTGAAAAAAAAAAAAAAAAAACACTTCAAGAAATTGAAGTCAATATTTTTATAGTAAACATTCTATATGCAAATTCCTTTAACAAAAAGGATATCTTATTAATTTTTAATAATTAGTTATTCCCATAAGAATTGTTATGCATAAAATATAACAATTCAATTTAAAATTTTTATTTCAGTTTGTATCAATGTGAGTCAAAATTGGTTAAGAAAATTTAGCTTGAATTGTACTGGTTTTCTGATAGCTTTAGTTAAAACATTTATCAACAGTTACATTTTCTGAAGTACCCATTAAGACAAAATAAGTGGAATTTAAATAGTAGTAAAAATTTACTCTAGAAATGTTTATCAGAATGAGACTAATAGTCTTCTTGCACTTAATATTTTATAGTATTGTATCTGAGTTTTTAATTACTGATTATTCATTCCTTTCTATTTTCAACAAATACTTGCTTTCCATTTACTAAGTAAGAGAAAATTTGAGGTGCTGAAGATATAAAATGAATGAATGTTTAGCTTTGTGGCGTTCAGAATTACTGTGACTTGCTTGTAAATGGACCTTAAAAAAATCCTGAAAAATCAGTAGAAGTGGGAAAGAAATAATATTTCAATGTAGAAAACCTATATCAATAACTGAGTTTTCTATTCTTTTCTTTTTTTCCATTTGATTAGTTAGATGAAGCCGTGGTCCTATTTACTCCTAGATTTAATCTACCAATCTACATTCCTGGTGATTTTTACTGAATTCAGGTCACTGCTTTTTTTTTTTTTTTCACATTTTTCAAAGGAATTTATTAAGAAACAGGGGGGGAAGAATTTAAAGGAATCAAAGAGTTTACAACATAGCTTCTTCAGGCCAAGGGAAATCTATAGTCTCCAGGTGCAAAAGAATAATACTCAATATCTAAGTATTTAAATTCCAAATGATAGAGGAAAATTTTATTTTGCAAATTTTATGTTAATCTAGAAAAGAGAAAAGAGGAAGGATCTAGTAGATTGTTTAATAAAATATAAAGCAATCACAAAACTAGTTAAAATCCAAAACTGAATATAAATCTCTACATGTATATTTACTTAAACTTTTCAGTAACAAATATATAAAGAATTTTCCAAAAAAAAATGTAGACCTAGATTCTCTGTTCACTCTATGAAGGTCATAAAAATATATGTAAGATGAGAATCATCTGTTCATCTGTACAGTAAATATTAGAACTCACCCAATACAATTGTCTTATAATTTTCTTCTTTCAAAGTTTTCAAAGTTTTTCCCTTGTGTGGAAGGTTGATTTACAAAGGAAAAAACAAATTCCAAAAGATATGCATATGCCTGTCAATTCTAGGCAAAACCCAGAAAATGATCAGAGTATGTATCTTATGAAATATGATGCTGTGATCGTACAGTGGTTAGTACTCTGTGTTGTGAAATATGTTTTCTAAAAAATGAGAAAGGATGGGTAACATATGTTAATTTTCTTAGTAAGCAGTTTTATTTCTTAGGAACACAGCTTTCCTTTTATTTTATAATAAGGTTGTACATTATAAGAGAAATTTACCTGATCTTAGAGGTCCTTTAGGTGGTGTCAGTCAAAAGGGGTTGCATGGCTGGGAAGGGTAGAAAGCTTCAGTATGTGCCGTGGTCTAGGGACAACATGCACGCTGGCTGCAGATAAACATTTTTAAAATTTTTAACCATTTTTCTTTAAACTGTGTATTAAAAGGCTCTACTGTCATTAATGTCCAGTTAATCATAATTTTATTTCATCTGTTATAGTTTTAATGTGTTTTTGAATTTAATTTATCATAGACACATTTTCACATACTGCCATCAATTCCAGTTTTGCTGCCTTTACTAGCTAAGATACATCCTACTTTTTTTGCCATTTCCTGATATTCTTTGGTTAGTTCTAGGAGTCCTTGTCACAAAGCAGAAAGTGTGCAATCTTTAGAGTCAGACAGCATGAGGTTAAAACCACCACTTACTAGTTGTGGGGTCTCAATCCTTAACCTCTCTTACTAACATTTCTACAGCTTGAAGAGTTCTTTTGATACTTACATTTTCTGGGTGGGTTGTAGGGAACTTCTGTGATCTTTTACTTTTATGATTAAATTATTTTTTATTAAGGAGTATTTGACATAATAACTGTATACATTTGAGGCATATAGCATGATGATTTAATTTGCGTATATTGTGAAATGATTACCACAATAAATTCAGTTAACATCCATCTTGTCATGTAGACACAATAAAAGAAAAAGAGGAGAAAAGAAGAAAAAAAAAGTCCTCGTGAAAACTTTCCTGTATATCATATAACATTGTTAAATACAATTGTCGCATTATAGTACATTATACCCTAGTAATTATTTATCCTATAATTTTAGTTTGTATCTTGTGACCACCTTTCTCCAATTCCATACCACATTCCCCCACCCCACTTCTGGTAGCTACAAGTCTGATCTCTTTTTCTATGAGGTTTTTTTGTTTTTGTTTTATAATCCATATATAAGTGAGATCACACATTGTTTGTCTTTTTCTGTCTGACTTATTTCACTTGGCATAATGCCCTCAAGGCCTATTCATGCTGTTGCCAATGATAGGATTTCCTTGTTTTTTCATGCCTAAATAGCATTCTTATTTATTTCACAGTTTCTTTAGCCATTCACTGATAGATGGACACAGATTGCTTTCATATCTTGGTTTTGTAAATACTATGAATATGAGGTTGCAGATATCTTTTCAAGGTATTGTTTTTATTAGCTTTGGGTATATTCCCAGGAGTGGTATTTCGGTATCATATGATAGTTCTATTTTTAATTTTTTTGAGGATCCTGAATACTGTTTTCTATAGTAGCTGTATCAATTTACAATCTCACTAATATCATAAAAGGGTAACATTTTCCCCACATTCTTGCCAGCATTATTATCTTATCTTTTTGTGATTGGTATTCTCACAGGTATAAGGTGATATCTCATTGTGGTCTGAATTTGCATTCTCCTAATAACTAATGACGTTAAGCATCTTTTCATGTACCTGTTGCCCTTTTGTTTATTTTTCTTTGGAGAAATATGTATTCAGCTCCTTCTCTCATTTTTTAAATTGCATTTTTACTGTTGTTTTAGGAGCTTTTCTATAGGTCTTGGTTATTAATTCCTTATCAGATGTATGGTTTGCAAACATTTTTTTCCCCTTTCCATAGGTTGATCACTGGTGAATTATGCTTTTAACATGTGCTGAGTTTAGTTTGCTAGTATCTTATTGAAAACTTTTGCATCTATATTCATCAGGTATATTGGCCTGTAGCTTTCTTTTTTAGTAATCTCATTTTCTGATTTTAGTATTAGGGTAATGCTGGCCTCATAAAATCAGTTAGAGAGTGTTCCCTCCTCTTTGATTTTTTGGGAAGACTTTGAGAAGGATTGGTGTTTATTCTTCTTGAAATGTTTGGTAAAATTCACCAGTGAAGCCATCTGGTCCTGGGTTTTTCTCATTGGGGGATTTTTTATTACTAATTTAATTCAATCTCCACTAGTAATTGGTATATTCAGATTTTCTACTTCTTCTTGATTCAGTCTTAATAAGTTTTATGCTTCTAAGAACTTTTCCATTTCTTCTAGGTTTCACAGTTTTTTGAAAAATATAGTTGTTCTGTGTTGCCCTTTATGATCCTTTGAATTTGTTCAAATCTACCGTTTCTTTATTGATTCTCTGTGTGGATAATCTGTCCATTGTTGAGAGTGGTAAAAAGTCTTCAAATATTATTGTTTATAATGATTATACTGTTTATTTTTCTCATTAGCTCTGTTAGTTGTTGTTTTATATATTTATGTGCTCTGATGTTGGGCTCATAAATTGTTATATCAGTTTGTTGTATTGACCGCTTTACCTTTATATAATGACTTTCCTTGTTTCTCTGGTTTTTTTTTTTTTGCCATTTTTAGTTTTGTCTGTTTTGTCTGATGTAATCAATGAAAACGATTCCTACTTTCTTTTAGTTGCCATTGTTTGAAATGTCTTTTTCCATCCCTTCACTCTCAATCCCTGTTTGTCCTTACAGTGAAAGTGAGTCTCCTAGAGACAGTGGTTGTTGAATCTTTTTTTTTTTTAATCCACTCATTCACACTATGTCTTTGAATTGGATAATTTAATCTGTTTATATTTAAAACAATTACTAATAGGTAAGGGCTTGTGTGTGCTTGCGCTCAGTCATGTCTGACAACCTCCTGGACTGTAGCCCACCAGGTTCCTCTGTTCATGGAATTTTCCAGGAAAGAATACTGGAGTGAATTGCCATTTTCTACTCTGAGGGATCTTTCTGACTGAGGGATCAAACCTGTGTCTCTTGCATCTACTGCCTTGGCAGGCACCACCTAGGAAGCTGTAAGGGCTTACTACAACAAAATGTTATTAGTTGCTTTCTGGTTGTTTGGTAGCTTCAACAGTCTCTGTTTCTTATCCCGCTATCTTTTTGTTTTGTTTTGCCTTTTGGAATCAACATACTTTGACTTCTTTATCAAGTTCATTTGTGTAATTAGTATCAGACTTTCCCTGTGTTTTGCACGTGCTCAGTTGCTTCAGTCTCTTGCAACAATCAACTGTAGTGATCCAGGTATGGGATTCTTCAGGCAAGATGCTGGAGTGTGTTGCTATGCCATTCTCCAGGGGATCTTCCCAATTCACAGACTGAACCCCTGTCTCTTATGTCTTCTGCATTGGCAGATGGGTTCTTTACCTCTAGCACCACCTGCAGTGTTTTCCATGAGAATTACATAAAATTTGTTTATTGTCCAGTCTCTCAGGTGTGTCTGACTCTTTGCAACCCCATGGACTGCAGCACCCCAGGCTTCCCTGTCCTTTACCATCTCTCATAGTTTGGTCAAACTTATTTCCATTGAGTCATCCAACCATCTTGTCCTCTGTCATCCACTTCTCCTCCTGCCTTCAATCTTTCTCAGCATCAGGGTCTTTTCAAATGAGTCAGCTCTTCCCATCAGGTGGCCAAAGTATTGGAGCTTCAGTTTCAGCACCAGTCTTTCCAATGAATATTCAGGACTGATTTCCTTTAGAATTGACTGTTTTGATCTTGAAGTCCAAGGAACTCTCAAAGGTCTTCTCCAGCACCACAGTTCAAAAACATCAATTCTTTGGCTCTCAGCCTTTCTTACGGTCCAACTCTCACATTCATACATGACTACTAGAAAAAACATAGCTTTGACTAGATGGACCTTTGTTGGCAAAGTAATGTCTCTGCTTCTTAATATGTTATCTAGCTTTGTCATAACTTTTCTTCCAAGGAGCAAGAGTCTTTTGATTTCATGGCTGCAATCACCACCTGCAGTGATTTTGGACCCCAAGAAAATAAAGTCTGTCACTGTTTCCATTGTTTCCCCATCTATTTGCCATGAAGTGATGAAACTGGATGCCATGATCTTCATTTTCTGAATGTTGAGTTTTAAGCCAACTTTTCCACTCTCCTCTTTTTTCATGAAGAGGCTTTTTAGTTCCTCTTCACTTTCTGCCATAATGGTGGTGTCATCTGCATATCTGAAGTTATTGATATTTCTCCCTGCAATCTTGATTCCTGTTTGTGCTTCATCCAGCTGGGCATTTTGTGTGATGTACTCTGCATAGAAGTTAAATAAACAGGATGATAATATACAGCCTTGACATATTCCTTTTCAAATTTTGAACCAGTCCATCGTTCCATGTCAGATTTTAATGGTTGCTTCTTGACCTGCATACAGGTTTCTCAGGAGGCAGGTTAAGGTGGTCTGGTATTCCCATCTGTTTAAGAATTTTCCAGTTTGTTTGATCCACACAGTCAAAGGCTTTAGCGTAGTCAGTGAATCAGAAGTAGATGTTCTTCTGCAATTCTCTTGCTTTTTCTATTATCCAACAGATGTTGGCATTTTGATCTCTGGGTCCTCTGTCTTTTCTAAATCCAGCTAGTAACACCCTATTTTAAATTGATAGCAAGTAACTTCAGTAGAATTTGTATTCTTTGTACTTCTCCTCGATTATTGCTGTTAAAATTTATATGTTTTTGTATTGAATTATTAATAATAGATTATTATATTTCTTAATTTTGTTTCAGTATTGACCATCTGGTGATGTCCATGTGTAGAGTCTTCTCTGGTGTTGTTGGAAGAGGGTGTTTGCTGTGATCAGTGCATTTTTTCGGCAAAACTCTGTTAGCCTTTGACCTGCTTGTTTTGTACTCCAAGGCCAAATTTGCCTGTTACTCCAGGTATCTCGACTTCCTACTTTTGTATCCCAGTGCTCTATAATAAAAAAGACATCATTTTTTTTTCATGTAGGTTACTAAACTTCCTTAAAAGGATTATTTTGAATTCTTTATTGATTTATCAGGCAGTTCACAGATCTCCATTTATTTAGAGTTAGTTATCTGAGTTTTATTAGTTTACTTTGGTGGTATCATATTTTCCTGACTTTTTGTGATCCTTAATGCCTTGTGTTGGTTTCTGTGCATTTGATTAATAGGACTGCCCTTGCAGACTTTACAGGCTTGCTTTGTCAGTGACAGTTCTTCACAAGGCTGCTCAGTTTTGGTTTCTGGGTGAGTCTGCCACTAAAGTCTTCATGCAGGTAATTCCTGTTATTATGATCTATTTGTGCCAGGCATGGATTGGGGGTTGTGCCACCAGCTGACAGCAGCTGGATAGGACTGCTGACTTTGTTCCTTACACAAGTGAGGCTGTTGAATGGACTCCGTAGTTGCTTGAATTCTCTAATAAGGCTTACAACAAAAGTCTGTCTAGTCAAGGCTATGGTTTTTCAGTGGTCATGTATGGATGTGAGAGTTGGACTATAAAGAAAGCTGAGCACCAAAGAATTGATGCTTTTGAACTGTGGTGTTGGAGAAGACTCTTGAGAGTCCCTTGGACTGCAAGGAGATCCAACCAGTCCATTCTAAAGGAGATCAGTCCTGGGTGTTCATTGGAAGGACTGATGTTGAAGCTGAAACTCCAATACTTTGGCGACCTGATGTGAAGAGCTGACTCATTTGAAAAGACGCTGATGCTGGGAAAGATTGAGGGCAGGAGGAGAAGGGGACGACAGAGGATGAGAAGGTTGGGTGACATCACCGACTCAATGGACATGGGTTTGGGTGGACTCCAGGAGTTGGTGATGGACAGAGAGGCCTGGCGTGCTGGGGTTCATGGGGTCACAAAGAGTCGGAAATGACTGAGCGACTGAACTGAACTGAACTGAACTAGATAGTTGGGATTGAATGTAGCAGATATAGCAGATGGAGCTATGAATTAGCTTCCCTCTCCTAGCAGAGAAGCAGGCCAGGGCCCTGGGCCTATGTAGTTCATTGTCTGGGGGCCTGAATAAGGCCTGAATATGCACTGCATTCCCTGGTCAGGTGAGGCCACTGATTTTGCCCTACAGCGGAAGTCACGGGTTGTGTTCTCTGTTCAAGTGCCACTGTATGTGGGGCTATTGAATGGGCCATGTATCTTCCCTTGTGCTCTGGTTAAGTTCCCTGGAAGGATAGATTGAAGGCTGTATTCAATGATGAGCAAGACTATTAATTAGATTCCCTGCCCAGACAGTAAGAGAAGCTGCTCTAAAACCAGTAAAGCTCTTTGTGATCTTAACTCAATCTGATCCACACCCAAGTTCCTTGGCTGAACAGCACCACTGGCTTTGCTCTCCAGTTCTGTTTGCTTTTTGCTCAGCTTGAGTGTGGCTGTGCTGTACAGCTTTCAGGTAATTTTGCTAACCTTTCTGATCAGTTGGAGTCAGAGGACACTATTCACAGTGGATGAAGCTATGTTTCAGCCCCTATGCCTGGGAGGGAGGGGATTGGGCCTCTCCAGGCTATTTTCAATTTTCCAAAGATGTTTTCAGGTTAGACAGAGGCCAGGAGCTACCCTCAGCCTTGGCTATGAATTAATCTTTTTGTCTGTGCCTGCATGGGAAGATCCATGACTGGTATTGGCTTTGCTCTGGGGGTGATCTGCTCTGCTTATCCACCTGCCTCTTGGCTTGAGCACCACCATACCACACAGCTTTCAGGAGTTGTCCCTAGCTCTTCTGGTCAGATGAGGCTGCCAGGGGCCTATGACTCATCATCTTGCCTGAGTATGGGCAAATGGGCTCTACAACTGATAAAACTCCTTTGAGGATCTGAATCAGTCAAATCTGAACCCCCCCCCAACCAATTATCTGGTCAGAGTGTACCCCTGATTTGGTTCTGCTGACAAGTGAAGCTGCTGGTTGGGGTTGCTCCTCAGGCATTAAAGGACTATCTGCCAAGATCTGTGTGTTGGTGTTACAAGCCCTCCCTGCTTCTCTATCATAGATTCTCAGCAACTGGATCCCATAGATTCCTCTCAATTCCCATGGTAAGAAATCAAAGTAGGGGCTCCCACAAAGCAACTTCACAATGTTGAAGGTGACTGATTGTCCCCGCTGGGTTCTCTTTTCCCACTGGAGCAACCAGGGGTCAGAGACCTCTCTGCATAGCGTTGTACTGTCTTAGTGAAACCAATAGGTGTCGTTTCCAGGGCTCCAAAGAGTTCTGGAACCACAGTACTTCATGTCTCAATGCAAAGAGTCCAGCAAAAGCAAAGTGGTAGGTGAGAAGAGATTTACTAGAATAGGATGCTTTTGAGACTTACAAGTTGGTGAGCAAGAAATGCTGTACCCTGAGAACTTAGTGGGCTATAGTTATAACCAAAGGAAAAGTGGGGAGTGGGAGAAGACCTTCTCTGTCTTTCTTGAGTAGACACCTTGTTTCCATCATTAGTTCTTCCCTCACACAGGGCAGTGGACTTTACTTGTCCCTTCCTGTATGGTTAGGGCGGGACTGTCATAGCACTTTGGAAAAATATTTTCAAGTCTCAGTACAATGAGGGTCTTTCATTTTGAAAAGTCACCTTCCCATAAATAATTGTTTGTTGTGTTCACAGAGCCTATTTGGGAGGGTCATTAACTTATTGAGCTTATTGGGAAGGATGCGGGTCTCATGCCACCATTGCTTTATTGTTTGGGGGCATGTGTCGTGTTTCTGTTGTATGGTTTTGTTGCTAAGCAAACCTGCTTGGTTTTTGGTTTAGCAAACCTGCTTTCTTTAGTAATGCTTAATTTACAGGAGCTTTCCATCTTTTTCTACCTATATTCCCCTAGTGGGATTAAGTATTTAATCACCTATTTTGTCCCTTCGTTCTGTCCCTATCACTAGAGGAGGGTCAATGAGATCAACGTGCAGCTGCTTCTCTCACCTTCTGATGCAGTCTGCCTTGATCTCTGAGTTTCAGGGGTATTTCAGCCTCACCCCCATGCTCTAGGATTCTCTTAGTGGTGTTTTGTTTTTGAATAGACATTAATTGTTCTTCTCAGGAGGTGGATTGAATTCAGGAACTACCTGTGTTTCCATCTTAGTGATGTCACTTAGTGATGTCACTTACATTTTAAAAGTTTCTAACACAAGGGCAGTGTGAATGCTCAGGAGATGGTGGTTGCCAATTTTTGGGTATTTCTTTCTTCTATACTTATCCTCCTGTGACATCAGAGATCAGATCAGATCAGATCAGATCAGTTGCTCAGTCGTGTCCGACTCTTTGCGACCCCATGAATCGCAGCACACCAACACATCATTAATTCAAATAAGACCCCAGAAATCAAAGCTACCACAGAATAAATCTGTAACAGCCTCCGTAGATTCAGGATTTAGGAGTTGGAATTAAGAGTAACTTGGTGATTAAAGGTAAGACAATCAAGTATAAAGTCAAATAAGCATTTTATAGCCTGGGTCTTTCCAGGATAAAATTCAAATTTGAACTCATGGGTACACAGGACTCTTTCCCACTTAATCCTTGCCACCTGACCCAAACTTATCATTTCACATTTGCATGGAGCTCTGTTCTTCAACTATATGGTCCATGTGTGACTTTCACAGTGGCCAGGTTCGTCTTCCTTATAACCTTTCTTTACCAACTACTCATTCAGTCTCCACTTATAATTCCAACTGACTCTTTGGAATTCATTTCAGGTTTCTTCTTTCCCTGGGGATACTCTATGTGGATTAGGTGCCTAATTCTCTGAGTTTTCATAGTAACAGCTATGTCATATGAATAAAAATTGCTCTTATCATAGCCTCTTTATAGTAACAGCTATGTCATATGAATAAAAATTGCTTTTATCATAGCATCTTTATAGCATCTTTATGCTGAAAGTGAAAAGTGAAAGTGAAGTCACTCAGTCCTGTCTTACTCTTTGTGACCCCATGGACTGTAGCCCACCAGGCTCCTCCATCCATGGAATTTTCTAAGCAAGAGTATTGGAGTGGGTTGCCATTTATTATTCCTTGTCTTGTTTTTCTTATCCTCTATACTTTCTAAAAGTTCTAAGTTGAAGGGAAGAGAAAAAAAAATGAAACAAATATACTATTATGTAGAAAGGACAATGGTATACGTAGGAGTGTAGAAGTACCATGCTGATTTGGAGGTCTGTCAAGTAGACTTAGACAAAGATGACTAGTGGGGCAATTTATCTAATAAGATTGCATGAGCAAAGAAACATGAAGTGAGGAGAAAATGAGAGGCAAAATTGACAGAAGGTGACACCAGAGAACTGGGCAATAGACAAATCACAGAAAGGCTGGTACTCCATGTTAAGTAATTCCAAATACTTGAAACGCTCAAATGTGGGGACTATGGTGACATAATCGGATTTGACTTTAATATCACTCTATCAGCTAGTAGGAGAAGAAGCCTGGAGTGAGAGAGGGATCAGTGGGGAGGTTATTTCCATAGCACAGTGAGAAATGAGGCCTTATATTCAGTTCAGTTCATTTCAGTCGCTCAGTCTTGTCTGACTCTTTGTGACCCCATGGACTGCAGCACACCAAGCTTCCCTATCATCACCAACTCTGGGAGTTTTCTCAAACTCTTGTCCATCAAGTCGGTGATATCATCTAACTATCTCATCCTCTGTCGTCCCCTTCTCCTTCTGCCCTCAATCTTTCCCAGCATCAAGGTCTTTTCAAATGAGTCAATTCTTCGCATCAGGTGGCCAAAGTATTGGAGTTTCAGCTTCAACATCAGTCATTCCAATAAATAGTCAGAACTGATTTCCTTTAGGATGGACTGGTTGGATCTCCTTGCAGTCCAATGGACTCTCAAGAGTCTTCTACAACAACACAGTTCAAAAGCATCAATTCTTTGGTGCTCAGCTTTCTTTATAGTCCAACTCTCACTTCGATACATGACTATTGGAAAAACTGTAGCTTTGACTAGATGGACCTTTGTTGGCAAAGTGATGTCTCTGCTTTTTAATATGCTGTCATGGTTGGTCATAACTTTTCTTCCAAGGAGTAAGTGTCTTTTAATTTGATGGCTGCAGTCACCATCTGCAGTGATTTTGGAGTCTGCCAATTTGGAGTCTGGCAAAGTAAAGTCTGCCACTGTTTCCACTGTTTCCCCATCTATTTATCATAAACTATGGGACTAGATGCCATGATCTTAGTTTTCTGAATGTGGAGTTTTAAGCTAACTTTTTCACTCTCCTCTTTCACTTTCATCAAGAGGCTCTTTAGTTCTTCTTCACTTTCTGCCATAAGTATGGTATATCTCCATATCTGAGGTTATTGATATTTCTCCCAGCAGTCTTGATTCCAGCTCATGCTTCATCCAGCCCAGCATTTCTCATGATGTACTCTGCATATAAGTAAAATAAGCAGGGTAACAATATATAGCCTTGACGTACTCCTTTCCTGATTTGGAACCAGTCTGTTTGTTGTTCCACATATGGTTCTAACTGTTGCTTTTTGACCTGCATACAGATTTCTCAGGAGGCCTTATATTAGAACATGTTAGAACTGTGTATCTATGAGACCATCAAGCAGAAATGATAGTGAGTGCTAGATATACAAGTTTGCCTTGAGGAGGAATAATCAAGAGGGAGAAAGAGATTTAAGAGTCTTCAGCCTCTAGCTAGTACTTGAAAATTTGGATGAGAAAGAAAGCTCCTGGAGAACATGAATACAATAAGAGTAGTAAACCAAGGTTGGGAATGAGGGAATCGCCAACATTTAAGGAGTGGTGAGAGGAAAAGGTCTGTAAAGATAAACTAAAAGGATAGCTAGTGCGGTGCCACTGAAGGAGCTGATTTAAAGAAGGAGGAAATGACCCCCACACTCAAATGTGGTAGAAAAAATAGGACTGATAAATGTCTACTGAATTGATCAGCCAAGTAGTCAAAGAAAATAGCAACAAAAGACATTTCAGTAAGATGGTGGGCAAGAGCCATTCTACTTTGAATTCAGAGTTAACCGAAGTGGAAAGATTGAACTCCTGGGATATTCATGATGATTGGGCAAAAAGTTAATAGGGTAAAGGCATAGAGAGTCATAAAATAAAAAATTTCAGCTGATCAGTCATAGAGAGTCTAGACTGGACTAACTGGAATACTGCATTTGATGAGTAAGATAATGGAATTTAAGATTTCAGAAGTGATGTGATATAGAGCATGACAGGAACCAGATATGGCCTATAGAATAGGTGAAGAGAAAGTTTAATTCAGGTTTATGATTTGAAGAGGGGTGAACTAAAGTATTCAACTACAATTACTGATTTTTTTCATAGATTTCTGACAGATGTTGCTATAGATTTTTTATTTTAGGTACATATGTATTCATGGTCACTTGGTATTATTTTTCCTTCAATGTATCTTGAATTTCATATAGTCTAATATTAACATTCCTACTGTTGCTTCCCTTTGGTCATTGTTGTAGTACACCTTTGCACTTTAATTTCAGCTTTCCCCATTGTTTTATGTTAAATGTGTCCCTTATAGACAAAACATTAAAATACCTTTGAAAAAATCCAGTTTGAATAATAATTTCTCCAGCAGTATGTTAACTTCTTTGTTGTTTTTGTTGTTCAGTCCTTAAGTGGTCTCCAACTCTTTTTGACCCCATGAACTGCAGCATGCCAGGCTCCTCTGTCCTCCACCATCTCCCGGAGTTCACTCAAATCCATGTCCATTGAATCAGTGATGCTATCTAACTGTCTCATCCTCTGCTGCTCCCTTTTCCTTTTGCCTTCAGTCTTTCTCATCATCAGGGTCTTTCCCAATGACTGGCTCTTCACATCAGACGACCAAAGTATTGGATCTTCAGCTCAGCATCAGTCCTTCCAATGAATGTTCAGGGTTGATTACCTTTAATTTTGACTGGTTTGATCTCTTTGCCGTCCAAGGGACTCTTGAGTCTTCTCCAGCACTTACAATTTGAAAGCATCAATTCTTCAGTGTTTTGCCTTCTTTATCGTCTAAAGTCATGTACATTTGTACATGACTACTAGAAAAACCATAGCTTTGACTATCACTTTATCAGCAATGTGATGTCTTTGCTTTTTAATATGCTGTCTAGGTTTGTCATAGCTTTCCTTCCAAGGAACAAGTGTCTTTTAATTTCATAGCTGCAGTCACCATCCGCAGTGGTTTTGGAACCCCGCCCCCCAAAATAGAATCTGTCACTGTTTCCACTTTTCCCCCATCAATTTGCCATGAAGTGATGAGTCCTGATGCAATGATCTTAGCTTTTTTGAATGTTGAGTTGTAAGCCAGCTTTTTCAGTCTCCTCTTTCACCCTCATCAAGAGGCTCTTTAGTTCCTCTTCACTTCTTGCCATTAAGTGGTATAATCTACATATCTGAGATTGTTGATAATTCTCCCAGCAATCTTGATTCCAGCTTATGATTCATCCAGTCTGGCATTTTTCATATAAGTTAAATAAGCAGAGTGACAATATAAAGCCTTGTTGTACTCCTTTTTCAATTTTGAACCAGTCTTCCATGTCTGGTTCTAACTGCTGCTTCTTGACCCGTTTATAGATGTCTCAGTTTCTCAGGAGACAGGTAAGGTGGTCTGGTACTTCCATCTCTTTAAGAATTTCCCACAATTTGTTATGATCCACACAGTCAAAAGCTTTAGTGTAGTCAATAAAGGAAAAGCAGATGTTTCTCAGAAATTCCCTTGCTTTCTCCGTGATCCAATGAATGGTGGCCATTTGATCTCTGGCTCCTCTGCCTCTTCAAAACCCAACTTGTACATCTGAAAGTTATTGGTTCATGTACTGCTGAAGCCTAGCTTGAAGAATTTTGAGCATAACTTTGCTAGCATGTGAAATGAGTGCAATTGTATGGTAGTTTGAGCATTTTTTAACATTGGCCTTCTTTGTAACTGTAATGAAAACTGACATTTTCCAGTCTTATGACCATTGCTGAGTTTTCCAAATTTGCTGACACATTGAGTGCAGCACTTTAACAGCATCATCTTTTAAGATTTGAAATAGTTCAACTAGCATTCTGTCACCTCCACTAGCTTTGTTCATAATAATGCTTCCTAAGGCCCACTTTACTTACACTCCAGGATGTGTGGCTTAGGTGAATGACGACAGCATCATGGTTATCTGGGTAATTAAGGCCTTTTTTTGTATAGTTCTTGTGTGTATTCTTGCCACCTCTTCTTAATATCTTCAGCTTCTGTTAGGTCTTTACCATTTGTGTTCTTTATTGAATGAAATGTTTATCCTTGAAATATCCTTGAAAGAAATGTTTCCTTGATATCTCCAAGTTTCTTGAAGAATTTCTAGTCTTTCCCCTTCTATTGTTTTCCTCTATTTCTTTGCATTGTTCATTAAGAAAGCCTTATCGCTCCTTGTTATTTTCTGGAATTAATTCACTTGAGCATATCTTTCCCTTTCTCCCTTGCTTTTCAATTCTTTTCTTTCCTCAGTTATTTGTAATCTTCCTGAGACAACCATTTTCCTTCTTGCATTTCTTTTTCTTTTGGTTACTTTTGGTCTCTGCTTTTGTACAATGTTACAAGCTTCCGTCCATAGTTCTTCAGGCACTCTTTCTACCATATCTAATCCCTTGAATCTGTTTGTCACCTCCATTGTATAATCATAAAGGAAATGATTTAGGTCATACCTGAATGGCCTAGTGGTTTTCCCTACTTTCTTCAATTTAAGACTGAAGTTTGTATTAAAAAGTTCATTATCTGAACCACAGTCAGCTCTATGTCTTGCTTTAGCTGACTTTCTTATAGAGCTTCTGCATGTTTGGCTGCAAATTTCATAATCAATCTAATTTTGGTATTGACTATCTGTGATGTTGGAAAAGGGTGTTTGCTATGACAAGCATGTTCTCTTGACAAAACTCTGTTATCTTTTGCCCTGCTGCATTTTGTACTCCAAGTCCAAATTTGCCTGGTATTCCTGGTATCTCTCAACTTCCTCCTGTTGCATTCTAATCCCCTATGATGAAAATGACATCTTTTTTTTGGTCTTAGTTCTAGAAGATGTTGTCGGGCTTTATAGAACTGGTCAACTTCAGCTTCTTTGGCATCAATGATTGAGGCATAGACTTGGATTACTGTGATACTGAATGGTTTGCCTTGGAAAGAAACCAAGATCACTCTGTTGTTTTTGAGGTTGCCCAAAGTACGACATTTTGGGCTTTTTTGTTGTCTATGAGGACTACTCCATTTTTTCTAAGGGATTCTTGCCTGTGATAGTAGATGTAACGGTCATCTGAATCAAATTTGCCCATTCCCATCCATTTTAGTTCACCAGTTCCTGGATGTTGATGTTCACTCTTGCCATCTTCTACTTAACTATGTCCAATTTACCTTGATTCATGGACCTAGCATGCCAAGTTCTTGTGCAATATTGTTCTTTACTGCATCAGACTTTACTTTCATCAACAGACACAACTGAGCATTGTTTCTGCTTAATAGAGGTGTTATTGTCCTCTGCTCTTCCCCAGTACTTTACTGGACACATTCCTACCTGGGGGACTCATCTTCTGGTGTCATATCTTTTTGCCTTTTCATGCTGTCATTTACATTCTTATAGTTACTTTACCATTAGTATTTAATTGTTATCTTTTTCACATTTTTATTTACTATGCTTTCTGTTTCCTTATTTGCAATCTTTTTTTCTATCCTCCATTGGCTAAGGTTTTCTTTTTTTGTTACTTCTAACTTAAGACACATAGTTATATTTTTTTCTTTATCTGTATCACTGTTTAGCAATATCTGTGTTGTATCTATAGGTAAACAGCTCCCTGAGTTTGATCTTATCTCCTTCTTCTCACCTATCTTTCTGAATTGATATTTTTAGAATAAATTTATATATTCAAATATTAATATGTATACACATACACACATTTTTCTTATTTAGATCAAAAATGTTTTACTGTCACTTGGGCTTCCCAGGTGGCAGTCATTGTGTCTGCCAATGCAGGAGACACAAGAGATGTGGGATCCTGGCTTGGGAAAATCCCTGGAGGAGGAAATGGCCACCCACTCCAATATTCTTGTCTGGATAATCCCATGGACAGGAGCCGGGTGGACTACAGTCCATGGGGTAACAAAGAGTTGGACATGATGAGCACTCATTCTTATATTTTATAGTCATTTCATAGTTTATTATATGATTAGTGTATTTTCTAAAAGTGTTTTCCAAAGGTTTTTTTGCTCTAAAAGCTCTGAGTTTTCATGTCTAAGAAAAATTTTATCTTATGCACATATTTGAAGAATATTTTATTGGTTATAAATGTCTAGGTTCAAAAGTCTTTATCTTTAACACTTCAAATGTTATCCTGCTGTCTTCTTGCTCCCAGAATTGTTGAAAAGCTTAATTCTTGGTCTTTTAAAAGTAGACCTTTACTTTTAATCTTTCAAATCTTACAAATCTCTTCCTTTGTCCTTGAGTCTCATTTTTCCATGCCTATTATCACCATTTTTACTTTAGTCAAAATATTTTGTGGTTCCTTTGTATTTTATCATCTTCATTTATTACTTTTATGATGCTTATTTTGCTGATTTCTTATATCTAATCGGTTAACTCTGTTTCATCTGGTAAAAAAAAAAAATGTTATGTATGTTGCCTTTCTTAAAATAACAATTGGATTCCAAGGTGACTAGTTATGAAGATTCCTGGAAGCTGTGAAACAATGCTTTGGATTAGACTTTAAAGTCAATTTAGGATAATAGAAGAGCCAGCATCTCCAATAAGCCAGCATCTCCAATAAGCCAGCATCATTAGGTGAAATAATAGTCATGTTGGTGGATGACAGAAATGAGGAATAGAGGTGTTATTAAAGGCAAAAGCAGAGTCTCCAAGAAAGATGAAATTTGACATGTACAAAAGCAGGGTTTCTATCTAGAATAGAATAAATGATCATGTTTATAGACAAGAGGGAAAAATTATAGATGTAAGCATGCATGTGTGCTAAGTCACTTCAGTTGTATCCAACTCTTTGTGACCCTATGGACTGTAGCCCACCAGGCTCCTCTGTCCATGGGATTCTCCAGGCAGGAATTGCCATGGAGGCAAGGTTGCCATGCCCTCCTCCAGGGGACCTTCCTGATCCAGGGATTGAACCCACATCTCTTATGTCTCCTGCATTGATAGCAGGGTTCTTTTTTTTTTTTTAACCACGAGAGCCACCTGGGAAACCCCCACTAATGTAAGAGACTGGATCATTTATATTGTAATCTTACAGAAAGAAAGGGATAAATTATTTGAGAAATTTTTAGGGAAACTATAAGTACTCCAAAGTTAAACCACATACCATGAATTGTGTTTAGCATCCTTCTTTCCTCAGGTCTTTTCCACATCTATTCAATACAAATTTGTTGTCCATTCAATGGTGGAATATTAATAAGAAAAATATCATAAAACTGAAACTTGAGGTAGGTAACAATCAATAATATACTTGAAAACTTTCAGAGAGTAGACAGACCAAAGGAAACAAAGTATGCATATTTATTTTCCTAGATGCTTTAAAGATCACTCAGTGCACACGAACATCTAAAGTTCCAAATAGGGCCTAGAGCTGCACTCTGGTATGGTACCCAATGACACGTGTTTTTGTTTGTTTGTTTGTTTTTAAAGTTAATCCAAATTCAATGTAATCTTTAAAAATTGAATAAAATTAAAACTTCAGTTCCTTAGTAACATTGGCCACATTTCGAGTGCTCATAGCCATATGTATTTGCTATTGTATTGGACAGTGCAGATATAGGACATTCCCACTGTTGCGGAAATTTATGCTGGACTCTACTGGTCCATAGGATTCTACAATGTAAATTCCTTACCTACGTTTCATCTTTATCTCAACTCTTTCTTCCTCTTGCTCACTCTTTTCTATTCCCCTTGGCCCCTCACTCTTCCTCAAAGACATGAGCTTGTTTCTACCTTTAGGTCTTCTTTTATGCTTTCTTTCAAAGCACAACCATTTCCTCATGTTATTCTTGTCTTTGTTCAAATATCAGTAAATCCTTGGCTCATTCATATAATAACATTCACTCTTATCAAGCTCTATTCCTAACCTGCTTTAATATCTTCATACCACTGTTTGTTATTAAGCTGTTTCTTGTCTGTTTCTTCAGTAGTTTGAGTTCTATGAAGGCAGATACTTTGTGCTCTTTGCTTTTATAGCATGTACTAAACCAAGGTCTTGAAGTAAATATTGTTTAATAAATATTTATTAAATAAATATATAAATAATAGTCCAATTTTTTGGCATATCACCTTTGGGAGTATCTTAGTAGATGTTTGTGAACATTTGATTCTCTAAGGTCCTCAGAAATCTTGCTTAGAGGATAACATTAACAAAATCATAAAATATTTTTTATATCTCCCAGAGTTGTTTATTCCTAGTTGTTTCTGCACATGTCATGGGAAATTTAGAGTATTACAGTTACATAAATTCCACATTCTTACTATCTCTGCACCTACATTATATTTTAAAATTTCACTAAAGATAATAAATATAATGGCCAAGAGGAGAACTAGAGCTGTAGGGGGATAGAGACAGTGAGAGAGAAAGTGATGGTATTTTTAAAAATATAAGCTTTAATATTCCCTCCAGCTGAAGTACAGAAGAAAAGGAAGGTTGTTTTAGAAAGGAATTGAGAAAGGAAGTGAAAAACTGATTTAAGTTAGGACTGTAGAATCAGATTTCTAGATTTCAATTCTGCCTTTGTCACTCTTTAGCTATATAATCTGAAACAGGTTACTGAATTTCTTTCCTCATGTATACAGTGAAGACAATGATGTTGTCATTGTGAAGATAAATGAGCTGATGTGTGCAAAGCATTTAGAACAGCTCCTGCTGCATCATATGTGTTAGTTACTATTTATGGTGTCTACAATTAGTATTGTTGTTGATAGTATTATAGTTATTATTATTAGTGATCATTAAAGAAAGTTGGATAATACATTTCCATGTAGTTTCTATTCATGTGGACTAATTGGATGAAGTTTGAATATCCACCTATAAGATGCTATCAAAATATTTTAAAAGAAAAATAAAATTTGTAGGCAGTCATCTGTCTGCAAATGAAGTATATAAGCTCTGGCTCAAGGTATTCATGATAACTACTCTGTTTATGCAGACACTGGAGTAGCCAAGGGTGATTTGTTTAGCCATCACCAGCCGGTAGGCAGAAGCGAATGTAAGGAAAAGCAACACAGATCACAGTGTTAGGATTACTTCAAATTCTAAAATATTCTGCGTTTTGATACACATATAACCTTAATTGAAATATTCTAAAATTTACTTTTAAAGATTGCTAAAATCTTTCTCTCTGAATTCAGACTGAAGAGCAACTTTTATCATTATGCACAATATTCTAAATGCATTATATTTTGCTAGATGGAGGACATTATTGAGGATATAATCGGTATGGACCCAAGTTTTAAAGAGGAAGGAACAGATTCTCCTCTGCTAATGCAAAGAACAGTAAGTGTTTCCAGATCTGAGGAGGTCAGTGAGATTAAAATCAATAATAGCACCTGATGACAAAAAAAGAAATTTCATTTGACTAGTAAATGGTGTTTTCTTCTGCCCTTTTGAAGCTGGTACAGAATAGATAAACATTTAAAAACTATTTATTGGTGCAGGAAAAAATGCATAATTTTATAGGGCTTATACTATTCTATCTATCTACGTACCTACTTATCTACCTAATCTCTATAAACATCCATCTAATTACATATCTTATCTGCTATAGCATTTTCTGTGAAATCTTCAGATTTCCCATTTGAAGCACAACGTATCATAATACTCTCATGAGTTCATGGCTAAATTTTAACTATTTTAGCATTACTAACAGCTACCAGATTCAGAGGCTCTATACCTTATAGAAAAAGGAAAAAATTATAACACAATATAACTTTACTTTTGAGCCAAAAATCAAAGGTTAAAGATGAAGTGAAGAAGGATAGAAGAGGCCTCACACTACTCTAAGGCATTTAGACAGACTTCTGTGTTGAAATCACAAATTCCTGGAATAATAAGCAGGGAAGAGATAAGATAATATCTCTTTGATTGCTATTGCCTTCTCATTGTTCATTTATTAATCTCTAGAATCTGTAAAGCGTGTACAAGCCCTTTCTACACATTTTGAAGGGGCTGTTGTTGGTTTGTTTATGGTTTTAGAGCTTTTAGAAAATGAGAAAAATTATGAAAGATTTTGATTGTTACTTTAAACATTTCATCTAAAGAAAGTGAATTCTGACTATCGTGTAGTGTAGATACTGTTCATCAGTAAATCAGTGGGCTGAGTTGTGTTAATGTTAATAACGGACATTTTAAACCTAAAACTTTAAGAAAAGTTTGGAGAAAGCATCCCTTTTCTATTTATTAATTCCCAAATAGACTACAAAAAAGGAGAATTATATCTTTCCTCCTTTTCTCTGGTACAAAGGACTTCCACTTTATAACAAGTCACTAACACCAGTATTATCAGACAAAGATCACATGAGGTTAAAAATCTAGCTTTTTAATTGAAAGTTTATTTTTTTGTGAGTTTTTTGTTTGTTGTTTGAATGATGTGACAATTCTTTTTACCTCGTCTGTTTTCAGATTTCAAGAAGTATATTTACAACAAATTTGACTAATTCTCTACATAAATATGTTATTTATACTAATTTTCTCTGTCTAATCCCACAGCATAAGGTTACTATTTTCTTAATCATTATTCAACTTTTGGGTTTGAGGAAATGATACTAATTTCTTTTTTTTTTCTTTTTTTCACATTTCTGTTTTGTCATTTTATTTTTTTTTAATTTTATTTTATTTTTAAACTTTACATAATTGTATTAGTTTTGCCAAATATCAAAATGAATCCGCCACAGGTATACATGTGTTCCCCATCCTAAACCCTCCTCCCTCCTCCCTTGATACTAATTTCTTTCAATCTTCTCTCCCTTGTATGTGGTACTTATTTCATTGAAATTGTATGCTGAAACATTCTCTTTATCAAATTAGCTTACTTGTTTTGTAGTGGTTGCATAGATTGCTTATTCAGTGCAAACTGGTGACAATGATGATTGGGAATTTGTTTTTTGTAAACAGAATGTGGGTTTCCCAGGTGGCATAGTGGTAAAGAATCCACCTACTAATTCAGGAGACACGTGTTTGATCCCTGGGTTGGAAAGACCCCCTGGGGGAGGGCACAACAACCCACTCCAGTACTCTGGCCTGGAGAATTCCATGGGCAGAAGGAGCCTGGTGGGCTATAGTCCATAACGTTGCAAAGAGTTGGGACATGACTGAGGTGACTTAGCACAGCACAGCACAGCGTACAGAATGTACTTCTAAAAAGGTAGACACTACTGGCCCATGTGTATTCATATAAAGAAGTATCTTCTGTTGGCCAACCAACAATTATTGATAAATCAAGAAACAAGATATAAAACCAAGCAGTTCAATTAACCAAAAAATTATTCGATACTTGTTGTATGCAAAGAATCATACATGTGCCATAGGAAACTAAAAGTCAAGTGAGACACTATTTAAGAGACCACATGATGGTGAGTCAGTGAGGTGAGGCACATCCGAGAGACAGTGAGGGAAAGGATATGGATCTCAATATTAACCCAAGTTGTCATCTAGATATTGTATAAGTCACTTAACTTTTGTTTACTTTCTTCTGTGTTATGAGAATAATTAAAAATATTTATTGCCAATACTGTTTTTATAGTAAATCTTAGTAGATACACACACACACACACACACACACATATATATATGTATATTTAATGCTAGTCAGAGAGTCTCCCTGGAGTTTGAGTAAAGCAGAAACCTTGCTAAATTGAGACATTTCTGAAATACTTTAGGAAAAGATGACATTTGAAATACAGTTATGAAGGAAAGTTAAGATTTTAAGAGGTAGACATGAAGGCAGCAAAGTAGCAAGAAGAGGACAGCATAAGAAAAGGCAAGAAGTGAGAAAAAAGAGAATGTATAAGAATAGCTGGTAGAACAGAGATAGGAAATGCTGAAGGATTTTTATAGTTCATGTGGGTAAAAATAAAGACCTGTTAGATTCAGAGGAATGCTTTGAGTAAGCATTTTAGCCAGTGAACTTTTGGTTTTAGATGATAGAGCCTAGCTTATAATGGGGTGTAAGTATGAAAGGAATTTGTTGGCTCATCTCATCCATAAATTCCTAAGTAATATTGCATGTGAACATCCCTCCATAAGTTTGCCTTTGTTCTCTGCTGGCTTTATTCTCAGCTATTGAACAGACAGTCTCACAGCTTATTCCCAGCCATGCACACAGCTTGTCCTTGCTCACCCAGCGGTTTTTTTTAGACATCCACTCTTTGACAAGGAAGAGGAAGTTTCTGATTAATTTAAGCCAACCCTGGTGGCCCCGTTTCCTTAGCCAGAGATTGTTTTAAGAACGAGCTTGTGTTGCAGTTCTGGAGGTTTAGCAGGTTACTGGAGTCTTCTAGGAATTTACTCAGTCTTTAAAGGAGACCCACCAAAGAGAAGGTTTTGTCTCTCTATGATGTTGTAAGACAATGCGACTTATGTGGTCATTTGATTGCCCAGAAGATAAATAAACTGAGGAAAAACAAAAGGTACAGAGAGGAAAATCCAAGAGGAATGCAAATAAATCCTGCTTATATGCCCCTGGAGAATTCTTTACCTATGGATTGCACACATCATGTAAGATTTTTTTCCTTTATTTTGTAAGCTAATTGTATCAGGATTTTATGATTGTCATAACCAAATGTACACTGATAGATACATTCAGTCAGACTTAAAAACTTAAGAGGAGAGCTCCTTTTTTCTTTAGTTCTAGTTAAATCTCTGAGATAATTCTTTTTGGAGCAATTTTTGTCACAGTTCTATCTCTCAGACAATTTTTCTGGGTCTTGGGCCCACCCTAGAGTGATTTAGCAGCAGCAGCAGCAGCCAAAATAGATTATCTAGATTAATACTGAAAACTAGGAGTATAGGAATTGTTACCACAATTCAATAATAATTATTATTATTTTAAAATAATTATTCTTAATGTCTCACCTACTATACCACAGGCACATTGCCAATTATTTTACATATAATCTCTAGTTGTCATAGAGACTGCAAAGTCCAAGGGCCAATCAAGGATTCCCTGGTAGCTCAGATGGTAAAGAATCCGCTTGCAAGGCAGGAGACTGGGGTTCAATCCCTGGATCAGTCAGATCCCCTAGAGAAGGAAATGGCAACTCCCTCCAGTATTCTTGCATGAGAAATTCCAAGGACAGAGGAACCTGGTGGGCTGCAGTCCACAGGGTCTCGAAACCCCGTGGTTTAGTCTTAGTGACTAAACAACAACTGGGGCACTCTATTGACTGTGCTATTAGTCACTTTGGAGTTCTTTTCTGTGACTTAAACAGAAAATCTTGAGTGTCACTTAGCCAAGATTTATCCCAGGACCACCGCATAGAGTAAGAGTAACTAAAATGAGTTAACATGAGTTAACTCATATTCTAATTTCTGTTGGTGGAAAGCTTGGAAGCTGCTCTGGGCTAGCTTGGGCCACTTGTGGGGTCCTTCAGATTCCCCCAGATTGAAGGGAATAGTTCAGGGTTTTCATAGTTCAACTTAGTGCAAGTATTTCTGACACAGAAATGAATAGTGTGCGATTAGTGACTAGACTCAGAATAGTTAAGGAGAAGTTACCTCTTAATTTCTATTTAAACAAGAGATCTAGCTACTTGCCAGTTAGTTCTTACTACAACAATTGTGTAAATTGGACTGAAAAGACCCAAAGTGCAAGAAACATTCAGCCAAATCAGCTGTGCTTTCATCAACAACAAACCTCTCAGTTTCTCAGTCTTCTTGGGGTCAATGGTATTTCTCTCCTCACTATCCAGCCATCCTTCACATGATGATGTCCCAGATCTCATTATGTATATTTCTATTCTATAGCATTTTTCTTTCATATTTTTTAACCATTATGTTCCTTTTTTTTTTTCAGTGCGCCTAGTCTAATTTCTTACTTCAACAATTGCTCAAGCTTGTGGAGACTCCAAGTTAATTGACTCTATCACTCTTTTCAATAGCTATTATTTCCCACTCATGACATTTTGAAAATTTCTTCCTTAACCTATTCTTGGTTAAGCACTATAACCATTTCTTTTGCAAACACTCTTAACATATCCCCATTTTTCTTCATTTTCTTTTCCTGACAAAAGCCCAACCCTGACTAAACTTATTTTTCATCTTATTCCACATCTTTACCTGAGCAGCTGAATGGATAAAATTTCACTACATTGCTCATAGTACTCACCTCCAATCACCAAAATTTCACAGGGGCTTTCATTACTACCAGACAATACTACAGCTATTCCTTGGTTAAAATTCTCATTAAATGAGACAACATTAATCTACTTTCTCTTCTCAAATCTCCACCATTCTCCATGTTCTAGCTGATTTCTCTATCACAACATATTTCAGAGAGAAAATATATGCAATCAGATCAGGACTCACTTGTTAGCTTTGTATCACAAATTCTACAAAACCACCAGTATCTGTTTTGATTTTCTCTGCCATCACTTCTATTTGAATCGAATTGGCCCAGCTCATAATCTAAAACTAGTCCAACTACTTGTGTCCTAAGATCCCACTAATTCTTACCTTCGCAAATACTTCCCTCTTTGAATAGCAGCTCCTCCTATGTCATTAGTCTATTATGATGTATTGGATTACAAATATCAGCATTACACTTGCCTTTATTAAGATTCCTCAAAAACAAACCAAATCAAAGGATTGCCTTTGGATACAGTTCCTCTCTGGCTACCATACCATTTCATGACTCTGCTACCTCCCTCCCAAATGTCTCTGCTTCCATTTTCACCCTGGTTCCATTTCCTCACCTCCCCTTCTCTACTGTCCAGTACAGCTATGTCCCTTATGATTCCAAAAGAGCTCTTAAAACCAACCAATACTGAAGCCAATAGTAAATTCTCCACCCTCACCACACTTGATTTCTTTGTGGCCTTTGCCATGGTTGACCACTCTCTCCTTCTTGAAGTATTAATTGGGATTCTGTGGCACCGTATTTTTTGCCTTTTCATCCACCTTTCTGGTTCTTTCTCTTCTAATAGACTTCTAGATGCTAAAGTGCTCTTAGGCTCAGAATTTAATTTTCTTTTCTCATGTACCTGTATGTTCCGTCAGTAATCTCAACATTTCTCTGGCCTAGCTCTCTCCCCTAATGCTAGATTCACATGTCTTACTACTACTCTAACATCTTTTGTTTTTCCAACAGAGATCTCAGACTTAATATTACTGAAAAGAAGTTTTTGTTCCCCTCCCTACCTATCTAGAACTACCCTCCCTCAAAAAAGTCATTTTTCTTCATTCTCTTACTCCAACATCCCCACATTTATCAGTATGCTGTTCTAATCAGGATCCAAGATTTCCTGATTTCCACAACTTAGCAGCTGCTCTACTGAAACCCTTTTCCAGGCCATCATCGTCTCTTACTTGAATGTCAGAAACTGACTCCAGCCTAATTTCTCTGCTACTTCTGTCCCCTGTACAGCTGTGGATCACACAGCAGCCAGAATGATCTTCACACAGCAAAAATCAGATCCTGTTTCTCCTTGCCTAACATTCTGCTAACTTCCTGAAATCCTCAGAGTATAACCAAGACACTTCATAGTCAGCACTTCCCTTTAACTTTAGGCTCTGGTCTTGATAGCCTTCTTCCTGCTCACTGAATGTGACATGCATGTTATCATTTTAAGACTACTGAACTTCCTTTTTTAGGCTTGGAATAGTTTTGTCCCAGATCTTTGCATGACTGTCTTTTTATGCTTCAGATCTTTAGTCAATATCAACTTGTCAGAGAGGCCTTCCGCAATAACCCTAGCAGAAAGACCCCATCCCACACATCCTACATCTGTATCTTATTTAATTCCCTCTGATGGTTAGGATTAGAGTTGCAAAAATTATTTGGTTTATTGTATTATTTACCCATTTATTGTCTGTTCCCACCCCTAGAATGTGAACTCCTTAAAGTTGGTGATTTTGTCTGCCTTTTCATTGCTGTGTCCCTAAAGCTGAGCGAGTGACCTGTTCATCAGTTTATTCTCAGCACCCAGTACAATGCCTAACAAATGATAGGTGCTCAGCAAATACACACGAAATAAATATTTTAAAATTCAGACATAATATTTTTAAAAGTTGTTTCCATTATGCATTACCATTTAGAAATTTTTTAAATGGCCATAAGCAGCAATAAGGATAACAGTAGTGATAGCTACTATGTCTTGGGTACTTGCTGTGGGACAAGAATTGTGTAAAACACTTTTCATGAAAATTTAATTACTACAACAATCATGTGAGATAGAAACTATTACCTATTAGCATTTTACAAATAAGAAAAGAGGCTTAGAGAAGTTCAGTAACTCACTCAAGCTCATACAGTTAGTGAATGTCAGGGTAGGGGTTTGAATCCAATCCTGTATGATACCAGATGCAATAATCTTACCCACTCTGCGGCACTAGCAGCTTCAGAAGGAAGTCATTTCATAGAACTGTAAAAATCTTAAGATCTGAAGGGACCTTAGCCTGATCTGACCCTCTGCCACATTCCAGCCAAAGAATTGTTAGCTTCTGAGTTTAAACCTGTCTCTCTGTAACTTCTACCCTTTGGTCTTCATTTCACCTCTTCCTTTCAAAGATGGTTGTGCATAGTAACTTATTTATTTTATCATAGATGGGTATTTTTCAATCATAGCTTTGTAAATGCTGGTGGCACTTGGAAAGCTCAGTAAACTATTATAGTTCAAGACTATTTCAGAGACAGAGATTGAGTAAATATTAACAACCCCCTGTGCTTGGTTGGAACTTGAAAGGACTGCGTAACACCAGCAAGCAAGCTTTTGTCAATCACAGTCTAGACCAGATTAGACTTAAAGTCCAAGGAAGAACCAAAGTTCACCTTAGAAGTTTCTGCACAGCTCTCCCAGTTATTGTTTGCAAGTGTAAGGAAAAGAAAATGATGAAGGAGAAAGAGAAAAACATTGCTATTGTGAAGGTTATAGACACTTCAAAGTTAAAACTGGTGAGCAAGTGCATTTTGGAATTCTTTCAATGTTTGGAGATGAAACCACCTTAAATACTGAATTTAAAGTTTATAAACTAATAGTCAATAAAATAAGGTATGTAGAAGTTGAGCTTTGAAAGTGTAATTTATAATCTGCTGTATTGACAAGCTTGTTTTCTTACAAGATAGTTTTTTAATGCTCTGGCTATAGTAAAAATATTTTTGTAGTCTAGTTAAAAATTGTTTAAAATGCTCTTTTATTTGAACTTGTTTTCAAAAAGTGAGGGTTCCATTAATTATTTGTTGTAGTGTTTACGTTAAATTACTATTCTCATTAATTTAGTACTAAGTAGATTATGTATATATACAAAAAATAGATTTCTTATACATAAGAAATATATGATGCAAAAGCAGTTTCTATGTTACTATTCTCTGTTTTGTATTTTATCTTTTCTATTTGTGTTTTGAGCCAGCTGGTCAAGGAAAGGAATCTCCCACTCCCGCCCAACAGATTATTTTTATTCACTTATAATAGAACAAAAAAATAATAACTCAGTGGGACTTCTCTTTTCAATGTTTATCATTCAAACCTCATAGCCCTGCTTCAACAAAGAAAATAAAGTCAGAGAAAGATCAATTGTGAGTGTCCTAAAACTGGAAAAATCTAGTTTACCATGTTTAAATGAATAAACACACAAAAGGAAATAAAATAATCTTTTAAGTGCCAGTTTTTGTGTGTGCTTACATTGTGTGATATATGCAGTCCTACAGTGCTCACTCTTTATTCCTGAAGTTTATCTTCTTTCTATGCCGCCAGTTATTCTATCGAATAGTTTAATGTTCAGTTTTGCCATTTTGCATTCACAATAAATGTCTTCAGAGAAAAGCAAAATAGGGAATCCAAACAACTTAAAATTTCCCCTCATTTTCCCATGAGACTCCCACTAAATATCTGGTATAGATATAGAAATATAGATATCACATATGCACATCTAGGTATGGATTTATAAGTTTTTTTCTTTTTGTATTTATTCTGAAAAATTATCTGGAAATATAATATGTAAGTATATAGATGATTTTATTTCTTTTTCCGTATTTATAATGAGATTATCTGGGAGACAGATACATCATACACACGACATGCACACACATATGTAATATATATGCATATTGTGTATGTGTGTATATATATGTATCTATACACATACAAATGAGCACAGATATATCTCCAGAAAATTATCGGTTTTAGATAATCAATTTTCAGAAACATGATGAGTATATACTATGGTACCCTCTCCCTTGATGAGTGATTATAAATGAAGAGGGGTGCAACAATAAAAACAAATTAAATTATTAAATTTGTGGTCGGTTTTCCAGTACTATAGTGTTTTGGTGAAGAAAAATATTAAACCAGGATGCCATTAGGGAGAGTGTTGGAGATGGTTTGAATCTTAAGTTGAGCCTGTAGATTGTATTTTGATATTTAAAGAAGGTATGAGGACATTTGAGGTGCAGAAAATAGCAGTGGCAAAGAATAACACTGAGATAAATATTCTCCAATGGCTTCCAACATTTTGAGTTTTCAAAATACTTTTTACAATTAAAAATGTTAAGGCAGGATCCCTTCCACGATAAGATAGGTAGTAAAGAATCTAGCCTCTGTGTTAGACCTAAATTTTAACCCTAAGTCTTCTATTTATTACAAGTGTATGATCTTGAGATAATTACTTATTTTTTCAGACTTTTAATTATTTATATTTAACATGGGAACTATGAAACTTCACTCATAAAGTTGTTATAAAGATTACTTGAAATTCTGCTATTTGTTATTACTATGAGACATGCTTAGCTGAATATCGGGCATATAATAAAAACTCAACTGTCTATGACTTTGCATATATATGTTATGATAATGCTTGTATTTTATTATGTTTAAAAAATTCTTCATATGTGGATTCATAGGTTCCATTTGACAACATTCTATTCTCTTTCTTCCTCCCTCCCACTGGAATGGAAAATCTATTTTTGGACATAGTCTACATATTTGTTTGTGGTGATGAGAAATCTTTCAGAACTTGTTAGTAGTAGTAAATAATATTGACTAGATAATGTGGGACCATTGAATGAAGCTTTTGAAAACTAGACATGAGCGTTTGAGCTTAATGTATGAGCTTAATATATGAGCTATATGAGGGGAAAGACTTAGATTTCATGTTTTTGAGCTAGGAGAGATCAGAAGAAAGTTGTATTTCAAAACATGTTTGTGTGAGAGGAGCATTTGGGAACTAATTGAGAGGGATGGAGGGATGCTGGAAGGAAGGACATAATTTAGGCTGAAGGCCTTGAGGATCTTGAGATGTGAGAGTATGGAAGAAAATTTAAACTGACCAATGTTTTAATCAGTCAGTACTAAAGAAAATCAACTTTGAATATTCGTTGGAAGGACTGATGCTGAATCTCCAATACTTTGACAGGCCTGATGTGAAGAGCCAACTCATTGGAAAAGACCCTGATGATGGGAAAGATTGAAGGCAAAAGGAGCAGGGGGTGGCAGAGGATGAGATGATTAGGTAGCATCACCCACTCAATAAATTTGAGCAAACTCCAGGAGTTAGTGTCTCTCAAAGCTCGGTTGGTAAAGAATCCACCTAGAATGCAGAAGACCCCGGTTCAATTCCTGGGTCAGGAAGATCCACAGAAGAAGGGAGCTACCCACTCCAGTGTTCTTGGGCTTCCCTTGTGGCTCATCTGGTAAAGAATCCACCTGCAATGCAGGAGACCTGGGTTTGATCCCTGGGTTGGGAAGATCCCTTGGAGAAGGGAAAGGCAACCCACTCCAGTATTCTGGCCTGGAGAATTCCATGGACTGTAGTCCATGGGGTTGCAGATTGGGACACAACTGAGCGACTTTCATTTTCACTTTTCAGGAGTTAGTGTAGGACAGAGAAGCCTGGTGTGCTGCAGTCCATGGGGTCGCCAAGAGTTAGACACAACTTAGTGACTGAACAACAATGAACAAAATAACTCAAAAGAAAAAAATATCATAACTGGGTAATAGATTGGATCTAATATATGGAGAGGGAAGAAGCCAAACAGAAAAAAACACGTGTGGAATTTAGGTCAGATCATTTATGATGTCCTTTATTGTATTTGGCCTGATGAGAGTAAATGGATATATGAACAATTAATTCTCATAGGGAAGTACTGATTTTAAACAGGCAAAGAAATATTTTTCTATTATTGAAAATTGTTGCCTTCTCACAAACTAATATTTTTTAATAAATGGGGTTGAATTTTATCAGATAGTTTTTTAAATCTACCGAGATGATCATATGGTTTCTTTTTCTTTCTTAACATCATAAAATATATTTATGGGAAACCCAATTTGATTATGACAAGTTACCTTGTTTATATTCTCTTGAATTTAAATACGTAATAATATTTTGCTTAAGATTTATAGTCATGATTAAAATGGGTCTGTAATATTTTTTCTTATAATGTTTTTATATGGTTTCAGTCTCAATGAATTGGAACATATTCTGTCTTGTCTCTATTGTCTGGAAATGTTTGTACAAAATTGAGATGGCATGTTTCCTGAAAATGTGGCAGTCTTGCCCATAAAACTGTCTAATCCAGATATTTTCTTGTGTAATATGTTTAAAGTATTTTTTATTTCTTCAGTAATCATAAGACTATTCAAGCTATTAATTATTTGTAGTCAGTTCTACTAAATAATGTTTTTCTAGAAATTTATGTATTTCACCTAGGCATTCAGTTATTAGAAAATTATTATAGGTAATCTCTCTTCTCTTTTTTATTATGGTAAAATATGTTTAGCATAAAATTTGCCATCCTAAACATTTTAAAGTGTACAGTTCAGTGCCATAACATAGATTCACAATGTTGTGCAACCATTATCACTATACACTCACAGAGATTTTTCATTCTTCCAAACAGAAAACAGTGTCACCAATTAAATAATAACTCCCTATTTTCCTTATCTCCAGACTTTAATAGCCTTTATTCTCCTTTCTATCTGTATAAATTTGACTTGATAGTGTCCTTTAATGTACAAAAGTTTTAAATTTTATGAAATCCAGTTTATCTGTTTTGGTTGTTGCTGTTGCCTGTGATTTTGATATTATACCTATAAAATCATCACCAAACCAAATTTTTTATGAAGATTCTCCCTTATCTTTTCTAGGAAAGTTATACCCTTAACTCATATAAAGTTGTTGATCCATTTTGAGTAAATTTTGTTTATGGTCTAAGAGTCCAACTTCCTTCTGCATATGGCTGTCTAGTTTTTTCAAGATTATTTGTTGAAGAATTTGTCCTTTCCCTATTGAATAGCCTTGGTACCTTACCAAAAATCATTTGACCATATATTTGAGTAATAATTTATGGACTCTCTACCCCACTCTCTACATGTCTGTCTTTATGTCAGTGCCACACTCTTTATTACAATTGTTTTGTAATAAACATTTTGTTTATAACAAAATGTTTTTTGGTTTATAACAAAATGTTTGTAATAAACAAACATTTTGTTTTGAAATATGGAAATTTAAGCCCTCCAACTTAGTTCTTTTCAAGGTAATTTTTACTATTCAGGGTCCCATGAGACTTCATATGAATTTTAGTGTGGGTTTTTATATTTTTGCAAAAACCACTGTTAGGATTTTAATATGGATTGGAGGCATTTGTTGATTGCTCTGGACAGTACTGCCCTCTTACTGATACTAAGTCTTCTCATCAAAAAACATGAGATATCTTTCCATTTATTTATGTCTTCTTTAATTTCTTTAAGCAATGTATTTTTTAGTTTTTGGTATCTAAGTCTTTTCCTCCTTGGTTAAATTTATTCCCAAGTATTTTATTCTTTTTGATGTTATTGTACATGAAATTGATTTCTTAATATCCTTTCCAGATTGTTCATTGTTAGTGTATAAAGATGCAACATATTTTTGCATGTTGATTTTTTATTCTGCCACTTTGCTGAATTCATGTATTAGCTTTCATACTGTTGTGTGTGTGTATGTGTATGTATGAATCTCATGATTTTCTAAATGTAAGATCATGTCATCTGTGAACAAAGATATTTTTACTTATGCCTTTTCAGTTTGGATGACTTTCTTTTCCTTGACTAATTGTTGTGGCTAGGACTTCCAATACTGTGTTAAAAAGAAGTGGTGAAAGCAGGTATCCTGGTCTTGTTTGTTCCTGATCCTTGAGGAAAAAACATAAATCTAAGTTGTACTATGGTTATATCCCTCTTTGATTTAAAATATCATTTGTTTAGTCTTTATTCCTTTAGTCTTACAAGAGGCCTGTCAAGTTTGCTAACTGAAAAAACAAAACAAAATTTTGTCTTTTGCATTGTTTTGTTTTTCACTGATTTATGATCTTATATTACTGTTTTACTTGCTTTGGGTTTTTTTGGTGATTTTTCTGACTTCTTGAGAAATACACTCAGTCTATCAAATATCAAAATTTTATCTATTTTTTCTCATATTTAAGGGTATAAATTTCCTTCAAAATACTAGTTTGCCAAATTCCAAAAGTTTCCTTACATGTGTTTTCTGTATCTTTCATTTATTTTTGAATTCCAATGTGATTTGTCTTTACTCTTGAATCAAGGACTCAATGAAATTTTTGAAGTTTTTCATTTTTTTTGTTTTTGTTTTTGGTGATGTTTTTGGTGATCAATATTTATATATGTTCTGTATGTACTTGGAAAATATGTGTTTTCTGTACTTTTTAGATACAGAACTATATACATGTCTACTAGGACAAGATTTCACTTTTATTGTTCACAACTAGAACATTACTGATTATTTTTGTCTACTTGACCTTTCAAAAATAGGAAGAAATATCTTGAAATCTCTCACTACTTTAATGGCTTTATTCATTTTTCCTTGTAATTTAAACATTCTGCTTCATATTTGCTTCCAATACTATGTTTCCCTATTGTCTCTACTGTCTGGAAATATTTGTACAAAATGCAGATGGTATGTTTCTTGAAAATGTTATAGTCTTCTCTATTTTATTAGGTACACATCTGCTTATAATTGCTGTGCCTTTTTGGAGAATTGAATTCTTTATTTTTAGATAGTGACTATCTCTAGCCCTAATAATTTTTCTAATTTTAGTCTATTTTTTCTGATATTAATATAGCTGCATCAGCTTCCTATGTTTATAATTTGCTGGGCATATATTTTCCCATCTTTTAATTTTCAATCTTGTGTGTCCTTTTGTAATGCAGCTGTGTCTCTTGTAAGCTACATAGATCTAAACACTATCTTTTTAACTGAACTATCAAACTTTTAGCTGAGGAATTTGATCTATTTACATTTATTATCACTATTGATATTTTTCACCTGTATTTCTCATTTCTTTTATTATGTGTGACACATATTTTAACATTTTTTTTTAGTACTTTTTTCCTTTTTACCACTTTTACATTCATTCACTTCCTTACTACTCCAACCCTATCATACTGATACTATCTAGATTTAATATGGAGTTATATGGTTATATCAGTTCAGTTCAGGTGCTCAGTCGTGTCCGACTCTTTGCGACATCATGGACTGCAGAACGCCAGGCCTCACTGTCCATCGCCAGATCCCTGAGTTTACTCAAACTCATGTGCATTGAATCCGTGATGCCATCCAACCATCTCGTTCTCTATTATCCCCTTCTCCTCCTGCCTTCAATCTTTCCCAGCATCAGGGTCTTTTCTAATGAGTCAGTTCTTTGCATCAGGTGGCCAGAGTATTGGAGTTTCAGCTTCAGCGTCAGTCCTTCCAATGAATATTCAGGACTGATTTCCTTTAGGATGGACTGGTTGGATCTCCTTCCAGTCCAAGGGACTCTCAAGAGTTCTACAAACAACATAGTTCAAAAGCATCAATTCTTCGGTGCTCTGCTCTCTTTATAGTCCAACTCTCACATCCATACATAACTACTGGAAAAACCATAGCTTTGACTAGATGGACCTTTGTTGGTAATGTCTCTGCTTTTTAATATGCTGTCTAGATTGGTCCTAACTTTTCTTCCAAGGAGCAAAGGTCTTTTAATTTGATGGCTGCAGTCACCATCTGCAGTGATTTTGGAGCCCCCAAAAGTAACGTCTGTCACTTTTTCCATTGTTTCCCCATCTATTTGTCATGAAGTGATAGGACTAGATGCCATGATCTTACTTTTCTGAATGTTGAGCTTTAAGCCAACTTTTTTACTCTCCTCTTTCACTTTCATCAAGAAGCTCTTTAGTTCTTCTTCGCTTTCTGCCATAAGGGTGGTGTCAGCTGCATATCTGTGGTTATTGATATGTCTCCCGGCAATCTTGATTCCAGCTTGTGCTTCTTCCAGCCCAGTGTTTCTCATGATGTACTCTGCATATAAGTTAAATAAGCAGGGTGACAATATATAGCCTTGATGTACTCCTTTCCCTATTTGGAACCCGTCTGTTGTTCCATGTCCAGTTCTAACTATTGCTTCCTGACCTACATATAGATTTCTCAAGAGGCAGTTCAGGTGGTTATATAGTTTATTTTATTATCTTGATTCTCCTATTTTCTTTTAGACTGCAGCCACTTTACCAAGATGTTTAATATTCTATTTATAACATGTTTTATTTATTTATATCATATTTACTTCTTCCCAAACTGTCTTCAGTGTTTGTATTTGTGGGTAAGCATTCTTAAGCACTTTATATTTCTCAGCATATTTTTAATCATGACCTCAGATGTAGATGATATTGGGCTGGATATAAAACTGTGCTTTAAGATCTTTTCATTTACTTTCTTGTTTCATTCATTTTGCTATTTAAAATGTTTATGTTAATAAGATTCTTATTCCTTTGAACATAATCTCTTCTTACTATTATGCTCATACATTTTCTGTCATTGTACATTCCTAAGTTTAAACCTACAGGATGTAGGTTTTTCTTCTTTGATATTCTATAGTCCCTTTGATTTTTAAGTCAAAATGAAACAACAAAATAAGATGAGATTAAAGACAATAGTTTCATCTTTGACTTAGTGTTAATTCTGGAATGCATATCTATTCTTTCTTAAAGTATTTTCTTCCTTCCAATTTTTATTTTTTTTCTCCCTGACTCTCTTAATACCTATCTATATTTTAGTTCTAATAATTCTGTCCTTCATACTAATTAGATTTTATTTTATATGTTTGGTTTCTTGGTCCTTCATCCTTCTGAGAGATTAATTTGGTTTTTATAATTTACTAATTCCTTTATTTCTTTCTCAGCTTATGTATTATGCTATTTTTCCATTTTATGGTTTTCTTCTTTTTTCAGGTATTATATTTTCATGTCTCCTATTTCTTCATGATCACTTTGGCCATTTTTATATTTATTTGTTCTTATTTTTGATTATTACTGTTGTTATTTAGTCACTCAGCAGTGTTTGACACGTTTGTGACCCCATGGACTGTGGCCCACCAGGTTTATCTGTCCATGGGATTTCCTAGGCAAGAGTACGGGAGTGGGTTGCCATTTCCTTCTCCAGGGAATCTTCCCAATTCGGGGATCAAACCCACATCTCTTGAATTAGGAGGCAGATGCTTTACCACAAAGCCACCAGGGAAGCTCCATTTTAGATTATAAATTATTGCAAACATCATCCTTTATTTCATTAAAGTATGTATTAGATCAATTTTTAAAACTTGGTTTCATGTAATCTTTTTTTATTTCTAAAATTTTTGCTTTTGATGTTATTTCTAACATTACATGTTGCTTAACTTTTAAAATAATCATTTTTCTTGAATGCTTTGATATTTTGACCTGTAAGCTCATTTTCTTTAGGGAATTTTGGCTACTGTGAAAGGTAGTGTTTGTACAGGAAGACCAGTTCTCAGTCCATTTCAGTCTCTATGAACTTAGTAGGGAGATGTGAAAAATCTAGGGTAGAGAATTTTCGACACCAGGAATCACTTTTGGTCACTTCTCACTTCAAAACAATTTCTTAGATCAAGCATTCACTTTTGTCTACAAGAAAGAATTGTCTTAAGAAAAGACAAGATATGTTCTACCTTGCTGAAAATATTTTATAATAAATTATTTACTAGGTGTTTTTAAAATTTGTGAGTTTGTTTCTAATACTTATATTTCCCTATTGCTATGTCAATGATTTTGCTTTACTGAAAAAAGTAATAATTTTTAACCAGAATAATAAATATTTCTTTATAAAATATCTATCTGGTTGCCTACTAGTCTGTAAGATAAAGCCAAGACTTAGACTTTAATACCTAAGTAGATTATAACTTTGGTTTGTAAGCCTTTTCTGATATGCATGTAATCTTTAAATTTTCACTAACATTTTACTCATATCTTTGAATGGAGAAAAGGCTCTTTAGATTATGTGAAATATATTACATATTTTGAAATTGAAACCAATTGTCTAATGATATTTAAAAAGTAATTAGCCATTCACATGAAATAGAATAGTACCTACAACATAAAATTAAATAGGATATTAATCATTATGCTTCAGGGTATAAATTAGACAACAACCAAGGTCATAGCAAACACCCTTTTCCAACAACACATGAGATGACTCTAACGTGGACATCACCAGATGGTCAGTACCGAAATTAGATTGATTATATTCTTTGCAGTGGAAGATAGAGAAGCTCTATACAGTTAGTAAAAACAAACTGGGAGCTGACTGTGGCTCAAATCATGAATATTGCAAAATTCATCCTGAAATTGAAGAAAGTAGGGAAAACCACTAAGCCATTCAGGTATGACCTAAATCAAATCCCTTACAATTATACAGTGGAAGTGACCAATAATTTCAAGGGATTACATCTGATAGAACAGAGTGCCTGAAGGACTATGGACAGAGGTTTGTAACATTGTATAGGAGACAGTGATCAAAACCATCCCCAAGATAAAGAAATGCAAAATGGCAAAATGGTTGTCTGATAAGGCCTTACAAATAGCTGGGAAAAGAAGACAAGTGAAAGGCAAAGGAGAAAAAGAAAGATATACCCATCTGAATGCAGAGTTTCAAAGAATAACAAGGAGAGACAAGAAAGCCTTCCTCAGTGATCAATGAAAAGAAATAGAGGAAAACAATAGAATGGGAAAGACTAGAGATCTCTTCAAGAAAATTAGAGATATCAAGGGAATATTTCATGCCAAGATGGGCACAATAAAGGTATAATAAAGATATGGTAATAAAGAAATAAAGAATAAAGAAATGATATGGACCTAACATAAGCAGAAGATATTAAGAAGAGGTAGCAAGAATACACAGAACTATACAAAAGAGATATTAATGATCTAGATAACCATGATGGTGTGATCACTCACCTAGAGCCAGACATCCTGGAGTGGGAAGTCAAGTGGGCCTTAGGAAGCATCACTATGAACAAAGCTAGTGAGGTGATGGAATTCCAGCTGAGCTATTTCAAATCCTGAAAGATGATGCTATGAAAGTGCTACACTCAATATGCCAACAAATTGGGAAAACTCAGCAGTGGCCATAGGACTGGAAAAGGTCAGTTTTCATTTCAATCCCAAAGAAGGACAATGTCAAAGAATGCTCAAACTACTGCACAATTGTACTTATTTCATACACTAGCAAAGTAATGCTCAAACTTCTCCAAGCTAGCCTTTCAACACTAAGTGAACTTAGAACTTCCAGATGTTCAAGCTGAATTTCAAAAAGGTAGAGGAACCAGCGATCAAATTGCCAACATTGGATCATAGAAAAAGCAAGAGAATTCCAGAAAACATCTACTTCTGCTTCATTGGCTACGCTAAAGCCTTTGACCCTGTGGATCACAACAAATTGTGGAAAATTAAGGAGATGGGAATACCAGACCACCTTATCTGCCTCCTAAGAAACCTGTATGCAGGTTCAGAAGTAGCAGTTAGAACTGGACACGGAACAATGGACTGGCTCAAAATTGGGAAAGGAATATATCATGGCTGTATACTGTCACTTGGCTTATTGAACTTATATGCAGAATACATCATGCAAAATGCCAGGCTGGATGAAACACAAGCTGGAATCAAGATTGCAGGGAGAAATATCAATAACCTCATATATGCAGATGACACCACCTTTATGGCAGGAAGTGAAGAGGAACTAAGTGCCTCTTGATGAAAGTGAAAGAGGAGAATGAAAAAGTTGGCTTAAAACTCAACATTCAAAAAACTAAGATCATGGCATCCAGTCTCATCTTTTCATGGCAAATGGAGAATAAATGGAAACAGTGAGAGACTTTATTTGCTTGGGTTGTAAAATCACTGCAGATGGTGACTGAAGCCATGAAATTAGAAGACACTTGCTTCTTGGAAGGAAAGTTATGACCAACCTGGACAGTGTATTAAAAAGCAGAGACATTACTTTGCTGACTAAGGTCCATCTAGTCAAAGCTATGGTTTTTCCAGTAGTCGTGTGTTGATATGAGAGTTGGACCCTGAAGAAGGCTGAGCACCAAAGAATTATGCTTTTGAACTGTGGTGTTGGAGAAGACTCTTGAGAGTTCCTTGGACTGCAAGAAACTAAACCAGTCACTCCTAAAGGAAATCAATCCTGAATGTTTATCAGAAGTACTGATGGTGAACCTGAAGCTCCAATGCTTTGGTCACCTGATTCAAAGAGATGACTCACTGAAAAATATCCTGATGCTGGGAAAGATAGAAGGCATGAGGAGAAGAGGATGACAGAGGATGAGATGTTTGGATGGCATCACTGACTCAATGGACATGAGTCTGATCAACTTTGAGACATGGTGAAGGGCAGAGAAGCCTGGCATGCTGCAGTCTACAGGGTTGCAGAGTCAGACACTACTGGAGCAACTGAAGAACAACCGAAGATCAGGAGAAGATGCAATAGACCCACAGTTAAGCAGGATTGAATTCATTATCAGAACTCCAGCCCCATTTCTACAGAAAAATACATTGGGTACTCTCTGACCAAGTAATAATAACCCAGTGTAATGTTTTAGCTAGGAACCTATCACTTTATTGTTGCAGTGCAAATGTAATATGGCTCCTCTTAAACATTTCTACTGTTTGCTACCGCTGCATTGAATCTATCTGATTTCAAGCTCTTTAGAGAAAAATGCCCTTTTCCTAGTTCCTTCCCCCTTCTTTCTCCCTCCCTGTCTTTTTGTTCAGCATGTCATTATGTTTCTCAAAGGCACAGTGCAAATGTACAATTCAGGTTGGTGATGCCTCCACTTATAACCAACAGGGTTTTCAAAAAAGACCTGGAAGCTTTAAAATTCTACATATATAGCTAAATGACTCACATGTTAAGGAAATGTGTGCTTCTAGAATTTCTTTCTAATTGTATTATTTTGATACTTACACTCATCATTTATCCAATTTGATAGGTTTTCTTGTCCCTACTTTTCAGATAAGAAAATTGAGAGGGAATAAATATCTCAGTAGCTCACTTCTAATATCCAAGATGCAAAAACACATTTTAAAACAATGTTGTTGTTGTTCAGTCACTTAGTCATATCCAACTGTTTGCGACTCTATGGAATGCAGCATACCAGACTTCCCTGTCCTTCATTGTTATATAATCAATGAATTTATATAAAATAAAGATGAGGAGTCCTCACAGAGTAAATAATGAAGAGAACCAATATATGAAAACATGCGTCATAATACCATATGCAATCTATAATGTTCTTGTTGATATGCATATACACTTGTATATTAGCCTGATTTCCACTGTATTTTCCAAGTATTTTTCCCTCGGAAATATACAATATTAATCACATAATTTAATAGATTATTATTTCAGAAACTAATTTTTGTCTTCATGTGTCCTTTCTTCGATTATTTTCAGTCTGATTTTATAAGTATTAAAAAAATTTCCTTCAGCTTGGAGTTCTACAAAAAATGGGAATAAAGAGTTCAAGTTTCCATAATAATCTGAATATAGCTTTGTTTGATAATTTCTTAAAGGAAAGAAAACAGGTACTGCTTATTCGGCTCTTGATTGACTTCCCAGAAATGAAATAAAGATAACTAGAATGGAAATATTTTAAATGTTCAAATCTTGTATTTTAAATATAGGTTGTTCTGGAATAATAAATATTAACTTGAGTTGTGAATATTATTTAAATTTAATTTTCTTAGGAGATCAATCAATAAGCACATTTTCAATAAAATTTTGAATTGTGTATAAAGCATCTTAGCTTTCTGAAAAATTGCTCCCAAGGAGCACTTTAAGAATTGCAGTGTTGCTGTAATTAGATATACCCTATATCCACTTGAGGCAAAGCAGTTTTAGACTACTTTTGGTTACCAGCTGGATATTTATAATAATCTAGAACATTAAGTGTACAGTGAGAAAAAGTATGCCTTCCAGGAAGGAAAGTTTCTCACTTAATTAACAGTATAAAACACCTCTTGACTGTGAATTGCTGGTAGCACTGATAGTATTAAGGTTTCCAAAATATTCAACTATTATGCCTAATTCATGATATGTAATGAATTTTCAAGCTTTACTAATATGTATATTGATTTTTGTCTAAAGTGATATTTTTAATCTTACTCATTTATAACCAGGTACTGTGCTGGATCAAATGCCCATAACTTTGTAAATATTAATAAAAATTTTTCTTCATGAGTGAACTGAATTTTCCTTTTTCTTAAGTACAAATAGCTTTTTTCAACATATCTTATCCACAAGCATTCCCCAAAGATTTTACAAAGTTAATGCATATTCATTTTTGTTTAAAATTAAAAATGCTATATATTGCAAGTTTCTATTAACAATTGGTCAATTTAAGGTAATACAACTAAATATATCAATATTCACCAAAGACTTAATTGCTCTTTTCTACATTTTTTCCTTTAAAGGTATCTGGAAGTATTTTGGATGTGTATAGTGGTGAGCAAGAAATTTCGCCAGTTAATATGGGCCTTACAAGTGCTTCTTGTCCAAGTAGTCTACCAATGAAAAGAGAAATTACAGGTAATGCTGCTTTTATAGTTTTCTTTAAAAAAAAACAAAACAACACTTTTGTAAGACATGAGTGACATATAATTCCAATCTAAAGACAATTTTTGAAACATTATCAAAATAGTTATAGTAAGTCTTCTACATATGAACCTTCAAATTGCAAACTATCAAAGATGTGAACTTGCGTTTGCATGTTCAATCATGTAAGTTAGTTCACTTGTCTGGCATACATTGTCACAGTGTGCATCCTCTTCAAGTGGCTGTGCTTTTGTGTACTTTACTGTACAGTACTGTATAGAGGACAGTAGTACAGTATCTTTATTTCAAGTCCAGGATGTCTGAAAGCAAGTGTAGAAGCAATGTGATTTAGCTGGTACTGCTAAGAATTGCCAGTTATTGTACTGTACTACTTTATTTTCCAAGGTGCTGTACTATGAGATTAAAAATGTTTTCTTTATTTTTGTGTATTATTTGTGTGAAAAGTATTATTAAACTATTACAGTACAGTACTCTATGGGCTGATTGTGTTAGTTGGGTACCTAGGCTAAAAAAACAAATTGGACTTTTACTTGGAAAGGAACTCATTCATAGGTAGGAGACTTACTGTAGTTAAAATGGGAAACATTTCAAGAGTAAATCCACCTTCTTTTCCTTTATAACAACCAAGCAACAAGTTAGTATAACTTACAGTTCAACTCAGTGATTTTAGGAATTGGACAAATACGAATATACACACATAACCTCTAGTCATATGTATACGACAGTTTGACTAAGTTCCGCTTTCACTTTGGGCTTCCCTGGTGAATCAGATGGTAAAGAGTCTATCTGCAGTGTGGGAAACTCAGGTTCGATTGCTGGGTCAGGAAGATCCCCTGGAGAATGAAATGGCAACCCACTTCAGTATTCTTGCCTGGAAAATCCCACGGATGGATGAGCCTGGCGACTACAGTCCATGGGGTTGCAAAGAGTTGGATATGACTGAACGACTTAACTTAGCTAACTTTCACTTAATATAGGTTAATTTTGATATTGCAAATATTCAATTTATTAACATGTTTGCAAAATAACAGATTAATAGATTAGGAAAAAATAGATTTTCCTCTTTTCAACTTGTTTCACAGATACCATGATTCACATTTAACTTTCTCAAGTGTGTAAAAACCCCTCTGTTTTCAATAATAAATTTCAAAATTGTTACAACTTGAAGGAATTACAGGGGCACTTTCAAGTTCCTTCAATAGGTAGATTAGGAAGTAGTCAGAGGAGTTATTTCCCAATGGTATTCTGATTAGAAGCAGAAGTTGATCAAAATAAGGATCTCCTGACTTACAAGTCTAGTGTTAGTTTCTCCATAAAATAAAATAAAATTTAATAGAAATTTCTGTAACATGTTTTTAGTTCGGCATTCAAACATTGATCTTTTAGTATTTTTCTTTAGTTAATATCAGCATTTTTAATAAATACAATATTTCTATTCTTGGAATCTAACAAATGACTCAAAAATATCTATGCATTCAAATTATTTAGAGTAAAATTAATTAATTTAATCTTAAATAATCAAAATTTAATAAATATATTTATATATTTCTATTTTAAAACTAGAATAATTCAAAGAACATTGTATTAATTATCCATTGCTATATAACAAAGTACCCCAAACTTAACAGATTGAAATAATAAATGTTAATTATCTCACACAGTCCCTATATTTCAGAAATCCAGGAGTGATTTATAAAATTGCTTCTAGCTCAGAGCCTTGCGTAAGGTTGCAGTCAAGATGTTGGCCAGAGATACAGATATTTGCCTGGAGGATGCACTCCCAGGATGGTTCACTCACACATCTTCCTAGTCAGTGCTGCTTGGTTCTTTACCATGTAGAACTCTCCACAGGGCTGCTCAAGTGTCCTCATGATCTGACAAGTAGTGATTCAAGGAACACCCAAAGGGGAAGCTGAAAATGTCTTTTATGACCTAGTCTTGAAAGCCACACTAATCATTTCCACAATATTATATCAGTTTCACAGATTGATCCTATTCAGTATGGAAGGGAACCATCAAAAGTATGACTGTCATGAATGAGAATCATGGTGGGCCATTTTGGAGTCTGACTATCACAAGTGCTAACAACCACATAGCACATAAAGTGTCTGTTACTTAAAGTATGGATTTGTTTGATAGGTATATGAGAAATGTCGTTAGTTCCAATTCTTTGACTTTAGAAATCATAATATTTATAAAAAAATGTAGGTTGTGAAAATTTAGATTGAAATAATTTTGAATAATCTTAAAGTTCTGAGAAAATTCTAATAAAAATGATTAAGCAGGTTAATATTTACTGTATGCTCTAATTCTTTTAATCACAATAATGGTATTTAGTAGGTATCATACCAACTTCACAGATGAGAACTTAGGTAACCTGAGACCCCAAGGCTACTAAATGGAGGGTCAGAATACAAATTCAGATTTTACTATTTAAATCCCATAGGTTTTGCCACTGCCTTCTTACTAATATGTTGTTTCAAATTTCTAAATATTTGTAAAAATTTTTGTTACACCACTTGGAGTAAGTAATATTATATTTTCACTTGTATTTCTGAATTTTGTTGACTGGAAGGATTGTAAGGTAGAAATAAGTACTGTTTCAATTATTTTCCTTTTGATCAGAAACAGATACTCGAGCTTTGGCCAAGGAGAGACAAAAAAAGGACAACCACAACCTCAGTGAGTATATTTTCCTTTTTTCTAAGCAAAATGAATCAATGCAAGAGGAAATGGAAGGAGGTTAAAATATGTGGTGTTTTATTGTCACCTGTATATATTTTGAAGTCAGATGACCAAAATTAAGTGTACATGCTCACTAGTAGAGCTATTTTGGGGCAATTTAGACAATGCAAACTCTCAGAAAAGCTAGACATTTTTATGAAGTGAAACATCTCAAGTTCTCTCCTTGATCATTTTCTCTCTCTGAAGAAGAATACTAATAAGGGAGATGAGTGCACTGAGTTACATTTGAACTCAATTGACTCCAAAATTTAAAGAGATAAAAGTGACTTTAGAAAAAGGACGCCATTCAGCCAAAAGTCACACCAAACCCATAGACACCTCAAAACTCACTACTGGACACTTCATTGCACTCCAGAGAGAAGAGATCCAGCTCCATCCCCCAGAACAGCGACACAAGCTTCCCTAACTGGGAAACCTTGACAAGTCACTAGTCCAACGCCACCCACAGGGAGCAACCTCCACAACAAAGAGGAACCACAAACTTCCAGCATAAAATAAGGCCACCCCAAACACAGCAATCTAAACAAAATGAAAAGGCAGAGAAATATTCAGCAGGTAAAGAAGCATGATAAATGCCCACCAAACCAAACAAAAGAGGAGGAGATATGGAGTCTACCTGAAAAAGAATTCAGAATAGTGATAGTAAAGATGATTCAAAATCTTGAAAACAAAACGGAGTTACAGATAAATAGACTGGAGATAAGGATTAAGAAGATTCAAGAAAGGTTTAACAAGGACCTTTCCTTTTAACAAGAAAATAAAAGTCAGTCAATAGTGAATAATGCAATAATTGAGATCAAAAGCACTTTGGAGAGAACCAACAGTAGAATAATTGAGGTAGCTGATAAGTGAGGTGGAAGATAGAATGGTGGAAACAAATGAAGCAGAGAGGATAAAAGAGAAAAGAATTAAAAGAAATGAGGATAACCTCAGAGACCTCTGGGACAATATAAAGTGCCCCAACATTTGAATCATAGGAGTCCCAGAAGAATAAGACAAAAAGAAAGGCCATGAGAAAATACTTGAGGAGAAAATAGTTGAAAACTTCTCTAAAATTGGGGGAGGAAATAGCCACCCAAGTCCAAGAAACCCAGAGAGTCCCAAACATGATAAACCCAAGGCAAAACACCCCAAGACACATATTAATCAAATTAATGAAGATCAAACACAAAAAGCAAATATTAAAAGCAGCAAGGGAAAAGCAACAAATAACACACAAGGGGATTCCCATAAGGATAACAACTGATCTTTCAACAGAAACTCTTCAGGCCAGAAGGGAATGGCAAGATATACTTGAAGTGATGAAAGAGAAAAACCTACAACCCAGATTACTATACCCAGCAGGCATTTCATTCAAATATGAAGGAGAAATCAAAAGTTTTACAGAAAAGCAAAAGCTGAGAGAATTCAGCATGACCAAACCAGCTCTTCAACAAATGCTAAAGGATCTTCTTTAGACAAGAAACACAGAAAAGTTTTATAAACTTGAACCCAAAACAACAAAGTAAATGGCAATGGGATCATACTTATCAATAATTACCTTAAGTGTAAATGGGTTGAATTCCCAACCAAAAGACAAAGACTGGCTGAATGGATACAAAAACAATACCCCTATATATGCTGTCTACAAGACACCCGCCTCAAAACAAGGTACACATACAGACTGAAAGTGAAGGGCTAGAAAAAGATATTTCACGCAAATGGAGACCAAAAGAAAGCAGGACTAGCAATACTCATATCAGATAAAATAGACTTTTAAATAAAGGCCATGAAAAGAGACAAAGAAGGACACTACCTAATGATCAAAGGATCACTCCAAGAAGAAGATATAACAATTATAAATATATATGTACCCAACATAGAGCACCACAGTATGTAAGGCAAAAGCTAGCAAGTATGAAAGGGGAAATTAACAGTAACACAATAATAGTGGGAGACTTTAATACTCCATTCACACCTATGGATAGATCAACTAAACAGAAAATTAGCAAGGAAGGACAAGCTCTAAATGATACAATGGACCAATTAGACCTAATTGATATCTGTAGGACATTTCACCCCAAAACAATGAATTTCACCTTTTTCTCAAGTGCACACAGAACTTTCTCCAGGATAGATCACATCCTGGGCCATAAATCTAGGTTTGGTAAATTCAAAAAAATTGAAATAATTTCAATGCAGTAAGATTAGATGCTGGGAGGGATTGGGGGCAGGAGGAGAAGGGGACGACAGAGGATGAGATGGCTGGATGGCATCACTGACTCGATGGACATGAGTCTCAGTGAACTCCAGGAGTTGGTGATGGACAGGGAGGCCTGGCGTGCCGATTCATGGGGTCACAAAGAGTCGGACACGACTGAGCAACTGATCTGATCTGATCTGAAAGTAAAAGTGGAGAATGAAAAAGTTGGCTTAAAGCTCAACATTCAGAAAACGAAGATCATGGCATCCGGTCCCATCACTTCATGGGAAATAGATGGGGAAACAGTGGAAAGAGTGTCAGACTTTATTTTTGGGGGCTCCAAAATCACTGCAGATGGTGACTGCAGCCGTGAAATTAAAAGATGCTTACTCCTTGGAAGGAAAGTTATGACCAACCTAGATAACATATTCAAAAGCAGGGACATTACTTTGCCAACAAAGGTCCGTCTAGTCAAGGCTATGGTTTTTCCTGTGGTCATGTATGGATGTGAGAGTTGGACTGTGAAGAAGGCTGAGCGCCAAAGAATTGATGCTTTTGGACTGTGGTGTTGGAGAAGACTCTTGAGAGTCCCTTGGACTGCAAGGAGACCCAACCAGTCCATTCTGAAGGAGATCAGCCCTGGGATTTCTCTGG
>NW_011495076.1:11179451-11192980 GCF_000754665.1 Bison bison bison | reverse complement strand
CTCTAGTACTTTGGCCACCTCATGCGAAGAGTTGACTCATTGGAAAAGACTCTGATGCTGGGAGGGATTGGGAGCAGGAAGAGAAGGGGATGACAGAGGATGAGATGGCTGGATGGCATCACTGACTCGATGGACGTGAGTCTGAGTGAACTCCGGGAGTTGGTGATGGACAGGGAGGCCTGGCATGCTGCAATTTACGGGGTCGCAGAGTTGGACACCACTGAGCGACTGAACTGAACTGAACTAATGGGGAAAAAACTATTAAAAACACAAACATATGGAGGCTAAACAACACGCTTCTGAACTGACAAATCACAGAAGAAATCAAAAAAGAAATCAAAATAGGCATAGAAATGAAAGAAAATGAAAACACAACAACCCAAAACCTAGGAGATTCAGTAAAATCAGTGCTAAGGGAAAGGTTCATAGCAATACAAACTTATGTCAAGAAACGAGAGAAAAATCAAATAACCTAACTTTACACCTAAAGCAACTAGAAAAAGAAATGAAGAACCCCAGGGTTAATAGAAAGAAAAAAATCATAAAAATTAGGGCAGAAATAAGTGAAAAAGAAACAAAGGAGACTATAGCAAAAATCAACAAAACTAAAAGCTGATTCTTCGAGAAGATAAATAAAATAGACAAACCATTAGCCAGACTTATCAAGAAAACAAAAAAAGGAGAAGAATCAAATTAACAAAATTAGAAATGAAAATGGAGAAATCACAACAGACAACACAGAAATACAAAGGATCATAAGAGACTACTACCAGTAACTATATGCTAATAAAATGGACAACCTGGAAGAAATGTACAAATTCTTAGAAAAATATAACCTTCCAAAACTGCACCAGAAAGAAATAGAAGATCTTAACAGACCCATCACAAGCATGGAAATTGAAAATGTAGTGAAAATTCTTCCAACAAACAGAAGCCCAGGACCAGATGGCTTCACAGCTGAATTCTACCAAAAATTTAGAGAAGAGCTAACATCTATCCTACTCAAACTCTTCCAGAAAATTGCAGAGGAAGATAAACTTCCAAACTCATTCTATGACACTACCATCACCCTAATACCAAAACCAGACAAAGATGCCACAAAGAAAGAAAACTACAGGCCAATATCACTGATGAATATAGATCCAAAAATCCTTAACAAAATCCTAGCAAACAGAATCCAACAACATATTAAAAAGATCATACATCATGACCAAGTGGGTTTTATCCCAGGGATGCAAGGATTCTTCAATATTCACAAATCAATCAATGTGATACACCACATTAATAAATTAAAAAATACAAACCATATGATTATCTCAATAGATGCAAAGAAAGCCTTTGACAAAATTCAACATCCATTTATGATAAAAACCCTCCAGAAAGTAGGCATAGAAGGAACATACCTCAACATAATAAAGCCATATATGATAAACCATAGCAAACGTTATTCTCAATGGTGAAAAATTGAAAGCATTTCCCCTAAAATCAGGAACAAGACAAGGGTGCCCACTCTCACCTCTACTATTCAACATAGTTTTGGAAGTTTTAGCCACAGAAATCAGAGAAGAAAAAGAAATAAAATTAATCCAGACTGGAAAAAAAGAAGTAAAACTCTCACTGTTTGCAGATGACATGATCCTCTACATAGAAAACCCTAAAGACACCACCAGAAAATTACTAGAGCTAATCAATGAATATAGTAAAGCTGCAGGATATAAAATTAACACACAGAAATCCCTTGCATTCCTATATACCAACAATCAGAAAACAGAAAAGGAAATTAAGGAAACAATTCCATTCACCATTGCAGTGAAAATAATAAAATACTTAGGAATAAATCTACCTAGGCAATGGCACCCTACTCCAGTACTCTTGCCTGGAAAATCCCATGGACGGAGGAGCCTGGTGGGCTGCAGTCCATGGGGTCGCTAAGAGTCAGATACAACTGAGTGACTTCACTTTCACTTTTCACTTTCATGCATTGGAGAAGGAAATAGCAACCCACTCCAGTGTTCTTACCTGGAGAATCCCAGGGACGGGAGCGTGGTGGGTTGTGGTCTATGGGGTCACACAGAGTCCGACACGACTGAAGTGACTTAGCAATAGCAGTAGCAGTAAAGAAACAAAAGACCTATATATAGAAAATTATAAAACACTGATGAAAGAAATCAAATAGATGGATAAATATACCATGTTCATGGATCAGAAGAATCAGTATAGTGAAAATGAGTATATTACCCAAAGCAATCTATAGATCCAATGCAATTCCTATCAAGCTACCAACAGTATTTTTCAGAGAATCAGAACAAATAATTTCACAATTTGTATGGAAATACAAAAAACCTCGAATAGCCAAAGCAATCTTGAGAAAGAAGAATGGAACTGGAGGAATCAACCTTCTTGACTTCAGGCTATCCTACAAAGCTACAGTCATCAAGACAGTATGGTACTGGCACAAAGACAGAAATACAGAGCAATGGAACAAAATAGAAAGCCCAGAGATAAATCCACACACCTTTGGACACCTTATTTTTGACAAAGTAGTCAAGAAAATACAGTGGAGAAAAGATAATCTCCTTAACAAGTGGTGCTGGGTAAACTGGTCAACCACTTGTAAAAGAATGAAACTAGAACACTTTCTAACACCATACACAAAAATAAACTCAAAATGGATTAAAGATCTAAATGTAACACCAGAAACTATAAAAATCCTAGAGGAAAACATAGGCAAAACACTCTCTGACATAAATCACAGCAGGATCCTCTATGACCCACCTCCCAGAGTAATGGAAATAAAAGCAAAAATAAACAATTGAGACCTAATTAAACTTAAAAGCTTTTGCACAAGGTGAAAAGCAAGATGAAAAAAGGCACCCTTCAGAATGGGAGAAAGTAATAGCAAATGAAGCAACTGATAAAGAATTAATCTCAAAAATATACAAGCAGCTCATGCAGCTCAATTCCAGAAAAATAAATGACACAATCAAAAAAAATGAGCCAAAGAACTAAACAGACATTTCTCCAAAGAAGACATACAGATGGCTAACAAACACATGAAAAGATGCTCAACATCACTCATTATCAGAGAAGTGCAAATCAAAACCACAGTGAGGTACCATCTCATGTCAGTCAGAATGGCTGCTATCAAAAAATATACAAACAATAAATGCTGAAGACGGTGCAGATAAAGGAAACATTTTTACACCGTAGGTGGGAATGCAAACTAGTACAGCCACTATGGAGAACAGTGTGGAGATTCCTTAAAAAACTGGAAATAGAACTGCCATACGACCCAGCAATCCCACTGCAGGGCATATACACCGAGGAAACCAGAATTGAAAGAGACACGTGTACCCAATATTCATTGCAGCACTATTTACAATAGCTAGTACATGGAAGCAACTTAGAGGCCCATTGGCAGAGTAATGGATAAGAAAGCAGTGGTACATATAGACAATGGAATATTACTCAGCTATTGCATTTGAATCAATTCTAATTAGGTGGATGAAACTGGAGCCTATTATACAGAGTGAAGTAAGTCAGAAAAAACCACCAATACAGTTTATTAATGCACATATATGGAATTTATAAAGATGGTAACGATGACCCTATATGTGAGACAGCAAAAGAGACACAGATGTAAAGAACAGACTTTTGTACTCTGTGGGAGAAGGCAAGGGGTGGGATGATTTGAGAGAATAACAATGAAACATGTATATTACTATATGTGAAATAGATCGCCAGTCCAGGTTCAATGCGTGAGACAGGGTGCTCAGGGCTGGTGCACTGGGATGACCCTGAGGGATGGGATGGGGAGGGAGGTGGGAGGGGAGTTCAGGATGAGGAACACATGTACACCCATGGCTGATTCATGTCAATGTACGGCAAAAACCACTACAATATTTTAAAGTAATTAGCCTCCGATTAAAATAAATAAATTAATTAAAAAAAAGAAAATGTACACTATTTAAATAGCTAGAAATGTAACACCAGGTTCTTATCTTTCTGTGTCAATCTACTCTTCCTTTCCTAATGATAAGTTATTTTAAAATACTGCTTATGTTGTACTGCTGAATTCTATGACTGTTGCAAAAAAAGTTTGGGGGGAGGCGCTCTGATGCCTTCCTGGGGGTCAATTTGCCTTCAATAATGATTACATGAGGTGAGTAAATGCATTCAAGGGAAGTTGTTTAGGGGCAAGGTGAGCTTTAAAGTGCTTTTTCATGTCTCTTAAGATAGTGCTTAACTATTTTAAGTCAGCTTGACTAGTTGAGTATGAAGCATTTTTGTTCTGAGAACCAAATAAAAAATGAGAAAAGAATGCAATGAAAATAAATAAAATCTTTAAAGCTCTAAAACCAGGAATTTCCTTACATGTGGTTAGCTTAAACTGATGCTAGATGTACCAGCAAATTTGGAAAACTCACAGCACTGGAAAAGATCAGTTTTCATTTCAATCCCAAAGAAAGGCAATGCCAAAGAATTCTCAAACTATCACACAATAGCACTCATCTCACACGCTAGCAAAGTAATGCTCAAAATTCTCTGAGCCAGGCTTCAACAGTACGTGAACCATGAACTTCCAGATGTTCAAGCTGGATTTAGAAAAGGCAGAGGAACCAGAGATCAAATTGCCAATATCCGTTGGATCATCGAAAAAGCAAGAGAGTTCCAGAAAACATCTACTTCTGCTTTATTGACTATGCCGAAGCCTTTGACTGTGTGGACCACAACAAACTGTGGAAAATTCTTAAAGAGATGGGAATACCAGACCACCTGACCTGTCTCCTGAGACATCTGTATGCAGGTCAGGAAGCAACAGTTAGAACTGGACATTAAACAGACTGGTTCCAAATAGGGAAAAGAGTACATCAAGGCTGTATATTGTCACCCAGCTTATTTAACTTATATGTAGAGTACAATATGAGAAACTCTGGGCTAAATGAAGCATAAACTGGAATCAAGATTTCCGGGAGACATATCAATAACCTCAGATATGCAGATGACACGACCCTTAGAGCCGAAAGCGAAGAAGAACTAAAGAGCCTCTTGAAGAAAGTGAAAGAGAAGAGTGAAAAAGTTGGCTTAAAGCTCAACATTCAGAAAACTAAGTTCATGGCATCTGGTCCCATCACTTCATGGCAAATAGATGAGGAAACAATGGAAATAGTGGCAGACTTTAGTTTGGGGGGCTCCAAAATCACTGCAGATGGTGACTGCAGCCATGAAATTAAAAGATGCTTACTGCTTGTAGTAAAAGTTTTGACCAACCTAGACAGCATATTAAAAAGCAGAGACATTACTTTACCAACAAAGGTTCGTCTAGTCAAAGCTATGGTTTTCCAGTAGTCATGCATGGATGTGAGAGTTGGACTATAAAGAAAGCTGAGCGCCAAAGAATTGATGCTTTTGAACTCTTGAGAGTCTTTTGGATTGCAAGGAGATCCAGCCAGTCCAGGACTGGTGCTGAAGTTGAAACTCCAATACTTTGGCCACCTGATGTGAAGAACTGACTCATTAGAAAAGACCTTGATACTGGGAAAGATTGAAGGCAGGAGAAGAAGGGGACGACAGAATGAGATGGTTGGATGGCATCACAGACTCAGTGGACATGAGTTTGAGTAAACTCAGGGATTTGGCGATGGACAGGGATGCCTGGCATGCTGCAGTCCATGGGGTCGCAAACAGTTGGACATGACTGAGCCACTGAACTGAACTGAACTGTACCTGTGAAACCTGCATCTATCTTTTCATAAAGCACCCGTCTTATTCAGAGGGTAGGCTGACTATATGAAGGAGGAGAAGGCTAACCCCTGGTTATAACAGTCCTTAGAGTAGTTGTGGAAAGGGAAATGATTTGCTTTTGATCACATAGTGGTAGAGCAGACTAGCATTGGTGCATTTTGTGAGATAAGAACCTGAAAGACAGGACTAATTATTAACAGAAAGAAGTTACACATCAAGGAACTAAAGCCTTCTCTCTTAGTTTTAAGGCCGCTATTACCTTCCTTTCTCCTTTCTTCTCTCCCCTATGTTTGCACTTTAAATAACAGGTCGTTTAATGTTAAGTATGATAGGTGCTTGGTATGATCATTATAGATGGCTCAGTGGTAAAGAATCCACCCTCATTACAGGAGGCACAGAAGACATGGGTTCAATCCCTGGGTTGGGAATTTCCCCTGGAAGAGGAGATGGCACCCCACTCCAGTATTCTTGCCTGGAAAATATCATGGGCAGAGGAGTCTGGTAGACTGCAGTCTATAGGGTTGCAAAGAGTCAGACACAGAGTGACTGAGTGCACACATGCACATTATACAAGTATAAAAGTATTTTCTACTAATAATCTGGATTACTTGGTGATCTTACTTTTTGAAGCTATCAATGTTACCAAAAACTAATATCACATTTTAAGTATGAATCTAAATATCCTCTAACATTTGAGAGGATCATGGCCACTTAACAGATGTCTAAATACTTAAAAGCTATAACTCAAGCTAGAAATACTAAATTATGTTCTATCCTTCCTAAAGATAGGAAGGCCAGGTTTGAAATATGAGTTCTCAGATCCTCAGAATTTTGTAAAAGTACTGTGCCACTAACAGATTGGGCCACTAATGGATCTCCACTTGATGGAATTTTGAGTGGGAAGTCATGGTGGGGCAATGTCAGCCCTGACTCAATGGCCCCTTTCACTTCTCTTTCTATACCCTATTACATTCTATGGTGCACATGACCTCAAACAGGAGTGTGAACCCCTCATCTTGTATATTCAAGTTCCATACATATCTGCAAACAGTTGACCCTTGTCTGCATCTTGGGCCTGGGGAGAGCACCTTGGTGTCATGATCTTCCTTCAGGAGGATGAACCTCAGACACAGCCGGCACAGGATCAGGGCATTTGGGAGAATATTCCTGGTGTAAATTACCTGGAGTGTAGTTAGAAGGGAGATCCCTTTGCCTTGTGGCTGCCTTGCTCAGTGAGGATGGATGTGGTAAGAGAAGGCAAAGGGGGTCCTCAAGTATGGAGTCTGGGAAAGAGGCACCTGTTGCCTGTTTCTAAGGACAGGAATGAATGAACATATCAAAAACTTTGTAAAAAGTGAAATCACATATAACATGAAGTGATTTAGTAATTAATTTCTTAAAGCTTGACTCCTTTACAAATAACTAGTACTGGATATGAAAACAGTGGGAAAACAAACTTCTCATTATAATTAAGCATTAAAATTTTATGAGCGCAATCTCATAAGGTTAGACTAGGAATTTCTGATATTTTACATAAGGTACATTTAAATAATAGACTTTGAAAAAACATTATAGGACTACACGAGTCTCTTATTTTGAGATAGAAATGTGAACATCCTTCATAGCTGATCTTCATCTTATATTTGAGTCTGTTTTATAATATGAGAGTATGTGTGAACATAGAATTATTAATAAATTCTCAGTATAAAATATAAATGTATTTCTATCAGCTTTGCCTTTGTTTATTTTCTTTTCAGTTTTTTATATGGTGTCAGTTTTTTCAATTACTTGCCCAGAGAAAACAAAACTGGCAAAGAAGGAAAATAATCTCTCCCAAGAATCAATTATATCCTAATTTCAGAGGAATCCCAATGTATTATTCCAGAAGGTCAAGTTCATTCATGGTAAACTGCTTCATAGAGTAGATTCACCAAGACAATTGATATTTTTTAGGACTTTCTTTGTTTCCAGTAGCAGTTTGTATTTTTCAAACATGTATTGTTTAATGTTTCAACATACAGTTTTTTCTTCTTCATGACTTTTTACTTCATTCATTTCCCTAAAAAGCTTTAAAAATGTTACCTACTGAAAAAGGATTATATGTAAGTCGTGGTTCCTGATCCTGCAAGTATAGAGTAGATTATACAACTATTCTGTGCTCTGTAAGACTGGTTTTAGGTAAGGGTCAATATAGGAAGCTCTGCTTTTTTGTATATTTGATGTTTATTGAATATTAATTAGATGCATATCCATTGTCATAGGCAATGGATGCATGGGAATATAAACAGAAATAATAATTTCTGAATTATTTCTGAATAATAATTTCTGAATAAAAACCTTTATCAGTCATTCTCAAAGTGTGGGCCCTCAACAAGCAGCATCAGCAACACCTGGGAATTTGTTTGAAGTGCAGATTCTTGGGTCCCAACTTAGTCCTAATAAAATCAGAATTTCTAGGTGCAGAGTACAAATTTATTTTTATTTATTTGACAGTCCTTCCAGATGTATCTGATGCATGTCAAAGCTTAAGAATCACTGTTCTGTGTATTATTGAAAGTTGTTAAATTATAAAAATATATTTATGGTCTAATAAACATACATTTATTTAACATCTCTTGCATGCCAAGCCCTCTGGGTATACAGAATGAAGTAAGAAATGGTCCCTGCCCTCAAAGAGGTCATAGTCTATTTGGGCACACATACCTACCATGAGCCAAGCTTTGTGTTAGCTTTTCAGTGGAGTATATGAGAAGAAAAAGTGTATATGTACACACATATATGTATGTGTGTAAATATATATATATACACACACATATATATATACACACCCACCCTGATATATATATATATATATGTATGTATGTATGTATATCAGTATGAGTAAATATAGCATTTCAAAGAATGATAAAAATGTTATTTTTGAGAGAAAATGTTTCAAAATGATTTAAAATCATTGTGAATAATAGAATCACAATTCTAATATTGTTATTTTTTACTTTTAGAATAAAATGTATTTGAATTTTTATGTTATTGTTGAGAAGTACACTTGTAACTAAATGGAAATTTTTTGCTCATTGTTTTTCAAAGGTTATTAAGGAGGTTTACAGTTGACCAAAAGTTAATTGTGCTTTAATGAGAATAATCAATATTTCTTTTTTAATAGTTGAAAGAAGAAGAAGATATAATATTAACTACCGAATCAAGGAGCTTGGCACTCTTATTCCAAAGTCTAATGATCCGTGAGTTCAATAATCATTTCTTAATTATGTTATGGTTTCAATACTACACAAAACAGGTGGGAGGGAAGAGGTGGAGGGGTGAACCAATGCTGAGTAAAGTAAGCAGCTTATGGTAAAGACAAGGCTACTACTGGTGTCATTTTAAAATATCTACTCAAGGCTGATAATTATTAAACATCAGACATCAAAATTGTTACTAACACTTATCCTATTGAGCTTTAGGAAATAAGTAAATTATTTCTTCCTACTACATAACAAATCTTTCTGTATGGCACCAATATTTTCAAATGTAGTGATAGTAACATACTCTCATGATATCAACTAGAATCCTCAATTTATAGTTATAGCAATTCTTCCAATTTAAGATTTATATGTACATGAAGATTGGAATGTTGAATTCTCAGAGGTTCCAAAATTCAAGCAAAAAATATACAAGCAAAAAATAAGAATTGTAAAAACATGCTTATTGATATTAGTCAATAATTTGTTGTTGTAATTAAATTTTCAGCTAGGTTTTGATGCCATATAGTTACAAAGTCAGTTGAACTAGATGTTTGAGGTTGTAAATTTCAAGAAATAGTTGATTAATCAAAATGTCAATTTACCATGTTTCTCTAAAACCATGAAAACATTGTAGCATTAATAAGGACTTGAAAAAAAAAATGTTTTGTTCGGACAGAATTGGACTCTCCAAACACTGGCATTATCCGTTATTCAGAAATGATGAGGTTTGATACAGTGGTTTTTGTGAAAAGTGAAAGTCCTCTTTCCCTAAATGCAAATGTGCTATTCACTCAGATGATTCAATCATTTATAATGGAGGAAATGCCATATATTTATTCTTATGGGCATAGTAGATAATGAAGGCTTCTTGAGTAGAATGGCAGAAAGAACACTGGATGGGGAGTCTGAAGAGCTTAATCTTGGCTAGGATCCACCACTAACTTTTCAAATCTTTTGAAGTCTCTCAGCATGCAACTCTTTCTATTAGCAGAACAGAACACCCATTTTCTAGATAAAAATTTAACACTTAAAACATAAATGCACATTTATTTGCCAAACATTTGATATAAGGTCAAGACTTTGTTGTTCGAATATATGTTTCAATTTTCTGACTTACATAAACTGCACAAAAATGTATAGTCTATTTTAATTTCTTGTAGATAAAACAAAAACCTAAGTGCCAACACCTAAGTGTAGATGGATTTTTTAAATGATGCATCCTAATTTGTAACAGCATATTTTTAGCAAACTATCTTACTGACATTTTACTTTATTTTTTCTGAGGCTTTTAATATATTTTTCCTAAAAAACAAGAGCTGTTTTTATAAATGCTTTTTTCTTATTTTGTATTCATATTTCATTAGTTAACATATATCATTTAGTTATACTATCACAATAACAAGTACAACGGGCATTCATTTAACACCCTGTCAGTAAGCACTGTCACCAGAAGGATAACAGAAGTACCTGGGTGTCTCAGAAGGTAGCCTAGTGGCCTCTATTATCTACTTTGTCTGACAACAGTCAGTGAGCATCACAAAGGGAATGGAGAACATTAATTAATCCTGAAAGTGATCAGATAAAAGTCAGTTAAGAGAGCTTCTCTTGTAACTGATAGAACTAACTCACAGTGCCAGGGCCAGGTTATATGAAGAAAACAAACGATAAGACTGTAAGATTAAGACTATGAACCCTGACTGAACATCTTTTGATATCACCATGGCTATAAAGCACCACTTATGGATGGAGTTTTATAAAAATAAAATAAAATAATATGCATAACCTCAAAAATGATAAAGCTTATGTGAGGGGTAATTATTACTCTATACTTTTATAGAGTAGCTATGGCTATAAAATGGCGGTTCTAATTCATTGTCAAGAAAAAGGGATGGCAAAATTTTCATTGTTAAGACCAAAGGATGGCAAATTTTTTCTTTAAAGGGTCAGATAGTAATTATTTCAAGCTTTGTGAGCATAAAGTCTGACAATTACTCAACTCTGCCATTGTAGCATGAAAGCTGCTGCTGCTGCTAAGTAGCTTCAGTCATGTCCGACTCTATGCGACCCCATAGACGGCAGCCCACCAGGCTCTGCCGTCCCTAGGATTCTCCAGGGAAGAACACTGGAGTGGGTTGCCATTTCCTTCCCCAATGCATGAAAGCGAAAAGTGAAAGTGAAGTCGCTCATTCGTGTCCGGCTTTTCGCGACCGCATGGACTGCAGCCTACCAGGCTCCTCCATCCATGGAATTTTCCAGGCAAGAGTACTGGAGTGGGTTGCCATTGCCTTCAGACATAGACAATATGTATATGAAAGAGGATGACTGCATCTGATGAAACTTTATTGACAAAAGCAGGCTGTGGACTGATCTAGAATAAGGAAAATCAGTTTATCCATAATCACATGTGAAAGGGACCATAGTTGGGGAAGCTTCATTGTAAGCTTTCTTAAGTGGTTTTCTCGTCTTTGTATATTTCAGAAAGGAGAATTAGTAATTGTTTTAATTCTATCGTATCATATGTAGACACTGGAAATATAAAAGTATTATATATTATACATATTAGGAGGATAGTAATACCTCATGAAAACTTTGTTGCAGTTTTATGTACAATGTATGCACTAGGTCACAATAGAAAACACATTTCTTACGGCAGATGCATTTGAAAGAGTGGGAAAACCACAAATTTGCAAAAACAGTGCTAAATAGAGACAGGAGACCTAGATCCCAACTTCTAAACACATGCGTTTGGGCAAGCAGAAAGAACTCTGAAGCTTTGGTTCTATTGGATCAGTTCTTCTTCAGTTCTTGTCTTGTACACTCTCCAGACGTGAGAGTGGACCAACCCCTGTAGGAGTGGTCTAGACCTGCTTAGTTTCCCTCTTTATATCTTTTGTTACTTCCTCTTTGGTAGTTCTGGGGGCTTGATTGGTTGTGCTTCATGCCAATGAGGCATGAACCAGATACCAGTCAGGGAAGAGGGTAAGAAGAGGACATTATGCAAGTGAAGCATGACCTCAGTGTTGAATCAGGGAAAGGAGTGTCAGTATGTTCTCCCGTAACTGTTTTTGACCACTATTTCGGACTGCCGTTTTGGGCCCTGTTTCCCTCTTCTAACTAGCCAGCAGTTCTAAAAAGGCTCTGAATGCCTTTCCAGCTCATGACTGTAATAAACTTAGGATTTGGTCTAGGAAGGGCTTCCCTTGTGGCTCAGCTGGTAAAGAATCTGCCTGCAATGGGGGAGACCTCGGTTCGATCCCTGGGTTGGGAAGATCTCCTGGAGAAGGGAAAGGCTACCCACTCCAGTATTCTGGCCTGGAGAATTCCATGGACTCTGTAGTCCATGGAGTCACAAAGAGTTGGACATGACTGAGTGACTTTCACTTTCACTTGTTTTAGGAAATGAAAGCTAATACCTGAAGGCGTTTTGATTTCTATGAAGTTGCCATTTTTGTGTATCAAAAACTTTCAGAAATTTTTACTTCTTTCGTCTTTGCTGGATCAAAATAGTATGGTCAGAAGGAAAACAAATAGTAAACAGTTATAGTTGAGATAAATATGTTGAGAAAATGAAATGAAAAACACACTACCAGGGAATGATAATATCTTAACCATTAGTGAAAAATCAAACCAAACAGAACTAACAAATAAGAAGGTGAAACATTTCTACAGATGTGTGATAGTATCTACTTCATATGTGCTTTTTATTAATCATATTTATAAAAATCATATTTATAAATATAAACATGCTAGCAGAGCATGCATTGTGCTATCAAATTATTATTTTTTCTACTTTTTTTTAAACTAGTTTGTCTACTTTTTTTATGACTTTTTCTACTTTTTTAGATATAAACCTAAAGGTTTTTTTTTTTTCTACTAAACTGATTTTTTTATCTTCTACAGTCAAAACTTTCTTCTGCTTTTGTGTAAGAATGGCAGTTGAACTAGTAAATGAAACCTAATAAGACTTTCTAAATCAGAAGTTATAAAATACTGATCAAAGGAAGAAGAATCAGACCTCTCATGATTTTTGTAATACTTTTAAGTGGATGTGTACTCCTAAAATGACAACAGATCATACATTTGCATAGTTTTGCCTGGCATCATTCCTACTCTAACTTACATATTTCTAATACCTGCCTTAGCCCTACAGACATTCAAGGTTTTAACTTCCCCAAAGATTTAAGTTCTTCAAAATAAATTATTTTGTAGAAAATGATAAGCCACTATGATTATTCACTCCTTAGGCAAGTCTTTGTATGTGTTAATGTTTACAGTATACTGTCATATATAATGTTTTTAAGGCCTAACTGCTTGAAATTATCTTGGGAGATATAATTAATATATCTCCTTAACAACAGACTGGTTCCAAATAGGAAAAGGAGTATGTCAAGGCTGTACACTGTCAGCCTGCTTATTTAACTTATATGCAGAGTACATCATGAGAAACGCTGGACTGGAAGAAGCACAAGCTGGAATCAAGATTGCCGGGAGAAATATCAATCACCTCAGATATGCAGATGACACCACCCTTATGGCAGAAAG
>NW_011495076.1:11161853-11179180 GCF_000754665.1 Bison bison bison | reverse complement strand
AGGAGATCCAACCAGTTCATTCTAAAGGAGATCAGTCCTGGGTGTTCTTTGGAAGGACTGATGCTAAAGCTGAAACTCCAGTACTTTGGCCACCTCATGTGAAGAGTTGACTCACTGGAAAAGACTGATACTAGGAGGGACTGGGGGCAGGAGGAAGAGGGGACGACAGAGGATGAGATGGCTGGATGGCATCACTGAGTTGATGGATGTGAGTGTGAATGAACTCCGGGAGATAGTGATGGACAGGGAGGCCTGGCGTGCTGCAATTCATGGGGTCACAGAGTCAGACACGACTGAGCGACTGAACTGAACTGAACTCAATGTATTTGGAAAACAAAATATTTTAGGATGAAATCTCATACATTAAAATGGCTTTAAAATAGAGTAAACTTTTAAAAATTTAGTGAAATGACAACAAATAGATATTGTAGGAAAACCTTTGTGTGTTTCCCTTTTTTTAAAAATATTGCTTGATTGATTTGGGCTTCCAAAATGGCTCAGTGGTAAAGAATCCACCTGCAAAGAAGGAGACACAAAAGATGTGGGTTTGATATCTGGGTTGGAAAAACCCCTGGAGGAGTGCATGGCAACCCACTCCAGTATTCTTGCCTGGAGAATCCCAGGGACAGAGGAGCCTGGCGGGCTACAGTTCGTGGGGTTGCAAAGATTCGAACACGACTGAAGCAACTGATCTCATTTATTGATTTGGCTGCATCAGGTCTCAGTTGTGGTGTGTGGAACTTAGTTGCCCCACAGAATGTGGGATCTTAGTTTCTTGACCAGAGATTGAACCCGTATCATTGGAAGGTGACTGCTTGTCCACTGCACTACCAAGAAGTCCCCATTGTGTGTTTTCTACCAAAACTTCGAATATTTATTTTAGACCTAAATAAACAGTACCTTAAATTTCAAAGCTGACTAGAATATTGTTTTCATCATATTCCTTCTGTCCTTCTCATTTTTTCTTTCCATGAGAAGAAATGAAACAAAATTATGAGGCATATACCAGTCAGATTTTTCAAACTATATTTTTCTACTTCTGAGTACTTAGTAAATACATATTAAGTTGCATGTATTTCAAGTAGATCACATAAACTAAAATCACATGCAGTGAAATGTCTTTTAAAAATTTTTCTACAAGCTTACTTTCTGTTATATCAAAACAAATCTCATTATTCTAAGTTGAAAATTCACCCAGATTTTTCAGCTGTTCTGATTAACTTTTAGCAATTAGCTTGGCCTTATTCTCCATATATATTACCAATTGTCAGATAGTATTAAATTGATTGATATATGTTTTTAGACATTAAAATAAGTAGCCAGTTCTATAATTCTGGATTTATCATTTTTCTCGTTTAAAAATAAGTTTTAATAAAATATTTTTCTATGCTACAGCCTGAAGATATCAGCAATATTTAATTGTATTTACTTATCATAAACTTATTTAAAAATAGATATATAGCTTTTTATAAAAAATGTGTTGATGCTTTTGTGTGGGAAAATTTGCCTTATGAATCTAGAAAGTTTTGCTCTATTGCATAAAGTTGCCAAAATGATTTGTTTCACAATTACTCAGGATCACCATTCAGGACAGACATGGGACCTTATTTTTTTTCCCTAGAAGCATAAAAGCAACCTTATAGAAAGTATGTTAAAAGATTGGTACATATGAAATGATCTTAAAAAATTTAGGCTTAAGTCTTCAGTAATGTACATTTCCTAGTTCATTAATGCAGAAATACTGCACATAGATTTTAATCTCGGAGTTAATAATAAAAGCAATTTTCACTAAAAATATAAAAACTGTAATGGTAGAATCATGATATTGCATTTAGCTCTCCCACAAAAAGTCACTTTATTACTTTCTTTTGACACTTATTTTCATTCTGGGATTAATTTTACTATATAAGGGCTTCTTAACTATTCTATTAAAATTTCTATTCAGAAGCAATAATATCTAAGAGTGAATAATAGTCATGTAAATCATTATTTCATATTAATGTAAAAGATTTTGTAAGTTCTTATGAATTCTGCTGACATGCACAATTGTGAAAAGGTTATCTCTCCGTTCTACAGTGATATGCGCTGGAACAAAGGAACCATTCTAAAAGCATCAGTGGAGTACATCAAGTGGCTACAAAAAGAACAACAGAGAGCTCAAGAATTAGAACACAGACAGAAGAAATTAGAGCAGGCTAACAGGCGCCTTCTACTCCGCATTCAGGTTTTCATAAGAATGTTGCCATGAACCACATACCTTACATATGACTTACCCATCATCAGTTCTATTCATTGGTCTTGTTTCTTTTTTTCTTACTAACAATTGTTTTTTGCCTTCTCAAGGATAATTTTTATTGCCTTTTAGAAGTTCACAAATTAGACTGATTCAATTAGGTTTTGATTAGAAATCTAGGATCAAGCTGGCTTTAAAAATATATAAGGAATGACAATAACTAATTGCAAAATGCATAAAATAGAACCAATTTTATAAACACACAAATATTATCCCAGTCAAAAAATAATAGTAAATAGGATCTTTGTTTCTTTCGATAATATTGGACATTAAATTTTCCTCTCCCTCTTTTATTTGTTTAGTAACACTGCTATGGATTTTGTAGCCTTAAGGCATATTGTGCTAATTTATATTAAGTCACTCCTCATCTTCTTATGTGACACAAAATCTCAAAATATAGGTTTTCATAACTCTCAATAATTTTTTCTTTATATATGTGAACAAGCTTATTGCCAGGTAAAACACTTGTTTCCATAAAATGGTCTTATATTGAGAAATTAATCAGGAAGAATAACTGAAAGATTTCTACTATCTCCAAATAGTTGTCTTGTAGTCTGAGCCACTGTGAGACCATTATATGTCATGTATTCTTTTAACGAACAAATGGGGGAGGAATTTTTTAAGAAATCTGAGTATTTTCCTCAGGATTATTTTTCAGGCATTAGAAACATACCACACTCTGTTATTTGCAAAGAGTATTTCTAATTTATACTACTCTTCATGTTGAGTGCTTGTTAGATCTATTTCTGACTTACTGTCTAGAGTTGAGTTTACTATCAAAGTCATTATTTAACTATTCTTGTTTGATATTGCAGGAACTAGAAATACAGGCTCGTGCTCATGGTCTGCCAACCCTGGCTTCACTTGTCACAGTTGATTTAGGTGCTCACATCACCAAACAGACCCATCTAGAGCAGAATTCAGGAGACTATTGCCAACAATTGGTTCTGTCTCAGGGGACAAGCCCTGAACTCTGTGATCAAGCTATGGCCTTCTCCGATCCTTTGTCACACTTCACAGATTTATCATTTAGTGCAGCTTTGAAAGAGGAACAAAGATTGGATAACATGCTACTGGATGACACAGTATCTCCGTTTGGAACAGATCCTCTGCTATCTGCCATTTCTCCTGCAGTTTCTAAAGAGAGCAGTAGAAGAAGTAGCTTTAGCTCAGAAGATGGTGATGAGTTATAAAAAAATAAACAGGCTCAATTGATCAACTAGGAAGAAATTTTGTGCTGGTGCTATGCAATTACATTCTTGTTTCATATATTTCTCTCGCTTAATTTTTCTGAAGGGAATATATTGGTCATGAAACACTGATTGGTTAGAAACAGCAGAATTTACAGGAAGGACAAACACGGTGTTGAAGAATTATGGACAGAAAAAAAGTTTTTTTTTTTTTTCTCTTTGACCACTAAGTCCAGATCTACTTAAATTTTGTTTTTCTGGAAAGAGGTACAACATAAGAAATAGCTCTCTACTGATGTTTTAAAAGTAGTCACTTAATGATATGCTATTGGAACTAACAGACTGCAAGAATAAACCTTCTGAAACATACAAACGTTTTTTTCCTTTTGAAACATGCAAACGTTTTCTTACTTACTTCCGTCTTTTTCCTATTCAAGCTCTGACTACATTAGTTTTCAAGAATCAAGATCAACAATCTGGTGGTTCATTGCCTTTCTCCATTGTCTGGTGGATATGTTGTCTAAAGTTCAAGTCTTGTAAAGGAACTAAATAAAAGATAGATTATCTACCACTTATTATTGAAGAGTAAATCTATAATAAACTCTAGAATTTTCCACAATAAAACACAGAAAATTTATAAAAAACTGGATTCTAAAGACTCAAATTCCCTTTGTCAGTTCAATTACACAAATTCTAAAAGCTTCTTTGCATATTTATAGAGAAGACACACATGGTCCAGAAAAGGAACACATTGAATCTTTTCCTCAAGAATATTGTCTGGAATTGTATCAATCACTTCACACAAATATACTCCCCCAAACAGGTACAAAATGGAGAAAATATATGTTCTTTATTCCCCTTCATTCTTCTGATTTTCTAATCAGCATCTGAAATTACATATTAGATTGTTTTTGCTTCATCAAGAAGAGATATTGGATAATAAGTCTCAGCAAATAAAATATTGAAAGTCCACCTAAAGGACAGTTTGTTAATTTGTTAAATAACACTTATCACTGTTTCAAAAACTGGATTTAAATTAATTAGTTGACTCAGTGTTCCTTTGAATTCATGAAATATTGAAAATTGGATTGCCAACTGACAAAATAATTAGTAAAACAGGAAAGCTTTCTTATTACATTCAGCTCTGAGTAGAAGATATCTGCTATTCCTATAAGTACTTAAAGTACCTTATGATCTTTGTTAGCATTTAAGAACATTTATACCTATGGTGATTTACTCAATTTTTTTCTCTTCAGCTTCTTCAAAGCTTTGGGAATTGACTTACCAGGAATATTGCTCTGTTATTAGACCTGCATGAACAATCATCTGATCAATGAGCATTTAGGGAGAGATATTGAAAACTGCAATAAGTTTTATGAAAATATAGAACAGAAGAGCAAGATATGGTCTTACTCCTCAGGGAGTTAACGAGACTACATAAGAAACACAACAAAAGATGGAAGACTTTTAAAATTAAAGTCTACACGGTGCGGTATAAACTGCAAATACTGAAGTTCAGAAAAAATAGAATTGAAGGCTGGAGAATCCCAAAAGTGTGTGGGAAGAGCAGAATTTAAAACTTCTTTTAAAAAGCATACGTTTGGTGGAGGGGGGGCTATACAGGAGAATAATATCAACTAAATGATAAAATGAGAATAAGTTGGGAAAGCATCTTCATGAGACATTCATTAGAGAGATCTAGAAGACATCTGTTGGGAATCCTGAAAACTATTGACAACAACTTATGAAAGTCTCTTTGAAAACCAAGATGAAATAATGTAGTAGAAATATACATATATATTTAACCAGGAGGGATAAGTCTAAAAATTAAAATCCTGCTGTGTATTACTATGATTGAGATGTAGTCATTCATGAATATTAACTTTGGGATACATTTTTGAAAGGGTGCTTCAGGTTTTACTCACATGAAAAATACGTCATCACAAAATTTGAGACTTATTGCTAATTAAAGTGGACAAATACTAAATCCTTATGGTGTATTAATTATCTCAGGCTTGGTTTATAGCACCAATTCAGAGTTTGGAGATTTGAAATAATTTTCACTTTTTGACATGAAAAAACTCTTAATTATAGGAATAGTCATCAAAGCCAGATAGATAAATTCATCTGAAATAGGTCATGTGAAAGAAAGAATAAGATACATTTCCTCAAGAATTTGAGAACATTATATTGTTCAATTGCTAAGTCATGTCCAACTTTTTGTCACCTCATGGACTGCAGCAAGCCAGGCTCCCCTGTCCTTCACTATCTCCCGGAGTTTGTTCAAACTTATGTCCATTAAATTGGTGATGCCATTATATACTTTATTGCAAAATTCTACTTTATTATCTGAGTTGATAATTTAACATTGCAAATCATAGAGAAGGAATATATCTTAGAGTCAATGAAAAACACATCATTCTAGACAGAGGCTAATTTCTGTATAATTTTGCACATTATTCTAATTTCTTCATATTCTAGAAAAATCACACTATTGATGTCATTAATTTGTCATCATTTTCCATTCTGCTAAAATACTACTACTCAGCCCTGAAAGCCATTTCTCATAATCTCAGCTGGTGAATGGCTTGACACAAGATGGTAGAGTCTGGATGACAGAGATCTGGTAGAGGAAATATTTGCTGGAAAAGGTAATATTTGCTGCTACTTGCAGATTATAATAGCTATTAGGGGATTGTGAAATAGGTAATGGAATTTTAAAGACAGAGTAAAAGATAGTGTTTTATAACAGTCAACTGAAGTAGATTAAAAAAATCAATTTTAGTTCTTACTTTTGAAGGCCTTGAGAATTTATGGAAAGTTATAGACCTTCTCTCCAGAAAAATGCAGAGTTTATATGCTGCTGCTGCTGCTAAGTCACTTCAGTCGTGTCCGACTCTGTGCAACCCCATAGACGGCAGCCCACCAGGCTCCCCCGTCCCTGGGATTCTCCAGACAAGAACACGGGAGTGGGTTGCCATTTCCTTCTCCAATGCAGGAAAGTGAAAAGTGAAAGTGAAGTCGCTCAGTTGTGTCCAACTGTTAGCAACCCCATGGACTGCAGCCTACCAGGCTCCTATATGCAGCCCTAAATTTATATGCACTAAGGGTTTTGTAGGACTTCCTGTATATCTCCTTGGATCCCAGATGAAAAATTCTCACATCAAGAGCAAAGCATACAGTTAATGTCATATGTAATGAGGGAAGACGGAGCCCTAGTTATCTGAATATCATTATTCAAGCTCCAGAAATGATAAAGTTGCATTGGTAAGTGAAAGTGTACCAAACACTAGCTGCTTTCACTAAAAAAGTTGTGAATTCACTTATAAAATAGACCCTTTCCAACAACCCCTGTTATATATATGGCTCTGTCATATATTTACAGATTTATGGCTCAGTTTCTCTGTGATAATTAGATGTTGCAAGTATCCGACAATGATATTTTAAACTTATATATATGTATATATTTATCAAAGTAGAGATAAGATAAATTCATGGCAAATTATTTGGCTATCTAAGAATCAAGAATTATCCTTGGGAAAATCGATGCCTATAATATTTTTGCAAAAATGAGATGTACAACAGTACATGTGATTTAGGAGAAGTGAAGTTTCTCCGTTGTGTGCCACCTCTTTGCAATCCCATGGACTGTAGTCTACCAGGCTTCTCCATCCATGGAATTTTCTAGGCAAGATTACTGGAGTGGTTTGCCATTTCTTTCTCCAGGGCAACTTCCCTACCTGGGGATTGGACCCAGGTCTCCCGCACTGCAGGCAGACCCTTTACCCTCTGAGCCAACCAGGGAAGCCCACGTACAACAGTAAAATAGATATATTGTCTAAAATAATTTTATCACAATAAACATCAGCTATCACTGGACTATTAATACACAATTTAACCAAGTCTTGTTCATGCAAATAATTATATAATTGCTATCATAATAAAAAAGCTTTGCTAAAATGAAATAAAGCGATTTAAAAATTACTTTTATTTATTTTTCAAGATAAGGTCCCATGCAATCTTTTTTCTCTGAAGTATTGGCTTCCTTTCCCTGGATTCACATTAAACAACCCTTCCAACTCCTAATTATCTTAAAATAACAAGGACCACTTACAAGTAGATGTAGCTTTTTGTATGTTTTTTCTTTTTAGTGTTCTTTCTTCTTGAATTTTCCCCAGAACTGGAGAATATATATACAGATAATGTTTCCTCAGTTTACAGATGTGAAGTCAGTGGATATGGCTTTCTATGTGTGAGTGCAAAAGTTCTAAGTAATAATCAGCCAGATGGACTGGGAACATTGAGAAGCAGCCTTCCTCTACTTTTTAAACTCATTCTTTGCCACTCACATCACTGTAAATAAAATATTTAGTAGCTCTTTCTTTAAAAAATAAACACAATTAGTTTTTTAATTTGGTATGCTCATTTACCTTCATGTCAAGGGAGAAGTTAGATTTCACAAGGTAAAATATAATTTATTTTTTCTTTGTTTTGATAGATTGGAATTTTCTTATACTTCACTATCATGAAAATATTTTTCACTCTTATGATATTATGAAATTTTGATATTTTATAATGTCTCTAGGCTGATATTTACCTACCTTATAAGGTCTAAGATGTAGATGAAAACTGGAATTAGTTAATCATTTTGCTATGTTATCAACACTAGATCAGCCATCTGGGTCTCTTGAAAATACCTAAAGAACTGAATTTTGCTACAGTATTGATTATGGTATATCATATATCTGTTACATGGAATTACATCATTCGCCTTTCTGATGCCCTGCTTATTGATAAGTCCAAGATGTCAATTTGATTTAGTGTAAATTACATATACAGTGATTTCATTACATTTACTTAATAAATACTTAACACAAAATTTAGAGTGTTGCATATCTAATGCATCTTACAACCTTCCTGTAATAATTATTCATTGTATACATCAATATTTTATCATTTGTATGATTTCTAATTTGTATATGAAGTATTTAAAACCTGATAAAAATAATTTTCTTAAAATTTCTCTGTGCTACACTTGTTTTCTGTGAGAGTCAGACTATTTTAGTATATAAGAGATTATCCCAAAATAATTATTTTCATTAAAAAACTTCCCACTGGATTCAACCAATTTAATGATGAAATACTTTATCTGCTGTTTTATACATAAAAGGGAACTTTTTATCTTTTTGTTGTAAAGGGATTTGTGTAGGTATTTCTACATATTCAAATTTCTTTTGTGTTTTCTACTGATGAAATCTTCAGTTACATGTCTTTTTTCCCTACATTTATCTAACATGCTTCAAGAATAAAGTTAAAGACTTTTGTGTTTCCAATTCTACCTCTCCAATTCCTGCACTACCATTTCATTTCAAAAAATTCTGTATTCTCAATGCTGCTTTTTCCACAGAAATAAATTTTATTTGTATGACATTTAAAGCTGGTGATTATATATAACAGATAAAATAGAAAATATGCAAAATGTGCTGAAAGAATTATATGCAACCAGTTATATTATTCTTTATTACAGGAATACTGAAGTTTAAAAGCTAACTAAATTCAAGGATCTTACCTAAGAGCATTGAAGTTGCTTATGGCATAAAATGCTAAAATTAATTCAGCTATTTAATCTTAATAATAACAATGTAGTTAAAAATCTTTGACTTTAATAGGATTTTGTATATTTGAATAACTGAAATAATATTCCTATAATTTTGATCTAACATTGGTTGTATCAAGAAAAAATTGTTATTATAATAAGACTGTAGCATTTATAACTATTGCTATTTTTCATTTTTAATAGCAAAGTAATATGTCTTATTTTCTAAGAAAATAGCACTGGTGTTCTCTGATAAGTACATGAATCTTTGTACACATACTGTAAAAAATGAACCAATATTTTCTTTGCATATATATATGTATAAAATGAAAGCATAGAATTGTTAAATGCTTTAATATACTTTTTTTTCTGACTTTGTACATAAACTGCACTGGAAAATACAGAATGTAGGGTAATCATCTAAAAGGATACTTGGCAGCCATGAGACTTCACAACTGGCAACTGCTTACTTGATAGTCCTTGCTGAAAACAGTAAGCCAATATTTCCTTATTAATGAAAGTAATTGTTACATTTTTCAATATAGTTTCCTACCATCTGCTTCTTCATGCTGTTATGGTTTTGATTTACAGAAAATATTTATCAAAATGTTGCAAAATTGCTAGCAGGCATAATTGTAGCAATGAAATTACTAAGAAACTCTGCAAAATTTTTTAATATACTAGATAGTCCCCAGACAATCTAGGATAAATAGAATACTGTACTTTAATATGTAAAACATTTTAAAACTGCTAATTGGTATTGACTAGACCTATCCCTTGATAATGAAATTAATAAGAATTTCAGTTAAATGTTAAGACTTCTAATATTTAATACCATGCTTATGAATTTTTTTCTACATACCTGCCTAAAAAATAATAAAACAGAATGGCTCTGAGTTGACTATAAAAATGCTATTCTATGTTCAAATATAGATTCTTTGATTTTTAAAGAAATGTTCTATCAGAAAAATTTTTTTCATAATGAGTTATCAATGCTAAAAATACTGATCAAAAATATAATAATTTCTGTGTAGAAATTAATAACCAACCTAATGAGGTAAAGGTAATTTAGGATGATCTTTTGACACTGTATAGACTGAAAAAAGGATAACTGAATGGGTTCTATACTTGATTGTTTATTGTATGTATATGTACATATGCAGTGTATTTGAGTATAAGTGCATCTCTGCCTATGCAGGAGCTTATAAAAGAATTTTCTAATCTCTTGATATTAGGAATGACTCCACATATAAGAACATTTTATGTTCTTATATGAACGTGTGTGTGTGTGTGTGTGTGTGTGTGTGTGTGTGTGCTCGGTTGTGACTGACTCTTTGTGGCCCTACCAGACTCCTCTGTCCATGGAATTTTCCAGGTAAGAATACTGGAATGGCTTGTCATTACTCCAGGCTGCTGCTGCTGCTAAGTCTCCTCAGTTGTGTCCGACTCTGTGCAACCCCATAGACGGCAGCCCACCGGGCCCTGCCGTCGCTGGGATTCTCCAGGCAAGAACACTGGAGTGGGTTGCCATTTCCTTCTCCAATACATGAAAGTGAAAAGTGAAAGTGAAGTCACTCAGTCGTGTCCGACTCTTAGCGACCCCAGGGACTGCAGCCTACCAGGCTCCTCCATCCATGGGATTTTCCAGGCAAGAGTACTGGAGTGGGATGCCATTGCCTTCTCCGTAAGTCGCTTCATTCATGTCCAACTCTGTGCAACCCTATGGACAGCAGCCCTCCAGGCTCCTCTGTCCACAGGATTCTCTAGGCAAGAATACTGGAGTGGGTTGCCATTTCCTACTCCAGGTAATCTTCCCAATCTGGGATTGAACCCTCTTAAGTCTCCTGCCTTGGCAGATGGGTTATTTATCACTAGCCCCTTGTTACTTTTTATTGGAGCCTACAGCTAGGCAACAGATGAGAGAGAGAAGAGAAGTAGTGCAACTCAGTTATGTCTGACTCTTTTGCAACCACATGGACTGCAGCCCACCAAGATCCTCGGTCCATGGAATTTTTCAGGCAAGAATTCTGGAGTGGGTTGCTATTTCCTTCTCCAGGAGATCATTCTGACCCAGGGATTGAACCTATGTCTCCTGTATCTCCTGCATTGGTAGGCAAATTCTTTACCACTGCCCCCCAGATTTCTTCTTGAAAGGGATGCACACACACACACACACACTCATTATTCAGAGTTGAGTCAAAAAGATGGAAAAGATGAAGAAAGTTGTAACATGTTTTAACATTTTTGTTAAGTGAGTTATGCAGCTGCAAACAACTTAGATATAATACAAGCATTGATTTTGTTGACCACCAAAAGGAATATTGAAACCCATCTAAAAAATTATTATTATCACCTGCGGAGTTCTAGCTGTGGGGTGGTTAAGTGGTAAAATAGAATAAGGTTTATTGGTTAAGCACTGGATACATATCATGTTAAATATATATCGGTTTCATTAATTGGCAAGACCATTAAGACAAGAGTACAACATTCTAGATGGTGATGATTTTGATAGGATCGACCTCAATGTGGTTAATTATATAATTCATGTAATAAGAAAAAGGTGCCTGCAGGCTATTGTTCCTAGCATGGATTAAAATTTACATATTGCTTCTCCTTATGTCAAAACATCTGGTGCCTGCAAATGCTAACATTTCGTTAAAAAGTTTCACAAGCCAATAAAACTGGATTGGAAACATTGCATGTGAATCATTCAAGCATTATAATAGAATAAGAGCTATATTCAGAAGAAATTAAATTGCTGCAAACAATACCATAGTCAAGATTATAATTTATTTGCTTACACAAGTGAAAGGTGGTGCTGTGTGTTTCTGTGGAGAAAAATAGTATTTGAGTTATACGATTGTCTCTTCAAAAATACTTAGTTCATATAATTACATAGAACAAGTAGGTTTCTAAGTCCTTTAAGACTTTATAATCACTCTATGTTAGAAGTAGTATGTAGTTGTATAAAACCCATTCTAATATTCCTAAGGACAGGAAGAGGGGACCCCTGAGACTTTATTCATTCTGGCATTAAATTCTACTTATTCATTGGTAGATATAAAAAGCAGATACATATGAATTAACTTTTCTTTAATTTTTTTTTTTTGAGTACATGAATTGCCTTTTCTACCTAGGCCCTCAAATCAATAAAGTTAGTTCTTCCAACTTCTATAGCATCACCTTTCTCTTGTGTCAGCAAATAAATTATAATCTTGACTATGGTATTGTTTGCAGCAAGGTTTTCCTACTTCAAGAGTTTTTCTCATCACCCCAGTCAACCGTTACCCTTGTCATGGTCCTTGCTGGCTATAGCAGCTAGCTGCTACTTAAAATCTATCTTTGTATTGCTGCTTTTCTTAGCCATGCATATATTACTTTTTTCAGTAGATGAATGGGCATTGAAAGCAAAGATTATACCTTAGCTTTCTCTGTGTCTCACATTATTTAAAACAGTGTCTTGTTTATTGTGCTGTTTTATTAATAAATGATTAAGTGATGGTTAACTGTAGGTAAAGAAAGTGTGCAAGTGTCAGATTCTTCAGACAATGATATGGTGCTCACTCAAAGCTGTGACCATTCACTGAAATGCATCTCTTCTGATCTCTCTCTTCCGATCTCTCTTTGTCAGTTCTTTCAATTGCAGTGAGGGAAGTATGTGTCTTCTTTCAGTTTATTTAAAAAATGAGTTCCAGAAGTGAAAATAATATCAAAAGCTACAACAATAGATATAGAGAAATGTTCTACTCTAGAATCCATCCACTTACTCATTCATTCTTTCTTTAATAAATATCCCCCCAAAGAACAGTGGTTGTTGATAAGGGGGCTATAAAAGATGATCTTTCAATAAGGTGTAGTATGTGCTGTGCTGGCAAGATTAAGTGTGCTGTGGAAGCAAAGTTCAGTTCAGTTCAGTCGCTCAGTCGTGTCTGACTATTTGCAACCCCATCCAGTCAGGGTATCTGGACCAGCCTCAGGAAACCTGAGATCTAAAGGCAATGTGGGGGCTGGCCTTGTTCAAGAAGGGGAAGTGAGAAAGAGAAGGGGGAGGATTCTTTAAGTAGAGGCAATCAGTCAGACTCCTATGATTAGTTAGAGAACTCATGAATGCTTTTGGTGTAACTCTTTGAGGTTAGAAAATTTAGATTTATTTGGAGTAATTAGCCTTAAAATCTTACTTCTTTATCAAGCAGGACACAAGTTATTCAGGCACTTGGTCAGAGGACTTTTCCTCTGCCCAAAGTAAGAAAACACTTCCTGTGTGTCTATGTGAAGAGGAGATGTAGGAGGAAGAAGTATACTGAGATGGTAAACTGAGGCATACTGTTCTCTAATAGCTTCCAGAGGGATCTTTTTCTTATTAGTATTAAACATATAGTAGCCCCTATGTTTACCTTTTTAATACTTTTTCCATACTGTCTATGAATGCCCAACAATCCACAATAACACCATGCCTCTTTCTATTAATTTATGTGTGTGTGTGTGTGTGTGTGTGTGCGTGCTCAGTCGCTTCAGTTGTGTCTGATTCTTTGCAACCCCAGGGACCTTAGCCCACATGGGTCCTCTATCCATGGAATTCTCCAGGCAAGAATACTAGAGTGGATTGCCATTTCCTTCTCCAGGGGATCTTCCCAACCCAGGGATCACACCCATGTCTCCTGCATTTCAGATGGACTCTTTACCACTGAGCCACTGGGGAAGCCCTTAATACCCTCAATACTCTATACATTTTATTTAAGAAACCTAGTGCAAAAACTATTGACACATAAGTAGAAAGGTATACTATATCCTTGAATAGGAAGACTCAATTTAATAATGTTTTCAATTCTCCCTAAACAAATTTATAAATTTCATCAAATCAAATAAGTTTTTGTTAACCAAGCAAGTTGATATTAAACTTTATAAGATAAATAAGAAAAAAGGGAAAGATCTGAAAAAAAGAGCAATGAGGGAAGACAATGGCTGCTGCTGCTACTGCTGCTAAGTCGCCTCAGTCGTGTCCGACTCTGTGCGACCCCATAGACAGCAGCCCACCAGGCTCCCCCGTCCCTGGGATTCTCCAGGCAAGAACACTGGAGTGGGTTGCCATTTCCTTCTCCAATGCATGAAAGTGAAAAGTGAAAGTGAAGTCGCTCAGTTGTGTCCGACTCTTAGCGACCCCAGGGACTGCAGCCTACCAGGTTCCTCCATCCATGGGATTTTCCAGGCAAGAGTACTGGAGTGGGGTGCCATTGGCTACCAGATATTAAAACATAGCTTTCAGTCTGATTATTTAAAGTTCTGTGGTCTGGGACATGAGTAAACAGACAATCCAAAGCATAGACATAAGCCTAAGTACATATTGGAATTAAATATAAAGGAAACAGTTTTTACTTAGTAATATATATGTGTGTGTGTATTATATACATATTGCATGCATATGATATATGCATGCATGCATATCATATATGCATATGATATACATATATCATATCACTTAAGATATACATATCACTTAAAGAAGAACATTTCTATTGCAAGCATAGAAATGTTCTCCTTTAGGTGATAAAGCGAAAGATAGGAATATGTATTTATATTTGCTATATATGTGAAAATAAGCTGTTAAAGGACATACAAGAACCTAATGCCTGTGTTAAAGGTGGAGCAGCTCTGGGGGTGCTTTCACTACATATCTTTTTATTATTTTTTCCTAAATTTTGAAGCATATAAATGCATTTAGTCAATAATTTAAGACATGTGGTATGTTTATATTAAAAGTTTATTGGCCCAGCTGTCTCTATTTTCATTCTCTTCATTCACCCATAGTACTGTCGGCAGTCTTGGGTTTCAAATCCCTTTGGCCAGTGACAGTCCTTACTTTCCTGTTTGAAGACAAGAAAGGCCAAATTAAGCAAAACAGAAGTAGATATGTATACTTATTTGGAGGGATATTCTCAGAAGTAATTAGATCGCCAGCCTGATACAAACATCAGCTAAGACCTCTGCAGTAGGCAGAATAATGGCTCACTCCTGCCAAAGAGTCCACATTCCAATTCCTGGAACCTGTGAGTATCTTAATGACAAAGAGGACTGTGCAGATGTGATTAAATTAAGGATTTTATTTTTAATTTTATTTTATTTTTAAACTTTACAATATTGTATTAGTTTTGCCAAATATCGAAATGAATCCGCCACAGGTATACCCGCGTTCCCCATCCTGAACCCTCCTCCCTCCTCCCTCCCCTACCCTAAATTAAGGATCTTAAAATGGTAGATAACTTTCTAAGTGGACCCAGATTAGTTATCAGTTCAGTTCAGTTCAGTTGCTCAGTCGTGTCCAACTCTTTGCGACCCCATGAATCACAGCGCACCAGGCCTCCCTGTCCATCATCAACTCCTGGAGGTCACTTAAACCAGAGAACCTTTCCAAGCTATGGTCAGAAGGAGATGAAACTTCATCATTTTCTTGACAAACAGTACTTAACTGAGATAGAAGTTGTGTTAGCAGTCACCATCACAGAACTAAATGTAGGGTTAGAATCCCAGGTCAGTTGATTTCAGACCAATGTGCTATTACTCATATTGTAGAATCTCAGTCTAGCTACAGGAGCAACTGATACAATGCTTGCAATACAATTATTTCCTCAATAAAGGTTTACTGGATGAATATGACTTGGAATTTGTCAATACATGAAGGCATACACAGTAAAGAATTAGTTCCAGCTTTTACATTTTAAAAATGAGGAAAATAATAATAGGTATGTAAACTGGGATTTTAAAGATGTCCAACTTAGAGTAGTGTGAGTAGTATGGATAGATCATTAGTGAGTATGGTGGAATAGGTATAGTTTTTGTAGATCACTGAAGACAGCATCAAGGAGATGAAGACTGCTTGTAGTAGACTTGATATTCAAAGTTATGAGTATGAGTGTGGTCTCAGAAAAAGGAAAAAGAGAAAAGAAGGATGGAAGAGCTAAAGTAAAAGGAAGTAAAAGGATAGGAAAAGAAGAGGGAAGGCCAAGGAGAAGGGGAAAGAGGGAGAGGAAGAAGACAAGGGTAAAGAAGAGATGAAGATGTATCATTTCAATAAAAAACAAAGACTATCTATTTTCATTTAAATTACTCAGAAGAGGAAAGAAAGAAGGTTGAGGGTTTTATTATTTTTTTTTTAATTGAAGGATAATTGCTTTACAGAATTTTGTTGTTTTCTGTCAAACCTCAACATGAATCATCCATAGGTATATATATATATATCCCCTTCCTTTTCAACCTCCTTCCCAGCTCCTTCCCCATTCTACCCTCTAGACTGATACAGAGCCCCTGTTTAACTTTCCTGAGCCACACAGCAAATTCCAGTTGGCTATCTATTTTACACATGGTAATATGTCTCCATGTTACTCTTTCCATACATCGCCCCCGCTCCTCCCCTCTCCCCATGTCTATAAGTCTATTCTCTACATCTGTTTCTCCATTGCTGCCCTGTAAATAAATTCTTCAGTACCATTTTTCTAGATTCTGTATATGTGTTAGAATATGATATTTATCTTTTTCTTTCTGAGTCACTTCATTCTGTATAATAGGTTCTAGGTTCATCCACCTCATCAGAATTGACTCAAATGTGTTCCTTTTTATGGCTGAGTAATATTCCATTGTGTATATGTACCACAGCTTCTTTATCCATTCATCTATTGATGGACATCTAGGTTGCTTCCATGTTCTAGCTATTGTAAATGATGCTGCAATGAACAATGGGATACATATGTCTTTTTCAATTTTGGTTTCCTCAGGGAATATGCCTAGGAGTGGGGTTGCTGGGTCATATGGTGGTTTTATTCCTAGTTTTTGAAGGAATCTCCATACCGTCTTCCATACTGGCTGTATCAATTTACATTTCCACCAACAGTGCAAGAGTGTTCCCTTTTCTCCACACCCTCTCCAGCATTTATTGTTTGTAGACTTTTTGATAATGACCATTTTGACAGGTGTGACGTCATATCTTATTACAGTTTTGATTTGCATTTCCCTAATAATGAGTGAATGCAGAGTTCCAAAGAATAGCAAAGAGAGATAAGAAAGCCTTCTTTAGCGATCAATGCAAAGAAATAGAGGAAAACAACAGAATGGGAAAGACTAGGGATCTCTTCAGAAAATCAGAGATACCAAAGGAACATTTCATGCAAAGATGGGCTCGATAAAGGACAGAAATGGTATGGACCTAACAGAAGCAGAAGATATTAAGGAGAGATGGCAAGAATACACAGAAGAACTG
>NW_011495076.1:11142536-11161753 GCF_000754665.1 Bison bison bison | reverse complement strand
GGTTTTAGAAAAGGCAGAGGAACCAGTGATCAAATTGCCAACATCTGCTGGATCGTGGAAAAAGCAAGAGAGTTCCAGAAAAGCATCTATTTCTGCTTTATTGACTATGCCAAAGCCTTTGACTGTGTGGATCACAAGAAACTGTGGAAAATTCTGAAAGAGATGGGAATACCAGACCACCTGATCTGCCTCTTGAGAAATTTGTGTGCAGGTCAGGAAGCAACAGTTAGAATTGAACATGGAACAACAGACTGGTTCCAAATAGGAAAAAGAGTTCGTTAAGGCTGTATATTTTCACCCTGTTTATTTAACTTATACGCAGAGTACATCATGAGAAACGCTGGACTGGAAGAAACGCAAGCTGGAATCAAGATTGTCAGGAGAAATATCAATAACCTCAGATATGCAGATGACACCACCCTTATGGCAGAAAGTGAAGAGGAACTCAAAAGCCTCTTGATGAAAATGAAAGTGGAGAGTGAAAAAGTTGGTTTAAAGCTCAACATTCAGAAAACGAAGATATGGCATCCAGTCCCACCACTTAATGGGAAATAGATGGGGAAACAGTGTCAGACTTTATTTTTTTGGGCTCCAAAATCACTACAGATGGTGACTGCAGCCATGAAATTAAAAGACGCTTACTCCTTGGAAGGAAAGGTATGACCAACCTAGATAGCATATTCAAAAGCAGAGACATTACTTTACCAACAAAGGTTCGTCTAGTCAAGGCTATGGTTTTTCCTGTGGTCATGTATGGATGTGAGAGTTGGACTGTGAAGAAGGCTGAGCGCTGAAGAATTGATGCTTTTGAAGTGTAGTGTTGGAGAAGACTCTTGAGAGTCCCTTGGACTGCAAGGAGATCCAACCAGTCCATTCTGAAGGAGATCAGCCCTGGGATTTCTTTGGAAGGAATGATGCTAAAGCTGAAACTCCAGTACTTTGGCCACATCATACGAAGAGCTGACTCATTGGAAAAGACTCTGATGCTGGGAGGGATTGGGGGCAGGAGGAGAAGGGGACAACAGAGGATGAGATGGCTGGATGGCATCACTGACTCGATGGACGTGAGTCTGAGTGAACTCCGGGAGTTGGTGATGGACAGGGAGGCCTGGCGTGCTGTGATTTATGGGGTCGCAAAGAGTTGGACACGACTGAGCAACTGGTCTGATCTGAATAATGAGTGATGTTGAGCATCTTTTCGTGTGTTTGTTAGTCATCTTTATGTCTTCTTTGGAGAAATGTTTGTTTAAGTCTTTTTCCCACTTTTTGATTGGGTTGTTTGTTTCTCTGGCATTGAGTTGTATGAGCTGCTTGTATATTTTGGAAATTAATCCTTTGTCAGTTGTTTCATTTGCTATTATTATCTCCCATTCTGAGGGTTGTCTTTTCACCTTGCTTATAGTTTCCTTTGCTGTGCAAAAACCTTTAAGTTTAATCATGCCCCACTTGTTTACTTTTGTTTTTATTTCCATTACTCTAGGAGGTGGGTCATAGAGGATCTTGCTTTGATTTATGTCATCAAGTGTTCTGCCTATGTTTTCCTCTAAGAGTTTTATAGTTTCTGATCTTACATTTAGGTCTTTAATCCATTTTGAGTTTATCTTTGTGTATGGTGTTAGGAAGTGTTCTAGTTTCATTCTTTTACATGTAGCTGTCCAGTTTTCCCAAAACGATTTATTGAAGAGGCTGTCTTTGCCCATTGTATATTCTTGCCTCCTCTGTCAAAAATAAGGTACCCATAAGTGCATGGATTTATTTCTGGGATTTCTATCTTGTTTCATTGGTCTATATTTCTGTTTTTTTGTGTCAGTACCACTGTCTTGATGACTGTAGCTTTGTAGTATAATCTGAAGTCAGGAAGGTTGATTCCTCCAGCTCCATTCTTCTTTCTCAGGAATGCTTTTGTTATTTGGTGTTTTTGTGTTTCTATATGAATTGTGAAATTTTTGTTCTAGTTCTGTGAAAAATCCCATTGATAATTTTATAGGGATCATGTTGAATCTGTAGACTGCATTTGGTAGATTAGTCATTTTCATAATATTGATTCTTCCTACCCAGGAATATGGAATATCTCTCCATCTGTTTATGTCATCTTTGACTTCTTTCATTAGTGTCTTATAATTTTCTGTGTACAGTTTTTTGTCTCCTTCAGTTCAGTTCAGTTCAGTTGATCAGTCATGTCTGACTCTTTGCGACCCCATGAAGCGCAGCACGCCAGGCCTCCCTGTCCATCACCAACTCCCGGAGTTCACCCAGACTCACGTCCATCAACTCAGTGATGCCATCCAGCCATTTCATCCTCTGTCGTCCCCTTCTCCTCCTGCCCCCAATCCCTCCCGCATCAGAGTCTTTTCCAATGAGTCAACTCTTCGCATGAGGTGGCCAAAGTACTGGAGTTTCAGCTTTAGCATCATTCCTTCCAAAGAAACTCCAGGGCTGGTCTCCTTCAGAATGGACTGGTTGGATCTCCTTGCAGTCCAAGGGACTCTCAAGAGTCTTCTCCAACACCACAGATCAAAAGCATCAGATCTTTGGCACTCAGCTTTCTTTATAGTCCAACTCTCACATCCATACATGACCACTGGAAAAACCATAGCCTTCACTAGATGGACCTTTGTTGGCAAAGTAATGTCTCTGCTTTTGAATATGCTATCTAGGTTGGTCATAACTTTCCTTCCAAGGAGTAAGCGTCTTTTAATTTCATGGCTGCAGTCACCATCTGCAGTGATTTTGGAGCCCCCAAAAATAAAGTCTGACACTGTTTCCACTGTTTCCCCATCTATCTGCCATCAAGTGATGGGACCAGATACCATGATCTCCGTTCTCTGAATGTTGAGCTTTAAGTCAACTTTTTCACTCTCCTCTTTCACTTTCATCAAGAGGCTTTTCAGTTCCTCTTCACTTTCTGCCATAAGGGTAGTGTCATCTGCATATCTGAGGTTATTGATATTTCTCCTGGCAATCTTGATTCCAGCTTGTGCTTCTTCCGGCCCAGCGTTTCTCATGATGTATTCTGCGTATAAGTTAAATAAGCAGGGTGACAATATACAGCCTTGATGTACTCCTTTTCCTATTTGGAACCAGTCTGTTGTTCTATGTCCAGTTCTAACTGTTGCTTCCTGACCTGCATATAGGTTTCTCAAGAGGCAGGTCAGGTTTGTCTCCTTAGGTAAGTTTATTCCTAGATATTTAATTCTTTTTGTTGCAATGGTGAATGGGATTGATTCCTTAATTTCTCTTTCTGATTTTTCATTGTTAGTATATAGAAATGCAAGTGATTTCTGTGTATTGATTTTTATCCTGCAACTTTGCTAAATTCACTGATTAGCTCTAGTAATTTTCTTATACTATCTTTAGGGTCTTCTACGTATAGTATGAAGTCATCTGCAAACAGTGAGAGCTTTACTACTTTTCTGATCTGGATCCCTTTTATTTCTTTTGCTTTTCTGATTGCTGTAGCTAGGACTTCCAGAACTATGTTGAATAATAGTGGTGACAGTGGACACCCTTGTCTTGTTCCTGACCTTAGGGGAAATGCTTTCAGTTTTTCACCATTGAGGATAATGTTTGCTGTAGGTTTATCATATATGGCCTTTGTTATGTTGAGGTAGCTTCCTTCTATGCCCATTTTTTGAAGAGTTTTAATCATAAATGGGTGCTGAATTTTGTCAAAGGCTTTTTCTGCGTCTATTGACATGATCATATGGTTTTTATCTTTCAATTTTGTTAATATGATGTATCACACTGATTGATTTGTGCATAATTAAGAATCCTTGCATTCCTAGAATAAACCCAACTTGATCATGGTGTATGAGCTTTTTGATGCGTTGCTGAATTCTGTTTGCTAAAATTTTGTTGAGGATTTTTGCATCTATGTTCATCAGTGATATTGGCCTGTAGTTTTCTTTTTTTGTGTTGTCTTTGTCTGGTTTTGGTATCAGGGTGACGGTGGCCTTGTTGAATGAGTTTGGAAGTGTTTCTTCCTCTGCAATTTTTTGAAAGAGTTTTAGAAGGATAGGCATTAGGTCTTCTCTAAAAGTTTGATAGAATTCTCCTGTGAAGCCATCTGGTCCTGGGCTTTTGTTTTGGGGGAGATTTCTGATCGCAGTTTCAATTTCAGTGCTTGTAATTGGGTTGTTCATAATTTCTATGTCTTCCTGGTTCAATCTTGGAAGATTAAACTTTTCTAAGAATCTGTCCATTTCTTCCAGGTTACCCATTTTATTGCCATATAGTTGTTCATAATAGTCTCATAATCCTTTGTATTTCGCATTGTCTGTTGTAACCTCTCCTTTTTCATTTCTAATTTTGTTGATTTGATTCATCTCTTGTTTTCTCTTAATGGGTCTGCTAAAGTCTTGTCAATTTTGTTTATCTTTTCAAAGAACCAGCTTTTAGTTTTATTAATCTTTACTATTATTTCTTTCATTTCTTTTTCATTTATTTCTGCTCAGATATTTATGATATCTTTCCTTCTACTAATTTTGGGGGGATTTTTGTTCTTCTTTTTCCAGTTGTTTTAGGTGTAAAGTTAGGTTATCTATTCGATGTTTTTCTTGTTTCTTGAGGTAGGATTTTATTGCTATAAACTTCCCTCTTAGAACCACTTTTGCTGCATTCCATAGGTTTTGAATTGTTGTGTTTTCATTGTCATTTGTTTTTAGAAAGTTTTTGATTTCTCTTTTGATTTCTTCAGTAACCTGGTGGTTATTTGGAAACGTGTTGTTTAATCTCCATATGTTTGTGTTTCTTACAGTTTTTTTATTGTAATTGATATCTAGTCTCATAGCGTTGTGGTCAGAGAAGATGCTTGATATTTCAATTTTCTTAAATTTACTGAGGTTTGATTTGTGACCCAACATGTGGTCTATCCTGGAGAATGTTCCATGTGCACTTGAAAAGAAGGTGTATTCTTCTGAATTTTGATGGAATGTCCTGAAGATATCAATGAGATCCATCTCATCAAAAGTATCATTTAAGACCTGTGTTTCCTTATTAATTTTCTGTTTTGATGATCTGTCCTTTGGTGTTAGTGGAATGTTAAAGTCTCTAACTATTATTGTGTTACTATCAACTTCTCCTTTTATGTCTGTTAGTGTTTGTCTTATGTATTGAGGTGCCCCTACGTTGGGTGCACAGATATTTACAATTGTTATGTCTTCCTCTTGGATTGATTCCTTGATCATTATGTAGTGTCCTTCCTCATCTCTTGTAATCTTCTTTATTTTAAGGTCTGTTTTGTCTGATATGAGGATTGCTACTCCAGCTTTCTTTTGCTTCCAGTTTGCTTGGAGTATATTTTTCCATCCTCTCACTTTCAGTCTATACCTGTATTGAGGTCTGAAATGGGTTTCTTGTAGACAGCATATATATGGGTCTTGTTTTTGTATCCATTCAGCCAGTCTGTGTCTTTTCATTGGAGCATTTAATCCATTTACATTTAAAGTAATTATTGATATATATGTTCCTACTACCATTTTCTCAATTGTTTGGGGTTGATTTTGTAGATCTTTTTCTACTCTTGTATTTCTTGACTATATAAGTCCCTTTAACATTTGTTGTAAAGCTGGTTTGGTGGTACTGAATTCTCTTAACTTTTGCTTGTCTGAAAAGCTTTTTATTTCTCCATCAATTTTGAATGAGATCATTGCTAGGTACTGTAATCTTGGTTGTAGATTTTTCCCTTTCAATACTTTAAATATATCCACCCTCCCTTCTGGTCTGCAGTTTCTGCTGAAAGATCTGCTGTTAAGTGTATGGGGTTTCCCTTGTATGTTACTTGTTTCTTCTCCCTTGCTGCTTGTAATATTCTTCCTTTGTATTTAGTCTTTGTTAGTTTGATTAGTACGTGTCTTGGTGTGTTTCTCCTTGGGTTTATCCTGTATGGGACTCTTTGTGTCTCTTGGACTTGATTGATTTTTTCCTTTTCCATGCTGGGGAAAATTTCAACTATAATCTTTTCAAAAATTTTCTCATACCCTTTCTTTTTCTCTTCTTCTTCTTGGAGCCCTATAATTCGAATGTTGGTGCGTTTGATATTGTCCCTTAGGTCTGAGACACTCCTCAGTTCTTTTCATTCTTTTTACTTTATTCTGCTCTACAGAAGTTATTTCCACCATTTTATCTTCCAGTTTACTGACTCGTTCTTCTGCTTCAGATATTCTGCTATTGATTCCTTCTAGAGTATTTTTAGTTTCCGTAATTGTGTTGTTTGTCTCTGTATGTTTATTCTTCGATTCTTCTAGGTCTTTGTTAATTGATTCTTGCATTTTCTCCTTTTTGGTTTCAAGATTTTTGATCATCTTTACTATCATTATTCTGAATTCTTTTTCAGGTAGTTTGCCTATTTCCTCTTCATTTATTTGGATTTCCATGTTTCTAGTTTGTTTCTTCATTTGTGTAGTATATCTCTATCTTTTCATTATTTTTTTTTAACTTATTGTGTTTGAGGTGTCCTTTTCCCAAGCTTCAAGTTTGAATTCTTTCTTTCTTTTGGTTTCTGCCCTCCTAAGTTTGGTCCAATGGCTTGTGTAAGCTTCATATATGGTGAGATTTGTGCTGAGTTTTTGTTTCTTTGTTTGTTTTTCCTTTGGTGGGAAAGGCTGAGTGAGGTGGTAATCCTGTCTGCTGATGATTGGGCTTTTATTTCTGTTTTGTTTGTTGTTTAGATGAGGAGTCTTACACAGGGTGCTACTGGTGGTTGGGTGATGCCTGGTCTTGTATTCAAGTGGTTTCCTTTGTGTGAGTTCTCACTATTTGATACTCCCTAGGGTTAGTTCTCTGGTAGTCTAGGGTCTTGGAGTCAGTGCTCCCACTCTAAAGGCTCAGGGTTTGATCTCTGGTCAGGAACAAAGATTCCACAGGTGGTTTGTTATGGCATTAAGGGAGATTAAAACAAATATCCAAAAATGAGAAATCAAAGATGAACCCCAGACAAATGGCAGTTATAAAATCTGGCAAATAATAATTAAAATAATGGAATATACACATATACATATACACCGATGAACAAAGTGAAAACAGTCTAACAAAAAATAAAGTATAGAAGATGGACCTGGTGAGCAAAGTAAATCTAAAATTATATTTATCAGTTAAGAACAAAACTAAGTAAAGCACAAACTGGAAAACAAAACTAGAGCAAGGTGCCAATTGGGGAATATAGCAATGAAAATAAAAGTAGCAAATATGTTGAGAGGGAAGGAAAGAAAGAATAGATATGCAAAGTTAAATAGAGGTAGATAAAGAAGATTTATATATATTAAAGATCAACTGCAAGGGGAAAAGAACAGTAGGAAAAAAAACAAAGGAATAAATGTAGAAAAAATAATAATAGGTTTAAAAAATTAAAACTAAAAAAAGAGAGAGAAAAAGAAAAGGAAAACTCCACAGAACTGCAAAAGGCCAACATAGAGATAGAGGTTTATAACAGCAATAAAATGTGACTGAGGAAAAAAAATTGAAAAGCTTAATTAGATTTCATAGTGCCAATAAAATTGACAACTACAACAGAGGAAGGAAAAAAGGAAAAAACAAAAGAAAAGAAAATCCAAAAGAATCTACAGAGCAAGTGAAAACATAAGAATCATAAATGTTTTCTTGAGTCACGGCTGTTAGAGTCCTTTCCCTTGCTGGGAGTCACAGTCCACCTCACCTCCCTCGGATGCCCTCCAACACTGTGCTGATCTCTGGACCTGCTGTGGGGGCAGCTCAGATTCTAATCTGGTCCTACTCCTCTGTGTTCTTGCCTCCAATGTCCACAGCTATCAGGATTAGTGTGTTTTCTTTTGTGGGAGCTCTCAGTGACCTTTTTATATTCCATAGACACAGAATCTGCCTAGTTGATTGTGTGGATTTAATCTGCAGCTTGTACAGCTGGTGGGAAGGTTTTGGGTCTTCTTCCTCAGCCACACTGCCCCTGAGTTTCAATTATGGTTTTATTTCCACCTCTGAATGTGGATTGTCCACCGGGGTTTACTCCTGAGGCTGCCCTGGAGGCCTTGGTCTGCCCCTGTGAGGGCCAGGTGTGGAGGTGGTGCAGCTGTTTGGGTCGCAGGGGTTCTGGCAGCACCAGGCACTCAGGGGAGTTGGTGGCTAGGGCAGCAGGAAATATAGTGCTCTAGAAGGGTATGCCAGCCAGTATTGGCCAATATGCTCCAGTATTCTTGCCTGGAGAACCCCCTTCTATTACAGAGAAGCCTGGCAGGCCACAGTGTACAGGGTTGCAAAGAGCTGGACACTACTGAAGCCTGTGTGCATAGATGCGAAACACTTTTTTGCCTGTGGCAGCTCTGCCCCAGTTAGAGTTGAGCGTGAAGGTGGCGCAGCTGCTTAGTTTGCAGAGACCCTCCTGGCACCAAGTGTGCAGGGACACGGACTGCCTCCACCACGGGAATTATGGCCCTATCAGAGTCTTTTCCCAAGCCTCTTGTAGCTAGCGATCAGAAGGGCTCTGGCCAGTTTATCTCTGCTGCTCTGCTCGTTCAGGCATTTAGAGGGCTCCCTTGCCTGGGGTCCTTCTCTGTTGTTCGGCATGTCAGGCACATAGAGCCGCCCTTGCTGGGTACTACTCTGTAGATCCTCAAGTCAGGCACTTAAAGGAGCACCCTGGGTGGGGTCCTGCCCTGTAGTTCAGTGCCTGGGGTGTTTGATGGGCCAGACTCTTTATTGTTCAGGTGCTGGTGCTGGCGTGTGGGGTGAGAGAGGCTATGGTGATGGCTTTACCTCCTACGTGTGACTCAGCAGTATCACCTTGCTTCCATGGCTGCCTGGCTTTCTTCTACAGGCATTTCCCATTAGTCTCCTCCCTCACCTCCCCTCGATCTCTCTCTCTGCAGTCAACAGCAGCACTCGCCCTGGGATTGCTCCACACTCCCCAAACTCCAGCTCCCAGCTGCTGTGGCTTCCTGGGGACCCTGTCGGGGGTATGTATGGCTGCTGCAAGGACTGATTCTGCCTTACTTAGGCTATCACAAATCAGCTGTTTCACTCTCAGCCTTAAATGTTTCTCCTCTGACTCAGACAATTGCCCTGATGTTGGGATCGGACCCCTGCTTCTGTTCCCCCACCCACCAAGGGCAGGTCCAGTCCTACTAAAATTCCTGTTTTCCCCCCTAGTTCCTTCATCCTACCGAGTTTTTCATGGTTCTATATATTCTTTTCCTCTGGTCAGGTACTTCTGTCCGCTCTCAGCTGGTGTTCTGCAGGCACTTCTGTGTCTGAAGGTGTATTCCTGATGTATCTGTGGAGAGATGTACTCCACATCCACCTACTCCTCCGCCATCTTCAGGTTGAGGTTTTGAATGACTTTTTACTTTTCAATTTGTATTCTCCACACTAGATCCTATTGTTTTCAGTAACTCTTTTGAGTAACCCTAGTCACTTTAAGTGGGTGCTTCCCTGTTGGTTCAGTGGTAAAGAATATGCCTGCTAAGCAGGAGACGTGGGTTTGATCCCTTGGTTAGAAAGGATCCCTTGGAGAAGGAAATGGCAACCCACTCCTGTATTCTTGCCTAGGAAATCCAGGGACAGAGAACTGGGCATGCTACAGTCCATGGAGTTGCAAAGAGTTGAACATGACTTGAAGACTGAGCACGTGCACAGTCACTTTAGGTATTTTTCCAGACAGGTTACATTTATCGAGTAGAGAAGAAAATGAGAAGGGTCTTAGAGAATCTCCTTCTCCTTCTGCCTCTGTAACTCAGCTTACCCCTTGCAAAGTCTAGATTACATAGGTCATGTAGTCTCAGAAAGTGGGGACTTGCAATACTAGGAGCTGGAGTTTATCTCACTCACCCTTGTCCTGCTCTTTGCAATTTCCCAGCCCCTGCAAACTTGCTTAATCATGCCTGTCCAGGCCAGGCATCCCCTCTCCATCTTGAGTGCTGTTCCCGTGCACATGAAACCCCTTAGTTTAGCCTATTAACAGCTAGTGTTACCCACTACTGTTTGTAAAAACTCTGTAATCCCTTTGTTCGAGGCTCAGAGCTTGGGGTGTTAACTCCTCTGGGCTGCTGATGTAATAAATCTGAGTTCTATAACTCTCCAAGTGTGGTGCTTGGTTTCTCCAGTACTGGTTTCTGCAACAGCCCCTGCTTTACAATTTAAGGGTTGTATGATCTTGAGGATTCACTTAATCTCTCTGTGCAAAACATAAATTGGCAACTATTCTAATAACCACCATATTAAGTTGCTGGGTTTCCCTGGTGTCTCAGATGGTAAAGAATCTGCCTGCAATGCAGGAGACATAGGTTCAGTCTCTGGGTGGGGAAGTTCCCCTGGAGAAGGAATGGCTATCCGTGGACAGAGGAGCCTGGCGGGCCACAATCCATGGGGTCACAGAGTCAAACACAACTGAGTGACTGAGCATAATATTAAGCTGTTAGTGAGGACTAAAAGAGAGAAACTGCAAAAGAAATTTAGCACAACCCCACGCATATGTTTAGTTTAGTTCAGTCACTCAGTCCTGTCCAACTCTTTGTGACCCCATGGACTGCAGCGCGCCAGGCTTCCCTGTCCATCAACAATTCCCGGAGTTTACTCAAACTCATGTCCATCGAGTCAGTGATGCCATCCAACTATCTCATCCTCTGTTGTCCCCCTCTCCTCCTGCCTTCAATCTTTCCCAGCATCATGGTCTTTTCAAATGAGTCAGTTCTTCACATCACATGGGCAAAGTATTGGAGTTTCAGCTTCAGCATCAGTCCTTCCAATGAATATTCAGGATTGATTTCCATTAGGATGGACTGGTTGGATCTCCTTGCAGTCCAAGGGACGCTCAAGAGTCTTCTCCAATGCCACAGTTCAAAAGCATCAATTCTTCAGTGCTCAGCTTTCTTAATAGTCCAACTCTCACATCCATACACGACTACTGGAAAAACCATAGCTTTGACTAGAAGGACCTTTGTCGGCAGACTAATATTTCTGCTTCTTAATATGCTGTCTAGGTTGGTTATAGCTTTGCTTCCAAGGAGCGAGCGTCTTCTAATTTCCTGGCTACAGTCACCATCTGCAATGATTTTGGAGCCCCCCAAAATAAAGTCTCTCACTGCTTCCATTATTTCCCCATCTATTTGCCATGAAGTGATGGGACAAGATACCATGATCTTAGTTTTCTGAATGTTGAGTTTTAAGTCAAATTTTTCACTCTCCCCTTTAACTTTCATCAAGAGGTTCTTTAGTTCTTCACTTTCTGCCATAACTGTGTGTCATCTGTATATCTGAGGTTATTGATATTTCTCCTGGCAATCTTGATTCCAGCTTGTGCTTCTTCCAGCCCAGCGTTTCCTATGATGTACTCTGCATATAAGTTAAATAAGCATGATGACAATATATAGCCTTGAGGTACTCCTTTCCCAGTTTGGAACCAGTCTGTTGTTCCATGTCTGGTTCTAACTGTTGCTTCTTGACCTGCATCCCGATTTCTCAGGAGGCAGATCAGGTGGTCTGGTATTCCCACATCTTTAAGAATTTTCCATAGTTTGTTGTGATCCACACAGTCAAAGGCTTTGGTATAGTCAATAAAGCAGAAATAGATGTTTTTCTGGAACTCATGTGCTTTTTAATGGTCCAGTAGATGCTGGCAATTTGATCTCTAGTTCCTCTGCCTTTTCTAAATCCAGCTTGAACATATGGAATTTCATAGTTCATATACTGTTGAAGCCTGCCTTGGAGAATTTTGAGCATTACTTTTCTAGCATGTGAGATAAGTGCAATTGTGTGATTGAGCATTCTTTGGCATTGCCTTTCTTTGAGATTAGAATGAAAACTGACCTTTTCCAGTTCTGTGGTCTCTGCTGAGTTTTCCAAATTTGCTGGCATTTTGAGTGCAGCACTTGCACACCATCATCTTTTAGGAGTTGAAATAGCTCAACTGGACTTCCATCGCCTCCACTAGCTTTGTTGGTAGTGATGCTTTCTAAGGCCCACTTGACTTCGCATTCCAGGTTGTCTGGCTCTAGGTGAGTGATTACACCATCATGATTATCTAGTTCATGAAGATCTTTTTTGTATAGTTCTTCTGTGTCTTGCCACCTCTTCTAAATACCTTCTGCTTCTGTTAGGTCCATACCATTTCTGTCCTTCATGGAGCCCATCTTTGCATGAAATGTTCCCTCGTTATCTCTAATTTTCTTGAAGAGATCTCTAGTTTTTCCCATTCTATTGTTTTCCTCTTTTGCATTGATCACTGAGGAAGGCTTTCTTATCTCTCCCTGCTATTCTTTGGAACTCTGCATTTAAATGGGTATATCTTTCCTTTTCTACTTTGCCTTAATCTTCTCTTTTCTTCTCAGCTATTTGTAAGGCCTCCTCAGACAGCCATTTTGCCCTTTTGCATTTCTTCTTCTTGGGGATGGTCTTGGTCCCTGCCTCCTGTACAGTTGTCATAAACTCAGTCCATAGTTCTTCAGGCGCTCTATCTATCAGATGTAATCCCTTGAATCTATTTGTCACTTCCACTGTATAATCATATGGGATTTGATTTAGGTCATACTTGAATGGTCTAGTGGTTTTCCCAACTTTCTTCAATTTAAGTCTGAATTTGGCAATAAGGAATTCATGATCTGAGCCACAGTAAGCTCTCGGTCTTGTTGTTGCTGACTGTATAGAGCTTCTCCATCTTTGGCTGCAAAGAATATAATCAATCTAATTTTGGCATTGACCATCTGGTGATGTCCATGTGTAGAGACTTCTCTTGTATTGATTGAAGAGGGTGTTTACTATGACCAGTGCATTCTCTTGGCAATACTCTGTTAGCCTTATGATCTGCTTCACTTTGTACTCCAAGGTCAAATTTGCCTGTTACTCCAGGTATCTTTTGACTTCCTACTTTTGCATTCCAGTCCCCTATAATGAAAAGGAGATCTTTTCTGGGTGTTAGTTCTAGAAGGTCTTGTAGGTCTTCATAGAACTGGTCAACTTCAGCTTCTTCAGCATTAGTGGTCAGGGCATAGACTTAGATTACTGTGATATTGAATGATTTGCCTTGGGAACAAACAGAGATCCTTCTATCATTTTTGAGATTGCATCCAAGTACTGCATTTTGGACCCTCTTGTTGACTATGATGGCTACTGCATTTTTTTTCTAAGGGATTCTTGCCCACAGTAGTACATATAATGGTCATCTGAGTTAAATTCACCCATTCCAGTCTGTTTTAGTTCATTGATTCCTAAAATGTTGATGTTCACTCTTGCCATCTCCTGTTTGACCACTTCCAATTTTCCTTGATTCATGGACCTAACATTCCAGGTTCCTATGCATTATTGCTCTTTGCAGCATCAAATCTTGCTTCTATCACCAGTCCCATCCACAACTGGGTGTTGTTTTTGCTTTGGCTCCATCTCTTCATTCTTTCTGGAGTTATTTCTCCACTGATGTCAATAGCATATTGGGCACTTACTGACTTCTGGAATTCATCTTTCAGTGTCCTATCTTTTTGTCTTTTATACTGTTATGGGATTCTCAAGGCAAGAATACTGAAGTGGTTTGCCATTTCCTTCTCCAGGGGACTACATTTTGTCAGAACTCTCCATCTTGACCCTTCCATCTTGGGTGGCCCTACATGGCATGACTCATAGTTTCATTGAGTTAGATAAGGCTGTGGTCCATGTGATCAGTTTGATTCATTTTCTGTGATTGTGGTTTTCATTATGTTGGCCCTCTGATGGATAAGGATTAGAAGCTATGGAAGCTTCCTGATGGGATCCACACAGTCAAAGGCTTTGGCATAGACAATAAAGCAGAAATAGATGCTTTTCTGGAACTCTCTTGCTTTTTCCACGATCCAGCAGATGTTGGCAATTTGATCTCTGGTTCCTCTACCTTTTCTAAAACCAGCTTGAACATCTGAAAGTTCACGGTTCACGTATTGCTGAAGCCTGGCTTGGAGAATTTTGAGCATTACTTTACTAGTGTGTGAGATGAGTGCAATTGTGTGGTAGTTTGAGCATTCTTTGGCATTGCCTTTCTTTGGGATTGGAATGAAAACTGACTTTTTGCAGTCCTGTGGCCACTGCTGAGTTTTCTAAATTTGCTGGCATATTGCGTGCAGCACTTTCACAGCATCATCTTTCAGGATTTGAAATAGCTCAACTGGAATTCCATCACCTCCACTAGCTTTATTCATGGTGATGCTTTCTAAGGCCCACTTGACTTCACATTCCAGGATGTCTGGCTCTAGGTCAGTGATCACACCATCGTGATTATCTTGGTCTTGAAGCTCTTTTTTGTACAGTTCTGTGTATTCTTGGCACCTCTTCTTAATATCTTCTGCTTCTGTTAGGTCCATACCATTTCTGTCTTTTATCGAGCCCATCTTTTTATGAAATGTTCCCTTGGTATCTCTCATTTTCTTGAAGAGATCCCTAGTCTTTCCCATTCTGTTGTTTTCCTCTGTTTCTTTGCATTGATCGCTCAGGAAGGCTTTCTTATCTCTCCTTGATATTCTTTGGAACTCTGCATTCAGATGCTTATATCTTTCCTTTTCTCCTTTGCTTTTTGCTTCTCTTCTTTTCACAGCTATTTGTAAGGCCTCCCCAGACAGCCATTTTGCTTTTTTGCATTTCTTTTCCATGGGGATGATCTTGATCCCTGTCTCCTGTACAATGTCACAAACATCAGTCCATAGTTCATCAGGCACTCTATCTATCAGATCTAGGCCCTTAAATCTATTTCTCACTTCCACTGTATAATCATAAGGCATTTGATTTAGGTCATACCTGAATGGTCCTGTGGTTTTCCCTAGAAAAACTATGTTTAGAAAAACTAAACTATGTTTAGTTAGCATTCTGTAAATAACTATGGCAACTCTTATCAACTATGTTGCACAGAGTGGGACACGACTGAAGCAACTTAGCAGCAACAGCAATAAATTTTTATTTATATAATATTTTTGTAAACTATTTAGCAGCATGCTATTATGATAATTTTCTATTAATATATTCTAGCATTTCTGTCTATCTAGCCATACATACTCTTGCTTGGAAAATCCCATGGACGGAGGAGACTGTTAGGCTGCAGTCCATGGGGTCGCTAAGAGTCGGACGTGACTGAGCGACTTCACTTTCACTTTTCACTTTCATGCATTGGAGAAGGAAATGGCAGCCCACTCCAGTGTCTTGCCTGGAGAATCCCAGGGACGGGGGAGCCTGGTGGGCTTCCGTCTATGGGGTTACACAGAGTTGGACACGACTGAAGTGACTTAGCATAGCATAGCCATACATCAAGCAACTTGATTATTACAGAAATAATTTGAAGTGTATAGAATTTTATAATTTTTAAAGTACTTCACTATACAATAGTATTAGACTTTCTTGGTGGCCCAGATGGTGAAGAATCTTCATGCAATGCGGGAGAACTGGGTTCAATCTCTGGCTTGGGAAGATCTCCTGGAAAAGGAAATGGCAACCCACTCTGGTATTCTTGCCTGCACAATTCTGTGGACAGAGGAGCCTGGCAGGCTACAGTTCATGGGGTTGCAAAGAGTTGGACACAACTGAGCAACTCATATACATATACATAATAGTTCATTTATATGTCATAAATATTCAAAATCTCAGCATTTATGTGATGAATGACAGGTGTTAGATCATATAACCCAGATCACAGCTTGTCACGCTAAGCTATTTGCACTTATCACCACAAAAGTGGTATTTGTGTTTTGTTGGACATTATTACAGATGCAGGGACATTATAGTAAATAAAATCAAGATGCTGCCTTCATTTTACTTAGTTTTAAGTAGGAATTATAGGCAATTAACAAATTTAAAAAAATACTAAAATGTAGTAAAAAATACATAATACTTTGATGTACTATTAGTCCTGTGATGAAAATAAAGGACGATAATGTTATGGACAGTGATGAGAATCAAGATATATGCTTTGGACACATGATCAGGGAGAATACTATAGAATAGGTGACATTTGAACAGAGATCACAAAGCTATGAGTGTACAAGTTGCACAAAGGACAAGGCCAGGAACAGAGAGAGCAAATGTTAAAAAGGCTGACTGTGGAAACAATTTAGCCTGTCTGAGGTATTGAAAGGCCAATGTGCTCTATTGTGGAGAAAGTGGAAGACTGTATTAGACTTGGGTATAGAGACAGGCATTGCTTCTGGGTTAGAATTATGGCTACATGTGTCTGATAATATTAAGATATTTGTTCCCAATTTTACCATGACTAGATTACTTAGGATATAAGCAAGTTATTACAGCTTCTCCTTCACAATACTAACTGAAGTAGTGTGATTGGTGCACTGATAACTAGGATATTTCTGGAGCCAGTCATTTGTTGTATTGAATGTCTTTTTCTGATACATACTTTGCACAGAGAGATGACTCAGGAGTATAAGAAGGCAAAGCATACTCTAAAACATGTGAATGTTGGCAAAAGCTTTCAGGGCCTTCTCCAACAGTGTGTAAATGACATAGACCATGATTCATTCCAGCCCTTCTCCTTTGGGAAGAAGCTGAGTCACTTTGGTAGAACTGATTCCACCCCAAGTCTCAAGTGTATATTTTTGCAATAGGGACTGGTTCAGGTAACTCAGGCTTATAAATGACTCATGGCTTTTCCTTGGCAACATAATTGGTAGTAAAGTGTAGTAAAGCTCAGGAACCTCAATACCTTCATTTAATGGTGTTGCAAAGTGATTTGCTTGCTATCTGTCCGTGTTTGTGAACAGGGCAGCATGGAGCACTGGTTACTGCTGGAAGCCATATTGTCATCTGGAGGACAGTCAGCCCAAGGACAAAGTTGATGTATGTGGGGAGGAAGAAGCTGTGAGAAATCCAGAGAAACATGGCTGGCACACTAACTGACTCCCACCTAAATCCTACTTTATCACACGTCTTTTTAACTTCTGTTGTTTAAAAGAGTTCTCCTTTAATACTTCACCTAGCTTGGTTGGGAATTTCTGTTACAAACAAAAGATGCTAATAGATACACAAAACAGACTTGGCCATGTGTGTGAGACATGGTCACTGGCAGAGCAGCAGGCATGATTCCCATGTGTTTATGTTTAAGATGGGAGCAGAGGATTGAGAAATTCTCCATCTGAGCTCTTTGCAGGCATCATAAAGTCATTCTCATACTAAAACCCCCATTTCCTTATCTTCAGGACACGTATCCAATGTGATAAGTCCCTGTAAGCCTGAGATATGTGAAAGAGGAAATTTAGATGTCAGACAGACAGCTGTTTTTCCTTTTCAAACCCAGGGAAACCTGGTCACAATTCTTTTTTGCATCCCCTTTACTGTTCCTAGATTATTTCTCTTATTGATGAAAATAATTTAAAATGATTTAAAAAGCTGTTCTCTTGATAGTCACAGAATGCACATAATTCTGAATGCAAAAAGGACAGGATCATGTGAAATGTAGCTTCACACAGTCACTCATTTATCAAACATCTTTTGATTCCCTGTGAGATGTTTTACATTCTATCAGTGGTTAACAGATAATTCTTAAGGAACTCATTGGTGGAGAAGAGGAACCAATATAACCACAGTTAAACACAGGATCTCATAGGAGGACCAACTAACCCAGACTTATGAGAGTCAAGACAGCATTCCTGAAGGAAATGGCTTCTTTCCTGAGTATATGGTGAATGCCACTAATTGAAATCACGGTAAACAGATTTCTTAAATATTTTACCAAATTATTTATTTTGTTGTTTTTAAAGTAAACTAATACTTATCATTTTTAAAAGAAATAATTAAAAAATAAACAGCCCAAATATATAAAATAATACGAACAATGTAATACATAAATAAAAAGATAAATATAATATTATATATAATAGTACAAATTTCTAAAAAATGCACCACTATGATTTGTTAGTAAAAATAAATACAACAAAATTTAGTTATGAACATACATATTCTTGTAGAAAGATTTCTACTGATCTTTTCCTATTAATATGCATATATATTTGTGCATATGTGTGACTGTGTGACTCTGTATAACATGTGTAAGTTTTCTTTTTGCAAAAATAACATCACATTGAATTTTAGTTTTTTTGCTTATTGTGTTAGGGATATCTCTTTTGTCATGGAATAATTTACATTGTTATAATGGCTTCCTAAGTATATCTCCTAGTACACATATAGAACTTTTTCTCCAGGACACAAATATGGATAATAATTAGAATATGGGATAATATTCTTCAAAGTAAGAGTATCATTTTGTATCCCTAGTTGAAGCATTTGATCATTCTCTGTGGCCACAGTTCGCCAATGCTGTATTTTGTCTTCTGTTTTACCTTTTTCAATTGAATGGGATAAATGTTGCTATTTTGACTTATTTTACATTTCACTGACTACTACTAGGACTAAATTTTTAAAATACCTTTGGCCATTTAAGTTTCTTTAGCAAGTATTCTCTTTCTATTCTTTGCCTCTTAGATGTTTTATTGTTTGTTGTCATGAAACTATTTTTAATTGATTATAAGGATTCTAAATATGGGTGGCAATACTTTGTTGGTTGTACCTTTGTAGGTATGTTTTGCTAGTCTGTGGGTTTTTTTTTTTTTTTTTCAACTTTGTTGATATCATCCATATTTGTGCCTTTTAAAACACAAATTTTAATTTCTGATATAGTGGAAGTTTTCAATTACTCTTTCTGAGACATATTTGTTATATCTTATCTAGGAAATTTTTTGCTCTTTTGTTTATTAAAGATAGTTCATCTGACCTTTTGATAGTTTAAATATTTTATTTTATACATTTATATCAAAATCTTCTGGGTCTTATTTTTGTATATAAAGTAAGGTAGTAATCAAATTTTCTTTTGTTCCAACTTATTTCAATATTATTTATTAAATAATCTAAAATGATTATATTATACTATGCCATGGTACATACTTGGACAATTTTCTGTGCTCTTGTCCTTTAGTTTTTTGTCAAGTATAATTTTGTCAGCCCACACTGATTTTCTGCTATGGTTTTATATTGTCTTAATATATAAGACAAACCACTTCAGTATTCTTGCCTTGAGAACCCCATGAACAGTACAGAATATGTGGATCACAATAAACTGTGGAAAATTCTGAAAGAGATGGGAATACCAGACCACCTGATCTGCCTCTTGAGAAATTTGTATGCAGGTCAGGAAGCAACAGTTAGAACTGGACATGGAACAACAGACTGGTTCCGAATAGGAAAAGGAGTTCGCCAAGGCTGTATATTGTCACCCTGTTTATTTAACTTATATGCAGAGTACA
>NW_011495076.1:11142097-11142436 GCF_000754665.1 Bison bison bison | reverse complement strand
TTTATACATATGGATTTCCAATTTTCCAAGTACCATTTGTTGAAAAGACTATTCTTCTTCCATTGAATTGTCCTTGTGCCTTTGTTGAAAATCAATTTTTCATGTATTTGTAGGTATTTTTCTGGACTATCCTGTTCTATCGACCTCTTCAACTAATGTATGCCAATACTACACTGTCTGGATTACTGTACCTTTATAACTTGTCTTGAAAGCACATAGTGTAGGTTTAGGAACTTTTTTTCATCTTTCAAGATCCTTTACTTTTCCATGTGAATTTTAGAACCAGCTTGTCTGGTTTGCACATTGACAGCTGAAATTTTGACTGGGTTTGTTGTGACT
>NW_011495076.1:11141606-11141997 GCF_000754665.1 Bison bison bison | reverse complement strand
TTTTCCTATTAATATGCATATATATTTGTGCATATGTGTGACTGTGTGACTCTGTATAACATGTGTAAGATTTCTTTTTGCAAAAATAACATCACATTGAATTTTAGTTTTTTTGCTTATTGTGTTAGGGATATCTCTTTTGTCATGGAATAATTTACATTGTTATAATGGCTTCCTAAGTATATCTCCTAGTACACATATAGAACTTTTTCTCCAGGACACAAATATGGATAATAATTAGAATATGGGATAATATTCTTCAAAGTAAGAGTATCATTTTGTATCCCTAGTTGAAGCATTTGATCATTCTCTGTGACCACAGTTCGCCAATGCTGTATTTTGTCTTCTGTTTTACCTTTTTCAATTGAATGGGATAAATGTTGCTATTTTG
>NW_011495076.1:11136004-11141506 GCF_000754665.1 Bison bison bison | reverse complement strand
TGAAGGAGATCAGCCCTGGGATTTCTTTGGAAGGAATGATGCTGAAGCTGAAACTCCAGGACTTTGGCCACCTCATGCGAAGAGTTGACTCATTGGAAAAGACTCTGATGCTGGGAAGGATTGGGGGCAAGAGGAGAAGGGGACGACAGAGGATGAGATGGCTGGATGGCATCACTGACTCGATGGACGTGAGTCTGAGTGAACTTCGGGAGTTGGTGATGGACAGGGAGGCCTGGTGTGCTGCGATTTATGGGGTCGCAAAGAGTCGGACATGACTGAGTGACTGATCTGATCTGATGAAACTTGCTAAAAGTTTTTAGTAAACTGTTTTTCATTGGTATAGGGAGGTTCAATCTGTTCATATATGTGGCAGCTGTAGGGAGTATTTGTCTCTCTCTCTTTTTTTTTTTTACTTTAGTTTTATTTAGTTTTTTCTTCTTTTTTTTTGAATTTTATACATATGGATTTCCAATTTTCCAAGTACCATTTGTTGAAAAGACTATTCTTCTTCCATTGAATTATCCTTGTACCTTTGCTGAAAATCAATTTTTCATGTATTTGTAGGTATATTTCTGGACTATCCTGTTCTATCGACCTCTTCAACTAATGTATGCCAATACTACACTGTCTGGATTACTGTACCTTTATAACTTGTCTTGAAAGCACATAGTGTAGGTTTAGGAACTTTTTTTCATCTTTCAAGATCCTTTACTTTTCCAATGAATTTTAGAACCAGCTTGTCTGGTTTGCACATTGACAGCTGAAATTTTGACTGGGTTTGTTGTGACTATAAACCAGTTTTGGAAGAAATAGATTCATAACAAAATGGAGTCTTTAGACCAACCACTGAATTTTGTAGAGTTCATCAGATTTTCCACATGTTATCTGTTAATAAAGACACTTTTACTTATCTTTTCTCAATTTGAATTCCTTTTATTTCTTTTTCTTGCCTGACTATTTCATTGGCTAAACCCATAGCAGAAGTTGAACAACAGTGATGAGAGCAGAAATCCTTGTATGTTTCTGACCTTTTGGGTAGAAAATATACAAAATATGTGAAGAATTTTTTTCAATCCTTTTCTGAAGGCAGAGACTGATATTAAAAAATTAAAGTTCAGACTCAGAATCCTCAGAAAATATACCAAGCTTTTGTCTGAAAAAGTCTATGCCCAGGAGTTGAGATTATACTCTATGTGTTGGATTTGCCCTTGAAATATAGCAAAACTGGAATCATATTCATTTTTAGTCAGTTTTAGTCACTAGGTCATGTCCAACTCTTAGCGACCCCATGGACTGCAACACAACAGGCTTCCCTGTCCATCACCAACTCCCGGAGCTTGCTCACACTCGTGTCCATTGAGCTGGTGGCTCCATCCAACCATCTCATCCTCTGTCATCCCCTTCTCCTCCTGCCTTCAATCTTTCCCAGCATTAGGGTGTTTTCTAATGAGTCAGTTCTTTGAATCAGGTGGCCAAAGTATTGGAGTTTTAGCTTCAGCATCAATCCTTCCAATGAATATTCAGGACTGACTTCCTTTAGGGTTGACTGGCTTGATCTTACAGTCCAAGGGACTCTCCAACACCACAGTTCAAAAGCATCAATTCTTAGGCACTCAGCTTTCTTTATGGTCCAGCTGTTACATCCATACATGACTACTGGAAAAACCATAGCTTTGACTAGACAGAACTTTGTTGGCAAAGTAATGTCTCTGCTTTTTAAGATGTTGTCTATGTTTGTCATACTTTTCTTCCAAGGAGCAAGCATCTTTAATTTCATGGTTGCAATCACCATCTGCACTGAGTTTGCAGCCCGAGAAGATACAGTCTCTCACTGTTTCCATTGTTTCCTCATCAATTTGCCATGAAGTGATGGGACCAGTTGCCATGATCTTAGTTTTTTGAATGCTAAGTTTTAAGCCAGGTTTTTCACTCTCCTCTTTCACTTTCATCAAGAGGCTCTTTAGTTCCTCTTCACTTTCTGCCATAAGGGTGGTGTCATCTGCTTATCTGAGGTTATTGATATTTCTCCCAGAAATCTTGATTCTGGTTTGTGCTTCATCAAGTCTGGCATTTCACATGATGTACTCTGCATATAAGTTAAATAAGCAAGGTGACAATATACAGCCTTGACATACTCCTTTCCCAATTTTGAACCAGTCCATTGTTTCATGTTTGATTCTAACTGTTGCTTCTTGACCTGCATACAGATTTCTCAGGAGGCAGGTAAGGTGGTCTGGTTCATTTTAACAAAGCCTAAAACAAAATTTTGATAGCTGCAGTTTACCTCCAATGATTTAACCTTTTGCTGAAAGAAAAGTTTATACTCTACAGAGGAAAATAACATAATCCAGAGTTTTTCCACTACAACTTTTACAATAGTTGTAATATCATTCACTATCACTAGACCCATGAAAAAGTAGAGAAAAATTACTGATAAAAAAGAAATTATTTTAAGTCAAAAGGTACAAATCCAGGTATAATCCTGATATTGGATTTGGCAGAAAATGACTTAAAAACAACAAATTTTCAAAATTTTTTATTTCTGAAAAAATCCTATTTTGGATTTAGAAGCTAATTGAAAGCTTGCTTTCTCTTTCTACTTCTGGTGAAACAATTCTGACATTATCATTAGTAAGTGAATGACCTCATAATAGTAGGAAATGGATCAGTTTCACAAAATTAAAAGAGAAACATGATAAATAGAATTAAAATGCATTATTCTTGCTGAAATTGCAAATTTAAAGATAAATAATATACAATGTTCTGTCTATCAAATTCAGAAAGGTGAAAATAAATCTTAAGATGGCATTCTGTTACTACTTGGAGGCTTTAAATTGTATGTACTCAGCAGCATGACATTATATGCCAGAAACCTTAAGGTTGCTAACATTTTTGATACAAATTTCACTTCCCAAAATATATAATAAGAAAACAATGTTGAGTGCAAGCAAATATTTATATATGTTTGTTTATTCTAACCTTATTGACAATAGCACAATGTGAGAAGCACATACATTTCCTATAAAGTTGGATGATTAATTAATTGCTCATCTTTTTTAAGTATGCAGTCATTTAAAATATTCATTTATTTCAAATAAACAATATACATGTACATGATTGGTGACTCAGATGGTAAGGAATCCACCTGCAATGTGGGAGACCTGGGTTCCCTTCCTGGGTTGGGAAGATCCCTGGAGAAGGGACTGCAACCCATTCAAGTATTCTTACCTGGAGACTCCCCATGGACAGAGGAGCCTGGTGGGCTATAGTCCATGGGGGTCACAAAGATTCAGACATTACTGAGTGACTAAGCACAGCACATGTATGATACATATATACATATATGCATATAATTATATAATCATAAATCTTATATTTTCAATCATTTAAATAAAATTATACTCATGAAACAACTAGAAAAATGTATGTGTGTGTTTGTGCTCAGTTGTGTCTGACTGTAGCCCACCAGGCTCCTCTGTCCATGGGATTCTGCAGGCAATAACACTGGAAGTGAAGTAGCTCAGTCGTGTCTGACTCTTTGCAACCCGTGGACTGTAGCCTACCAGGCTCCTCCCTCCATAGAATTCTCTAGGTAAGAATACTGGAGTGGATTGCCATTTCCTTCTCCAGGGGATCTTCCCAACCCAGGGATCGAACCCAGGTCTCCTGCATTGCAGGCAGACACTTTAACCTCTGAGCCACCAGGGAAGCCCCTGGAGGAGCCTACCAGGCTCTTCCTTCCATGGGATTCTCCAGGCAATAATACTGGAATGGGTTGCTATTTCCTCCTCCAGAGGATCTTCCCAACCCCGGGACTGAACCAATGTCTCCTGCGTCTCTTGCATTGGCAGGCAGATTCTCTACCACTGAGCCATCTGGGAAGCCTTGGAAATGTGTATAGCAATATTAATATTGATCATTTTTAGCTGCACAAAACTATAATTCAAAATTTCTTATATACATGTTTCTGTATCTCCAACAATGCTGGGCTAGAGTGTCTTATCCTCTTTCACACAGAGTTTCTCACTTTCTTGCCCTTGTGCCCTAATATCCTCCAGAATGAGCATGCTTCTTAACTCTGCATGCTAATTAATCTTCACGAATCACTTAAAATTTCTTCTCCTTAAAGAATCTTTCCATAGACCTTCTGGCTGGAAATAATTTTTACTGTGTCTAAAATATCATAGCACATTGTCTCTACCTTCTTATGGCCTTATTACTTGCCATCTTGGACTATAACTATTTATATCTTAATGATTCAAAGAATAGTAGACTTTAAGTTCACTGAGAATAAGGATCTTTTAAAACTTTTTGTGTATTTTATAGCATCTATCTTACTCTATAGCATGTATGTTTAAAAATTCTGTTGAATTAATAAATTTATGAAACATAGATAACAATCAAAATCAATAATTCAATAATCCAGAATGTACTTTGTAAAAATATGTATATATTTCAGGATATTGTCTAATTAAGCTATACCTTTCTTAGACAACAATTTACTATCTTAATAACAGATATATGCATGATGATTTTCACTTATTAGTCATAGTTGTGAGTACTCTATATAAATACTAAATACACTAAGGACTAAATATATTAAATACTAAAAATATTAAATCTTTTATATTACTCTATGGAGAAATTTAGACATGGAGAAATTAAGTAGTTTGGTCAAATTCACACAGCTATCAAGAATTGGAACCTAAGCAGTCTTATTCATGAAATCTTGCTTTTAGATGTATTACAGTGTCATGAGGTTTTCCTGAGTTTTCTAAAATGTTGTATGCCTTTGAATATTAGTGGTTATGAGAAAATTTTCATGCGAGTATAATTAAGGATGGATTACATATATAAATATTTGAATTTTTTAATGTTTACATGATATATGTGTATATACATGAGGATGTGTGTATAAATATACATACATATTTTTTTCATGATGAATGATGTTCAGTGCCCAAACAATTCAAATTAAGTGCTAATACTGGTTTCCCACAGTATCAACTGCCCATTCTATTTGCCTTCATGTTTAATCTTTGTAGTAATTGACTCTAGAGTTATTCCCAGAAAGTCACTTAAATACTGTTGAAAAGTAATTGATGTCTTTGCAAATAAATGCAGATAGTTTATTAGGATAGTATTAATTACCATCCTTCTTATGCAGGAATAAGACTAGAATAAATTTGTTTCTGTGGAAGGGAAATATGGCAGCAACAAGCCTAAAATGATAAGACATGGCTCTGACAGGTATAACCGGGGGAATAATTTGGAGTGTCCTCTCTGAGTTTTGGGAAATTAGGGAGAAACGCTGGGCTGGAAGAAGCACAAGCTGGAATCAAGATTGCTGGGAGAAATATCAACAACCTCAGATATTCAGATGACACCACCCTTATGGCAGAAATTGAAGAGGAACTCAAAAGCCTCTTGATGAAAGTGAAAGTGGAGAGTGAAAAAGTTGGCTTAAAGCTCAACATTCAGAAAACAAAGATCATGGCATCC
>NW_011495076.1:11130084-11135904 GCF_000754665.1 Bison bison bison | reverse complement strand
AGAGACATTACTTTGCCAACAAGGGTCCATCTAGTCAAGGCTATGGTTTTTCCTGTGGTCATGTATGGATGTGAGGAGTTGGACTGTGAAGAAAGCTGAGTGCCGAAGGATTGATGCTTTTGAATTGTGGTGTTGGAGAAGACTCTTGAGAGTCCCTTGGACTGCAAGGAGATCCAACCAGTCCATTCTGAAGGAGATCAGCCCTGGGATTTCTTTGGAAGGAATGATGCTGAAGCTGAAACTCCAGTACTCTGGCCACCTCATGAGAAGAGTTGACTCATTGGAAAAGACTCTGATGCTGGGAGGGATTGGGGGCAAGAGGAGAAGGGGACGACAGAGGATGAGATGGCTGGATGGCATCACTGACTCGATGGACATGAGTCTGAGTGAACTCCGGGAGTTGGTGATGGACAGGGAGGCCTGGCGTGCTGCGATTCACGGGGTCTCAAAGAGTCGGACACGACTGAGCGACTGAACTGAACTGAACTGAACTGAGGGAAAGCTTGGGGATGATGATCATTGCTGGTCAATGCCTGGGAGAGAAAACCAGTAGGTGCTTAAGTCTTAAACGATATTAGAATATTGCTGGGGAGTGACTTCATTTGGGATAATTAATTAGAAGAGCACTCCTAGAATATTCTGAAATTACTTGTGATATCTCACTATATATTATCTTAGTTTCTTGGGAAAAAATTAAAATAACAAATGCAATAGTTGTTTGGCTACAATCCAGGCTATCTGGTTTAGTAATATCCACATCCACTAGAAAAATTTACTCAAAACAGAGGAACACAGCTAAATGAGCTAGAAGACTAGATTTACTCTTCATCATCAAAGATATGTCCAGAATAGTTAACAAATTGCCAATGTCATTTTATCTTTCCAGAAAAAACAAAAACAAAAACAAAAACTTGGAAGTACATTACTTTAGAGCTTCATAATGCCTGTATGTCAACAAAAATAAGTCCATTCAGTGGAAAATGCCATCATAGTTATAATTTTCTTATAGAGAACACTAGCAGGTTGGTTGATATTTTACACTCTTCAATTTGTTTTTATAACATCATATTGTCATGGTCATTGTGGTGGTGTGTCTACAGACCTTATCAAGTTTGCTAGTAGCACATATGGAAATAGTCTTTTGTGCCTCTAACAATTGGGTTATGTATAACCTGTCAGAATATATTCCAACTATTATGGTTTACTCCCAGAGCACACACATGCTTTCTCCAGAATGATGGATATTCTACAAGCCTGAATTTCTTATTTTTATCCAAAAACACATCTTTTCTTTTGAAGCCTGTAAATACCACAAAAAATGACATTCCCATATACGTGTTTTGTAATTCTTTATCCTCAATTACAAATACTAATACTTGCACATGGTACATAATTCTAATGATATAATCCAGTCTTAGTGTTTTACTGCCATTCATAAACTGCTTCAGCAGAACTCCTTGTGATTTACAGCATCAATAGGACCCTTTAAATTACATCCTATATTATATTGTAGGGCATGTATTGCCCTATGGTCTCACATGCAATGTCAGAGACAGAGCGAACAGGAAATGGAGAATTGTGATTTCACTGTAAATCAAAAGCTAAGTGTTGTTTATGAGCACTGGGGTTTTAGCTCATGAGGTCATTTTACTTTTGTTCCCTTATAGCAGTTAACCTGATGTGGGACAAACTTAATCCAATCAATAATTATTTACCCTTTGACGTTTTGGGCATCAATAAGTAAAGGCAAATACTAAACATATAATTTATTTCCCTAAAATTAGTCTGTTATTTAAAAAATTGGCTGGATATTTACTGTAAGAATGAAAGGATGGTGTCAACTTGCTCCAATGTCATGTATACCTGGTAGTCACTCCATAAACATTTGTTAACTTTTCCATTAGATTTAAAAATAAAATTTCCCAGTTAAACCAATGTATTAACTTGTATTTAACTAAGAATATGAAATAATAAAGGTTGCACTTCAGAAGCTATCTATAGTTACTAATGAACTTTTAAAATTTTTACTTTGTACAAAATGTTTTAATAAGTGAAGTCACAGATACCCAAACATTAAAGTTGGATTCATAGGAGACACAGTTTGTTTCATGGCCAAGTATTTGAAGTGATCACATCATCTTCAGTGATTTAAGACTTAAGATGACAACTATGATTTTTTCAAAGCATTTTAGGATAGCTTGACCTTTATTTTTCACAGAATAAAGATGTCTTTTGACCTCAGATTTCCCCACAAAACCTGGGCCCAGTAATCAGTAGTTAGAAATGAGGGCAGTGATAATTTGTAATTCAAATGCAAGCATTTCATCTGAGCATAACCAAATTTACTTACCTGAGGATAAAATAGTGTAAGACAAAATCAGGGTAAAAAGGGAGGAAGAAAAATGAACCATTTTGGTCTTGTAACCATTCCTTAGCTCTGGCATGCACATAGGGAACTATGCCTGCTTCCTAATGAATACTATCTTGTCTCTTCCAGTTGTCATTTGATGTCTCCAAATACTGTTCATACCATAAGCAGCAACTCTGTGAAATTTCCATCAACAAAAAGGTATGTATATAGATGGAAAGAATCATTTAAAAAATAGATTCTCAAGGCCACTTGGATTCAGATAGTCTATAAAGAGGCTGGTTAAGAAATCAAAGAAGTTCATGGGATTCTTTCTATATTCTAGTGTCTAATATTTACCTGCAGGCATATATGAAATAATTCTTGAATAGCTATGGCTACTTAAAATTTACAGAATTGAACCTGTGCAAAGAGTAGTTGATCTCAAACTGACACAAACCAGATAGTCTCTTAATGTTACTCTGAGGAATTTTAAACTGACTCTGTTAAAGCTGAGGTTATTTGCCTTGGGGATGCCTAATGGAAGAGTTATTATAACACTGTCCACAAATAGGGGCCTTGAGAGAGTCAGGCCATAGCACTCCACTGACAGCTGATACACTGGACCATTGCCATGTCACAGAGAGCTCCAAGGTCAAAGGTCATATCTCTCCCTTAATATTTAAATAAAGATACTTGACAAGAGCAAACAACACCTTATTGCCAGTGATGGCTGTTGCTCAATTTATAAGAACCTTTACAAAGTCATGCTAATTCTTGGCCTTCTTAGAATGCATGGTAACATTTCATAAATCCATCTTTTTCAGATGTCCTTGGAAATGACAGTTATAAAACTACAAATGATTTGTAATGCAAAATGGGACTGGCAGACTTTAAAGATTAGGGATCTATGTACTAAAATGACTGTGGTTTTAGCTAACAAAAGGCATAAAGTGCATCAATAAATAGCTGATGAAGTAACTCAAAATTGTTTTAAATACTCTTAGTAAATGCCAGGACAACAACAATAACAAAAAAAAACTTATGCTTATAATGTTAGCAGTAGCAGTTCACGTCAAGATAATGGAGCAAAATTCCTCTGTGTGGGTCTGCTGGAAGACAGATAGCAAACCAGTTATGCTTTTTTCCCTCCTAGGCAGTAGAGGTGTTTTTTTTCTTTTCCTCTTATGTCATTTTTTTATATGCCAACCTGTGAACTTGATATTTTATATCTTTAAGAAACATTGGACAAGTTGAACTTAATTATATATTTTTTCCTTAACTTTTTAAAAAACAAATCAACAAAATGCCTTATCCTATTAACTTAGCTAAGATGAGTCACACATTAAAACCTGATGAAAATAATCTGCATACTTAATCTTCTCTACCAAGATAACTTACATTAACAGGATAGGTTGAGGCTATTTGTTTAAGCAACACACACCAATGGTGTTTTCTTTTTTTTTTTTTTTACCAATGGTGTTTTCAACTGCTTGTTTTCAGGGAAACTGAAAGTCAGGAAATAATTTGAGACAAAACTGGGATGCTGTAACCTGAGTTTTTGAATAATACTTGAAGAAATGACTAAATACTACCTTTTTGTATGATTTTGAAAAACCTAAATGATAATCCTCTTACCCTGCTGCACTTTCAAATATCAAGTATTAATAGAAGGCCTGCCTCTGAAACCATCAGATGCATTCTAAGAGCTTGAATCCAACATGATCTTCTGCTGGAGAGGAAGCTCAGAGCAAACCTGTTTTCAATGCTTTATTTCTGTTTGCTTCAAACCCCTTTTTTCCCCATGTGTCCTCTACTTGAACTTAATTTCTTCCATTTTATTCTCATTTCTCCTCTGCCTAATGACTGTTCAATAAAAATGAGATCGAACCCATAGCTGTGATACTGCTAGGCAAAGGGGGAAAAAAACAATTTAAAATAAATCAAAACCTTCAGATTTTTTTCCTTTATTTGCATTCTGAGAGCTTAAAAGTGAGCCATAAGCCTTTCAATATTAGTGACCTAGAACTAGAATTATAGTAGACTTTTTCTATAGAAGAGCTAATATATCTTTGGAAATAGGAATTAATACATTTTCAAGGAATCTCTAAGTTTTGCTGTGAATAGTTGCATTCATTAGATCAACTTTACTCAAAGTAGGAAGTTCATTTCTCAACATTTCTGGAAACCCCATGTGTGCTAAGTTTAGGTAACTATAAAATATATTTGACCAAAGCACGAAGGAAGGATATTTCCTTCCCTTGTTTATTTTTCCAATGCCGTAAAATATGCTATCCTGTTTACAGTATGTCAGAGTGATGTCATATGCAAACACTAAAACAGATTGTTTCCAGTATGTGGGTAAAAAAAATGACTCACTAGGAGCCCTAAAACCAAAATATTATACTGAGACTGTCTGGAGCATACCAAGTAAGAGAGGCCCCTGTAGAAAACAGGGAGTGACTTACCTGTCACATGGCCAACTTATTCTCATTTCTCACTTAGTCCATTTTATTAAATTATTAGAATGAAAACACTGTACAGGTGGAGTCAAGCTACTCATGCAAGAAAACTGGTCATTTCTAGATATTTTGAGTATTATGTCTGCAGTATATGCCCTTGACATTTATTTATTCACAAGAGCCAAGAAAACTGATGTTTTTGGGGCTCTTTTCATGTAATGTTTATTCAATCACTCATTCATTTATTCACTCAACATTTATTGTTTCCCTTGTATCGGAAAAGTCTCTAGGTACTGTGGGGATAAGATGAACCATACAGGGCCTCCTTCTTTAAAGGCCTAATAATTACCTTGGCATTATACCCTCATCAAATGACTTGGCTTTCTTCTTTATTTTGACTCTCATCCTCTCTATTAACTGATATACTTTCACTGAAAGAGATAATTGCATTTATCTTACCTCAATAAGCTGGATTTCTGCAGGGAAAGAACTATGCTTCATCATTTTTATAACCCCAAGGTAAATGATCAATAAAAATGTATAGAATGAGTGAATGAATAAACAGGATACATGGCAGCAGAATTATATTTTGTGATCTACAGCTTGCTAGTATTCAATCTGAAATACTCAAATTTCCTGTGACACAGTATTTTCAAAAATCTTAAACATTCTTTTATTCCAAACCTCAGTTTGGGGAAATTTCAAAGAAAAGCAGAAGAGGAAGCTCATGATTTGTTTATGGACAGAGGTGCCACTGCTTACTGTGTTGCTATACTTGAGAATAAAATAGACCCAAAGTCAGGATGAGATCCACAGAACTTTCTGCATTTATTCCAATCAAGATGTATCATATTGATGTTTAGAACATTTAAAGCTGTTTAAATGATTCCTCGGTTGTTGTTTCCTTATGCGGTTGTACCTGGTTTGATCTACTGTTTACTCTAATTAACATGCATATCATATGGTCTGATTGTCTTAAACGATTCTTTGTAATATTTCTGCTGTATGTAC
>NW_011495076.1:11080971-11129984 GCF_000754665.1 Bison bison bison | reverse complement strand
CCCACCACCCCTCTGGTTGTAACACAGAAGCTTTTTGAGTAACATATTCTTTTTTCTCTTTTTAATACAAATCCAGCCTGGCAGGCACAGTGCTATGTGGAGACTGGACTGAATCAAAGCAACATTCTCCTACTTTTCCCGTGTATAGGAAGTGATACTAACAAGAATCAGATTTGCCTGGACCCGTAACAGAGGAAACAACTTCTGGCACAGTAATTCTTTGAACTGGAACCATGAGGGCAAGTACTAACGTATCCTTCTATTGCATGCAATGCCTTATGCACCAAAGCAGTTTTTTTGACTGTTGAAACGGACTGAATCAGATTTGTGGTACTAAGTTTTTTAGGGTATGTGAATATTTTGATTTATTTTGAAAGATTCTGTGTTCACAATTCATCTGGTCAGAGCAGGAGTTTTGATTTTGATTCTATGTAATTTACTTATGGAATGGATTTAAGACAGATGTTTAGGAAGAGGTTTTATAAATATTTGCACTTGATCAGAAGAAGAAGACAACTAATAATCCAAGAATATTAATAATCCAATAATGCAATCTTGTATTGTTGGATTAGTATTTGTTAAGCACCCACAGGATTTGGAGTAAGAAGCCTAGAGCCCGTGATCTGCCATTGATTAGTTGAGTGACCTGAAGCAACATAATTAACCTCTGAGAAACTCGCTTTCCTCATCTGTAAAAATGGGGCTAATTATACCAACCTCAAACGGTTGTTAAGGTTCAAAGGATATCATGGAAGTAAATGTGTTTTTCAAACTGTACAGTTGCTAAAATCATGTAATATAATATCATTTTATTTCCATTAGACTGTGAGTTCTTTTAGGGCTAGGATCATGTATTCATCTTTATAAAAATTTCTACACTTAACAATATTTCTGTCATATACCAGGTGCTCAATAAATGTAGAATGGATGCACAAATGAATAAATTCAGGATATTAAAGCCACAAAATTTCCTCTGATCCTTACTCTCAGACAACTCACAGTCTAATAAAGGAGGTGAATATATCCAATATATTATAACATAATTTAAAATTAAACCTGCACAACCTCAGCAATTTTATGTTAATTACTCATCTGGTAATTTCTCTATCCTTGTTTTCTGTGAGCAAACATCTGCAGAACAATATGCAAACACAAATTCAAGCTCACACTGATATGTGCTATTTACAAATTACTCTAAATTTTACCATATGTGCAAAGAGCAATAAAAGAAAAAATAAAAATAAGATAAAAAATCATTTAGAGTTGGAAAAACACTTTAGATAACATATCTAGTGAAGAAAGCAAACCTTTATTATATGCATGCTCTTAAAGAAGATAGGTGGACACCTCCACTTCCTAGTTCCCTATATTTGATGTAGGAACAATGGTCTTCCAGAAAATCTATACTGACTGACCTTTGTGATTTCTCATGATAAAGGGAAAGTAAGTGTAACGTTTAACTCTAGTGAAAAATCTTGAATTGATTAAGATGTCGGTTATAATAACTTACATCTCAAGGATATTTCCTAACAGAAATGTTCTTATTCACAAACCAGAGAAAGCTCTGCTTACTTGCTGCTGCTGCTGCTAAGTCGCTTCAGTCGTGTCCGACTCTGTGCGACCCCATAGACAGAAGCCCACCAGGCTCCCCCGTCCCTGGGATTCTCCAGGCAAGAACACTGGAGTGGGTTGCCATTTCCTTCTCCAATGCATGAAAGTGAAAAGTGAAAGAGAAGTCGCTCAGTCGTGTCGGACTCTTAGCGACCCCATGGACTGAAGCCTACTAGACTCCGTCCATGGGATTTTCCAGGCAAGAGTACTGGAGTGGGGTGCCATTGCCTTCTCTGTCTGCTTACTTAGTAGGTACTTAAATAATTCTTGCTGTATGAATGAACCAGATAACCTCTTGGGTCCGTCTTTCCTCTGAAATTCCTGGAGGATGAAAAGCCTAGAACAACCAGGGGTTAGCTACTCCGCGCTTCTTTGATGCAGCTGCATCTGGAACCTGAAATCGCTTCTCGGCTGGAAGATGGTGTTGAACACTAATTGGCCGCAGCTGCTTTATTGGCAAAGGGACGAAAACACACACAGGTGACTTCAAAGTTCGACTTGGTCTCACCCCCAATTCAGTGTCAGTCATTTGTGTGGCTCTTGTAAGGTCCCAAAGCATTGGGCATCAGATTTAAGCTGGAGGATTTCAAGTATAGCCACCAAATCTATTAAGCAGAGGAATTCTCCTAACAGGATCCTACAGCTGCTGTCTTCATTTTCAGATGCATAATGTTACCTTGTATTTGTATTTCTTCCAAGCACTTTATATCAACACTCCAATAGGGGAAATAGTGATGTCTTTATGTTGAGGATAGAGAAACCAAAGACTAGTTAAGTACCTACTAAGGTGAACCTGTTTAGTAACAGTGCAGTGACAGTAACCCAATGCTGCATAAATGAGAAATCCGGTCAACTGAGTGCCATTCTACGGGTGTTTGGTTTTTTTTTGCTAGAATGCTTTTCTAAAACAGGACATCTGGTACCTACTTGGTGGTTCCTGTTGTTGGAACAGGATTAAAGGTAAAGATGACATATAAATTCTGGATCATTTTATTGCAGTCTGAGAAATGTATATGAAAACACAGTCTCAAACTAAAAAAGTAAAATGAAAAATAATGCTCGTGTTTAGGGCAGAAAGAACCCTAACTCTCTTCCTTCCTTCTTTTCCTTATTTATTCCCCGCCTTGTTTGGTTCCAAAAAACGCAATAGCAGGTATGTAAAAATTAATAATTAAGACTAGGTTCTGTTATACACTTAAAATAAGAATGAAATTGTATTTGTAGAGTTCTTTCTTATTGTCGGTGTGTATGTGATGTGTGTGTGTGTTTAAATGTGATCTTCAAGAAAAGCATAATGTGGTAAGTGAAGAATGGTTGGTATCTTCAGCCCCTTGGTCAGACAGACCAAATTGTGTCTTTTCCTTTTCCAATGAAAATTCTGGCAAACTTGGAAGATATTTATTTCCACCTTCACTCTTTCTCGAGTCTTAAGGTGCTTGTGGAAATTATCTTTTTGTGGAACATGAATGGTGAGCCCTATTTCGATCAGGAAGAGTGCAAGGAAAGTGTTCACGAGGTGCACATGCCGATAGAAACAGGGTTCGGCATTGTTAGTGGAAACAGTTATAAACTGAAATGTGAACTTGTATTCAAAGCACACACAGCAACCTAGGAATGTGCATAGCTTTATTTTAAAGAGGGAAGAATCAGAAAGGAAGACAAATATGTTGCTTTATATTCTTCTAAGATGCTTTTAGCCATTATAATTATTTTTTAAATTAAAAAAAAACTTACTTAAAGCCTATTTACAATTTGAAGCTACTTTTTTCCTCTGAAAAAAATGACATTCTAAATTGGAAACAAAGTTAGGGAAATAAAATTTGAACGATGCTCTCGAGCAACCCCCCAACCCCACCCTCTACCACCAATTGTCATTTAACTGGCTGCCAGCCACTAGCCCAAATTTGAAAAGATTCATGAAGCACGCTTCCTCGGAATTATGATGTCCTGTTTTATGGGACGTTCAGATTCTGGTAGGAATGGAAAGATAGATCCTCTTCAGCATTAACTGAGATATATAAGCATGAAGAATACAAGGGCTGTGAATAACCTGCCTTGAAAATAGGCTCTAAAATTTCATTGTCCTGAGGAGAAATTGAAGAGAGTTTTATGAAAGACAATAGAATGAATTAAAAATGGGTAAGAACACTAGGGGCTACACTGAAAGTAAAAAACTAGCCCATGAAAATACTCTTTTCCTAAATTTGGATGAAGATCTAAACAGTAACAAAACCTAAAGCTCTATTGTGGATCAATTTTTAAAAAGGTATATGTAACAGTCATTATAGAAGCAAATTTCAGAAATTGTTACTGTAAGCAACTGGCTCCCACGGCTATAATACTTTTCTTAAAAACTGTGACCATATTTCAGTGCTGAGTTAATACTATACCTTTGGATTATCAACTTTGTTCACTTTCTTCCTTATGCCTGGAGCTCTTTCTTAAATCATGTAGCTCTGGGTCACGTTGTTTCTCTGAACTCAAACTGATGTCCTAGTTTAAATTAGAAGAAGTTATATTACTACGTAATTGGTAAACACAGTCAGTATACACAGATTTCTCTGAGATTTACTGTGAGATCTCTAACTAGAAAACATATCCTAATTATCATATTTATCATTACCATTGTTTATTGTAAAAAATCATAATTAGTGATTAAAATTAGCTATATATCAAACAGCAAATTAAATGCAATTGTATGAAGAGCAGAGGAAAACTAATTTTAAAACTAAGGAGCACTAGTTGAATGAGACACTCTAATTTAGAGACAACTCTTTTCTTAAAGTAACCCGTATTTGGATACTTTATTACACTGCATTTTCCAGTCTTTGCTGTTTCTCTTTAAAAATGACATTGAATTAATGTTTTATTGTTAAAGTTATGATTTGTGAGAAAACGGAAAATCCCCAATCCCTGCTCCACCCATAGAAAAGTGCTTTGATATTTTATACATAAAACAATTATCTACGACTAAGGTATAATTCAAGAAACAAACAGCTTATGCAATGTCTCCAAACTCCGGTTGCTCTCTTTTACAAATCTTGTCTTTCTTCTTAGATACCTGTAACAGTTTTCCAAAACTGAATGTCAAAGAACTTAAGTCTCCCTCAAGCATTTTGTTGGCTCCGTTCTCAAAAGCATTATTTGCTTGAACAAACCACATATACTCAGGATGAAAGAGAAATTTAGTAGTTGTCTCGCGGACGCTGTCTTAAACAGCGTATCCAAGTTCCGTTTCTCAGATGAAGCATAAACAATAAAACCCCTTTCCAAGGCACTTGCATTTTTTTCCACTAGAGGTCTCTCTCGTAACAGCTTTCCTTTTGTTGGGCTCATTAATTATTTTACTCAAAGGAACAATTCTACCTTTCAGATTGGAATGCTGCACTTAACATGTTATGCTAGAGAAAGATATAATACCTCCTCAGCTTGCTCTCTTCCTTGATGAGTAGATATCAGGTTGACTGAATGAATTATCTTGGGTATTTTATTACACCATGGTTACACTTTGGTAAAGAAGTTTGAACTTTAACCCGATGCTTCCAAAAGTCTCAAAATTTGACCAGTTGCTACAGTAAATATGCCTTATCAAACGAGCACTAAGCAATTACACTTTGAATTCTCCAGAGAACATCCATGATTTTGGTGCCAACTTAGATCATATAATTGCAAGTCTGAATCATCTTACATTCATTTCTTCCACTTTTGCAAGAAAACATTTTCTCATTTGTGTAGGGGTATTTAGTTTTTGCTCTTTCCTTGTATAGCCCTTTTATAGAAAATAAACTATTGAAACATATCCATATTATATTATGAAGGGAACATTTTCTTTTTAATTTATGTTTTCTGGGAAAAATGCTAATTAAGAACTTTGTTTTTAACCCTCCCCCCAATTCTCCTGTTATTAATTCACGCAAAAAGACCAATAAGATTCAACAGCATTAAAACAGAAAAAAATCTAGAATGAAAATGAACCCTGAATACTCTCAAAGAATAATACAAAATCGCATTGAACAGTACTATAGAATGAAACACACTGACATCAGTCACAAAGCCACTTAAATATTCAGAAAACCCAAAGAGTGTTCAGATTTTTGAGGATGGAAGTAGAAAGATAGCACTGTGCTCCTGACACAAAAAATTCAATGGGAAGATGTGAAATGTGAAGAAGCAAAGGAGCGCCTAGCAAATCAATTTTAGTGTTACACTGAAGGTAGAGTGTGTCTGCATGCACGGATACAGTGGCTAAGCACAGAGCAATGCTATATAATGAAAAAGGGCGTGAGGAAATTTGACAAGCTGAAAAACCTACCACCACCTGGCCAGGAGAACACAGACCTCTCAGGCAACTGTTTGGAGAATCAAAAACTGCACTGTAGCAGAAGCAGAAAATAGATAATGCTTTATTTTACGTTATCGAAATTTTATTCTGCTATCCTGAGTTTACCTGATAGCCTTTCCTCCAACTGTAATTTATTAAGCAGCTAAAGTACATGTTTTCTTTTAACATCAGTTCAGACATTGATATGACAACAGCATAATGATATGTTTTATTGATGATATAACAATCAATATTGTTATAGCTGAATTACCTATTAATATGAGGTTGACTGGCACACTTCTCAATTTGAGTGGCTAGATTGAGCAGATATTTTTATAAAGTTTTGGTCTCTTTGTGTCAGTGACAGCCCTCCCCTTCACCTGCCTCCCCCCTCCTCAGAAAAAAAGCACAAGCAGGTGATCTGTTTGAACTATTCAGACGGCTGAAATAATAGCATAGGCATGACAAACAGGAAAGAGTCTTAGAGGCCAGGTTTTTATTTTGCATTTGAAGAGACTGCTCAAAAAGGATAAGTGACTGCTGAGGACCCGGACCCTTATAGGACTGGATTATTTTGGTAGTTGAGAAAAAGACCTAATTTGTTGAAAAACAAATACATGGCAGCTTGGTAGCATCATAGACAGAGGGTATATACTACAGAGATATATAGATTCTAAAAGCTTTGAGAGTTAAGGACATGTTTAATAGCATTTTATTATGGAAAAACTTGTTTTTGAATATTTTGGCTTATTTTAGAGGAATGTAAAATAAGTGCTATTTTTAAGAAAGATGGTTATTCAGGATAGGCATTCAATGCAGGAGGGTTTTTATCTATCAGAGGACACTGTGCCTCTACATGTATTATTTCCTTCCTGTTTCTGTTTCTAATTTATGAACTATTATCTCTGGTTTCAGGCAGATTGTCTTTATTTTTTATTTAATTCAGAATATTCTAATTAATAAGAGGATAGATTGACCCAGTAATCCACACCCAATAAAACCAACAACAAAATTATCCAAATTAGAACGATGAAGAAGGGTTCTATATAAGTGATCCTTTTTTATTTCTTTTCTTTTTCTCTTTCCAAACCAGTTTGTCACTGAGTTTAGTCCACAGTCAAACTTGTGCATTTCGAAGAACAATTTGGAAAAAGGATGGCAAAATAAATTGTCATTAAAACGTAGAAGCTGAACAATTTCTACAATCGAAATTAGTAGTGAAGGGACAAAGCAGACTGACTCTTCGAAGAATACGATATTGCATCTTTATGAGATCTATTCCCCATGTATTTACCTAAGCAAGGTAGTTGATAACTATGTTTCTCTGTGTTTGTCAAATCACTTTTATTCAGACAGATTACTGACATTCTGATGTTGAACTTACTATAGAAGAAAAATATTATAAGCAATTTCCAAACTGTAAAAAGTCACATGTCATTTTTTTTTTAGTAGCCCATTAGATAAAAACAATGTGTTTATTCTATTAGTTACCAGGGAATTATGAAAGTGAAAGTGAAGTCGCTCAGTCATGTCCAAGCCTTTGTGACCCCATGGACTATAGCCTACCAGGCTCCTCCGTCCATGGGATTTTCCAAGCAAGAGTACTGGAGTGCATTGCCACTTCCTTCTCCAGGGGATCTTCCCAACCCAAGGATGGAACCTGGGTCTCCCGTGTCGCAGGCAGATGCTTTACCATCTGAGTCACCAGGGAAACTCAAGGAATACAATTGATTTGAACTAGATTGGTTCAAACTTCAGTGCAATCTTAATAATTAGAAGACTTTACTTTTAATATGTTTTGAGTGAGGGAAACAGCCTAGAACCACCTCCCTGAAATGCTTTTCTCATTTCTTCCTCCTTTTTCATTATTTCTCCCTCTATCTTTTAATCCTTTTTTAATCCCTTTCTGTTTCATTCTCCTCTGACATTTTAGAAAGTTATTTGCTTAACTTTTGTTCCCGCTTCCATTTTAAATCCTGGATGAGTTTCATGAGGTCAGTGAAAACCATTTGGAAGCCAACATAATTCATTTTGGTGATTTTTTAAAGAATGTACTTCTTAATTCATATGTATATATGGATTCCCCCCCCCTTTTTTAGTCTACCATGGGAATAGAACTATTCAGGTACACCCTTACAGTATTAAACAGCTATACATTGTAGTAATCCCTGATCGGAGATAAACATGCTGAGAATATATGGATCAGTAGTGTGTTCCCTCCACTGAGACGACTGACTTTATTGCCTAGGCAGTAAGTTGTGCCTTCTTCCTGTGTGGCCAGGCAGGGTGTGGGTGCAATTTATTAGATAAACCCCGAAATAGGTTTTTGTTTTCCTTTTGGAAATTTGCATGTTTTTTTCTCTGCCCATTAAGCTTTTAACAAGTGTTTCACTTGATGGAGTGATTTATAGCTGCTTGTAAAGGTAAAACAGCACTTTACCCTGCCAGTGGAGTGACTTTTCAGTGACTAAATCATGCAGAAGTTTGTGTAGGAAGAGCAAGAGGCAGTTGGATTTAGCTCTGACTTGAGTGAGCTTAGAAGGAGAATTTGTCTTTTCTTTCTTTAAAGGACTCTTTCTTAGTGGAAAAATTATTTTTCTGAAGCAAATGATTCAAGCCATCTTATTGACAGTTCTTTCAGTCTGGCGGATAACTAAAATGGTAGGAGAAACATAATGATGGAATGTCATTGGCTTTATTTTACTTTTAAAAGGAGCTACTTTATTTTCATAGGACTTTGACATATTTATGTAGTTTCTTTTTCTTTTGAAGTATGAGTAGTTTTAAAAAACTCTTTGTCAGTAGCCATCTGATACATCATTTCAATCGCTTTGTTTACAGCAAAGTCTTGACAAGAGTAAATAAGAATATTGAACTAGTGCAAATGCCTTGAGTAGTCAGCACAGCGAATCATGTATCAACTGTCATCATGAGCTGAAACACATCTACATACTGAGTAGCATGTTTGGTGTGCCTAATCAGAACAGTATGTAATCTGTGAGTACATATGAGGACTTGCCAAGTCAGAATTATTTACAAGTTGCAGTTTGTGTTCTGGAAAGTTTCATAAATGAAGAAAACAATACCTTAAAAAAATAGGAAAAAAACATGTTAGCTTCAGATATACAACTCAAAAAATGAATAACAATTTTTGAGATTTTTATTCAATAGATGCTATCAAACACAGTTTTTTTGTTCAATTCCAATCAAAACAGTTTTCATTAAAATTTCTTTTTGTATTATCTTTTATGCTGATCCTCTACTCCTGGTTCCTTGTGAAAATGACCATGGAAACTCTGCTTGGTTAGTTTTCTGTTTTCCAATTCTCAACTCAAAATGCCAAAGCTGGATTGGTTGACAGCTTAAGTCATATAAAAGAGTATGTCTGTGGTTGTATATTCCATATGGGTGAAGGTAAACCTTGCTTGTTGAAGGTAAAACGACATGTGCAATATTAAGAAGGGCATAGATGAATTCTTGAAGGAGAAGGAAAGAGACAGTAAAGTTTAAGAAAAGCTTGGAATTACCAAAATTTATTTTTAAGAACCTCAGAGTCCTCTTCTATATCCTTCTTTCTGCTTCAAACCCTCGGTGTTTGTATGCTTTTTTTCTTTACATAATTTTTTTCCTGACCTCACTCACTCTTTTCATCCTGCTTTTAAATCATTTTAATGACCATTAAATTGTTAAATAAAATGGGACAAAAATGTGTCTTTGATATTTTAGGAAAATTGTACCTACTTCATGTCCCTAAATTCATATTACAGATTATTTCCCATATATTAGTTTGTGGGAGCTCATTTTGCATGCGTATGTGTGTGCGTGCTCAGTTGCTTCAGTCATGTCTGACTCTGTGCGACCCTGTGGACCACCGGGCTCCTCTGTCCATGGGATTCTCCAGGCAAGAATACTAAAGTTGGTTGCCACGCCCTCCTCCAGGGTCTTCCCAACCCATGGCTCAAACCCGCATCTCCTGTGTCTCCTGTATTGCAGGCAGATTCTTTACCCACTGAGCCACCTGGGAAGCCCTCTTGCATACATATATGTATTTTCACACACAGTATTAAAAGTTAGATCTCTATTTGAGTAGTTTAATTCTATGTTTATTAAATAATAAACAATCATGATAAGTAATATGGTATTTTGGGGGTTTGGGGGGTTTTTGTTGTTTTTATAAGTAGTATGGTATTTTAAAAATACAACTTTGAAAGAAGTAGCTAATAACTGATAAAAGATAATAATTTCATAGAGTTCAAGTCACTTTTTCTTCTATTACATCTGAAGGTAGCTGGAATATTAAATATCAAAATATATTTTGATACAAACTATGTTTATTTTGAGTATCTCTTCTTAGAAAAGATTTTAACTTATGATAGCTTTTCATTGTCTTGTTTTCACCTTATTTTCTCTTATTTTTCACCTCTTGTGATAAATTGTTTCACACGAGACACAGCTAGATAGAAGAGATAGGGATAAAGGCATTTTGTGGTAAATAGGTTATCAGTTAGTAATTATATGTACATGAGGTTTTCTTTTTAGTTGAACAATAGCATGTCTAAAACTGTCTTTTTTGAAAAAGGTTTGCAATTTTATGTCTCACACTGCTTAATAGTTATCACCTAGAAACAGTCAGTAAATAGATCATGTAAACTTCTTTAAACTTTGTCTTTTAAGTTTAACCCTTTCTTCTTTCTGTTAACCCTTTCTTACCTTCTGATATTTCAGTTTGTTAAAATCTAGTATCTTTTCTTAAATTCATGCTGCCGGATTACTGTGAGAATCATCATTAAAACAGCTTGAAAACATGGCATTGATCAAACTTGATTAGAAAAGTTAGGGCTTTTTCTGCCCAGGAAAATATAAGATTTTATGTAACTTTGAAATAAAGCTTCAAAATCTGTACTGGTAGAGAAAAAAGCAGAGACCAATCTCTTTCTTGTTTAGTAAGAACTTCACTTTTAGAAGTTCGGGCAACAATATTGGATAGTGATGCTCTTTGTGGAATCTTACTAAGTGATTGCTGTGTCTGTAGGATATTCGAAGATACTGGTAAAACAAATAGTTCTAGGTAATTAGAAATTTCAAGTTGCTAATCATTGTGTCGGGAATAATGTGGATTTGGGAACATTTTTGATTTGTTTTTGCTTTGTCTAAATGCTTGCTGCTGCTGCTGCTGTCGCTTCAGTCGTGTCCGACTCTGTGCGACCCCGTAGATGGCAGCCCACTAGGCTCCTCCATCCCTGGGATTCTCCAGGCAAGAACACTGGAGTGGGTTGCCATGTCCTTCTCCAATGCATGAAAGTGAAGAGTGAAAGTGAAGTCACTCAGTTGTGTCCTACTCTTAGCGACCCCATGGACTGCAGCCTACCAGGCTCCTCCGTCCATGGGATTTTCCAGGCAAGAGTACTGGAGTGGGTCACCATTGCCTTTTCTGGTCTAAATGCTTAGTTTTGTGTGTTTTGTCATTGTTGCTGGTTTTGTTTTTTTTTGTCTTCAGACAGATACATCTTAAGTGACTGGTTGCATGTGTGCGTGCTCAGTCAGGTCCATCTCTTTTCAACAGATGTGTGGTAGCCCGCTAGGCTCCTCTGTCCATGGAATTTTCAGGCAAGAATACTGGAATGGGTTGCCATTTCCTACGCCAGGGGATCTTCCTGACCCAAGGGTCAAACCTGCATCTCTGTGTCTCCTGGATTGGTAGGCAGCCACAGTCTTTTATAGTGAAAATGGGCGAATGTGCCCCAAAATCTCATTTTCGCCATTAAAAGTGGAAGAAATTTAAAATTTTATAATAAATGTGATGGTTTAGTTACTAAGTTGTGTTTGACTTTTGTGACTCCATGTACTGCAGCCCGCCAGGCTCCTCTGTCCATCCTCCATGGGATTTCCGCAGCAGAAATACTGGAGTGGTTGCTATTTCCTTCTCCAGGGGATCTTCCCAAACCAGGGATTGAACCTCAGTTTGCTTAATTGCAGGTGGTCTCCTACCATTGCAGGTGGATTCTTTGCCAACTGATCCACCAGGGAAGTCCTATAATAAATAGGATCAATATTTAAAGGAATAAATGGAGAGTTATAAATACAAAGTTTTATATTAATAACTCAAGTGTTCACTCAATAGAAAGTTACTCTATCAGTCCTTGTTTTCAAGTATTCTTAATAATCCATAGCTTTGTTTAAAATAGGTTCTGATAGTAGAAAACAGAAGAAATTTTATTTTTTATTGAAAATAAATGTCCATTAAAAAATATGACAATACTTATGAAGCCAGAAATTGTATTACTTAAAGATATAAAGAACTTAAAAGCATAAATTTGCTAATAAATTATCAAATACATACTCTCCATTGAAATAAATAAGAATAAATTAAAAATGAGTATTGTAAGATTAGTTATCCCATTTGGAGATGAGCATGTTTCTTGTAGAGGTCTGTTCCAGAAACATTTTTTTAGTGCCCACTAAGATTGTGAATCAGACCTAATTAGTGCTTTTTCTTTTTTTTCTTCTTTTTTCAAACTTTAAACTTCTTGCTTTATACTGGGGTATAGCCGATTCCTAATTAGTGCCTAACTATGTTAAAATTCTGAGACTTTTCAAGTACTCAATCATACTCAGTACTAAAGATAGTAAAATAATTATTTTGAATGCTATTTAAGAAAAATATCCCTTATGCAGAAAAAAAAAAGCAGCTACTATACTAGGATAAACAAAGTGCTGTCTGTGTTTTAACGTGCCTTTAAGTGTGAAAGGATGACAACATTCCAATGCTCTGTGTGGGGTATGCAGAATGCCATGCCACGGGCCCCCTGACCTGATGCTGGAAAAGACTGAGGACAGGGGGAGAAGGGGATGACAGGACAAGGTAGTTGGAGGGCACCACCGACTCAGTGGACATGAGTTTGAGCAAACTCTGGGAGACAGTGAAGAACAGGGAAGCCTGGCGTGCTGCAGCCCATGGGATCACAAACAGTCGAACACGACTGAGCTACTGAGCAACAACAACGACAGCAGCACTGCTCATTGGTAACTACATAGTCACTAATAATTCTGATGGCTGACAAAATAAATACAGAAAGCAAGCAAGCAGGCATAATTTTCTTCAAAAGTACATCTTGCATGAATTTTCACTTTTGAGCCAGATATTTTGGTGTTGCATAAGCACAGCCTACATGTACTTTATGAGCTATGAGCTTAACTTAGTTTATCATATATGCAAGATTTAGCCCAGGTGCTGTTTATCTGCAATAAAACCCAACTTCACTTGAAATATAATTCACCGGTTTTTTTTAAGATTTTTCAAAAAAACAATGATTTTCAAAATAATCCTGATCATGTGTATGTATAATGAGTTCCATTTTGGATATATAGAAATGAGGACTCAGAGAGAGGAGATGGCTTTTCCAAGGCCAGATTACTATTAAAGAAATAGAACTAGGTTTAGACATTGAGATCTATTGAACCTGTGCTCTTTTCTGTTAAAAATATTGCCTTTTACATCAGAAGGTATATTTGAATTGCCTACCATAGACTTCATTTAGATAAACATATACGTAAAATTAAGTCATTGAAAATAATTGAACTCTGTACTTTTAGGGAAAAAGGGAATATGAAATGTATTAGCTCTTAGCAGGTGGTAGTCCCAACTAAAAGAGCCAGGGGGCACTCTATCAGAAATTCCAAAAATATTTGTAAAATTGTCACAAGAAAAATCATCGCTGGATTCAGATACTAATCTTCACTTCTAGTCCAGAATTCATTCATTAAAAAACAAAATTTATATTTCTCATAGTAAAGAGAAATATAAAAGGTATCTGTTTAAAATGCCACCAGAGAAGTTGTTCAAAGTTTGTAAAACACATTAGTTAATAATGCAACCACGTAGACAGTTGCCTCAATGCCTATTTAGGAATATTCATTAAAACACTTGAAATTTCTAAACTGACTTGATGAAAATCCCAAAGTATTCCTCAGAACTTTAAAATAATGCTAAAAACTAAGAAATGATAAAACTTAAGAATACAGAAACATACCTAATGATGATTGGTCTTCAACATTGTTTTTAGAGATCCCTAGTTTCTCTATTACTATTTGCCTTGTCTAAAAAGATATAGTGAGGTTTGGTTTCCATGGTGACACAACTCTTTTCATACATATTTATCTTTGAAATGCCAGAAACCCACCCCTTTCTATCAAAGAATGCTACTTTGGCGCTTGATAATTGAAGTTAAAGCTGACTTATTTTTTATGTCAGAGTGTTTTAAACAGATCCCTCTATCACTGAACACTGAGGAGCATTACAGGCATTTTCTCATAAGCAGTTTATTTCATACATGACTTCTGAAAAATACTTCTGGTTTTTAAAAACTGGAGAAGACTTTGCTTCCTTTTTTCCTTCAGTCAGCACCACAGGGATTCCCAGCTAAGCTTTCAAAATGTTGCAGAACATACATTGCATAAAGCACACAACCTTCAATTTTATTAATACAGTTTTCAAAAGGAGAACATGCACATCTTGCCTTTGCCAATGATCAGAGAGCAATGAAGTCATTACTTAGTATGAAATTAATATTTTGGAAAGCAAAATGCTTAACTTTTACTCCACTTACTGTCTTTTTAAAGTTGTCTAATTTACTTGCGGTCTGATGAGAGATTTCAGTTTTCCTTATACCAAGGTTCTTTTAAAAATAAACCCCATAATTGGGTATATACTTATATCCTCTTAGCAGTTTCCCCCATTGTTTCTGTACCATATGTGACTTCTCATTGACAGTGTTCTCATTTTGAGGTCTATGTTTCAAGGTCAGTTTATTAGTTTGCATGTTAAAACCACTCAAAAAAGATAAAAAATATAATTAAAGCAGTAAATGGTTATTAACCTGTCTTTGTTGAAACACAACTATAGTAATATATTTAAGAAATGAATGAAAATATGAGTTAAAAAAAAAAGCTCATCCACTAATAAGACCTGTTTAAAAACCCTTTAGAATATATGAAAGCAATACAAAAGGTAAAAGTCTAAGGTGTCACTTAAGAAATTAAATTAGACCTAGGTAATTAAAATACCTCTCTCCCCTATTAGGGTACAGCGTTCAGTTGCACTTATTTATTCCTAGGAGAAGTGAGGGAACCTGAGTGTGGTACAGCTAAATGGTTTTTGTCAGTTTCCTGAGCATCATTTTAGGCATTTACCTCTGAGAATGCCAGCTTAGCTCTATGATTTTTATTTTTTGTTTGTTTTAATTTTTTATGCTTTGATCTTTGTTTTCCACAAATACATCTTTATAACTAAAATTTCAAGAATAAGAAGGAAATTTTTTCAAAATTTTGTTCATGTGTAATGGGACTTATTCCAATTTAGTTTGTTCTCCTATTTTCACATTTTTCTTAACAAGATGAAGCAATCTTCTTTGAAGAAAGTAAATTCTTTGACTGGAATGCTTACAAATGATGAGATTTTTGTGGTGTTCTGTGTACATTCTACTATGTCCAGAGACATTGCAGCTTTCACCAATATGCCTAAAGTTAAGTGAGTAGAATGGGCTATTCAGAGAAAACTTGAGACATTAAAAAAGAATCTACCACTTTAGAATCTGGATTTCAAAGCTCACACATTTATTACAAAATAACGTATTCTTTCACAGAAATGAGAAAACATCAAAATATGAAGAAATGTGAATAAGTCTTTGAGTTGATACAAATCATAAGTAACAATGTTTGACACTGTGCTATATTTTAGTTCAAATTATCTTATTCACAAGTACAAACTAGGGTGTCTTCCATGTTGTGGTAACTTCTCACTTATTAAGAAATTATATTTATACACACACACACACAAAGTCACCAGTAAAGGTAAATATATAATTAAAAATGATAGTATAAATGTTTATTCTTCTTTTAATTGACTTTAAAATTATGCAAAAATAATGTATATAGTTTTATCAATGAGTGTAATTTACATGGAAGTGCAATGCATTTGACAATAATAGTACAAAAAAGCCTGGTGGGAACAAAGCTATATTGAAATAAGAAAGTGATACCAATTGTAACTAAATCCATAGAAACAAATGAAGAGAACCAGAAAGCTAATATATAAAATTCTGCAAGTATATGCTTGGTTTTCTTTCCTCTCTCAATTTTTAATAAACAAAAAATTATATACAGTAATAAATACCATGTTTGTTGTGTTTACAATATACATAAAAATAAAATGTATATCAATAATAACATAAAAAGGAGAAGAGGGAATAGAGTTATAAAGGAGTAATGTTTCTATATTATAATGGAATTAGTTTGGTATAAATATAGAGATGCTATTAAGTGTATGTTAAAATGCTACAGGAGTTACTAAAAAATAAATGAAAACATACAGTTAAAAATTACTAGAGGACCATATGTAAAATAGATACCAACAAGAATTTTCTGTATGGCTCAGGAAACTCAAACAGAGGCTCTGCATCATCCTAGAGGAGTGGGATGGGGAAGGAGATGGGAGGGAGGTTCAAAAGGGAGGAGATATATGTATACCCATGGCTGATTCATGTTGAGGTTAGAAAACAACAAAATTCTGTAAAGCAATTATCCTTCAATAAAAAATAAATTTAAAAAAATTTCTAGAGGAATTAATATATTACACAAGAAAATATTCAATTAATGCAAGAGAAGATTGAAAAGGATAAACAGAGGGACAAAATGCATGAAGCATAAAATAACCAAATAGTAAAATGCCAGAAATAAATCCAACCATATCAATAATAACGTTAGGTGAATTAAACAATCCAGTCAAGAGGCAGAGATTGTCATACTGAATTAAAAAAAAAGAAGATTCAGCTACATGCTGTCTATAGGAGACACACTTTAGATTCAACCATACAAGCAAGTAGAGTAAATATAAAATTATGGAAATATATATATATATATATATAATACAAGCAACAACCATAAAAGAGCTGGAGTGGCTACACCATCAGACAAAATTGACTTTAAAACAACAACAAAATATCCCTAGAGTTAAAGAAAGGCATTTTATAATGAAAAAGTCTCAATCTATCAGGAAGCTCTAACAATTATACACATATATACAGCTTACAGCACAGTTCCAAAATTCACGAAGCATAAATAAACAGATTTGAGAGGAAAAATAAGCAATTCCACAATAATTGTTGGAGAATTCAATATCCCACTTTTAATTACAGATTAGAGCAAAATAAGTAGATCATTGAGAATATAGAGGATATGAAGAATATTATCAACCAAAGAGACCTCATAGACTTCTACTGGACATTCTACTCCAGCACAGTAAAATATACGTACACTCTTCAAGCACACCTGTGACATTCTCCAGAATGGACTATATTCTAGGTCATACACAAGTCTTAATACATCTAAAAGGGTTAAAATAGTAAAAGTCATGTTCTCAGAACATAATGGAATTGAATTAGAAATCAATAACACATGGAAAATTTGGAATTTTACAATATGTGGAAATTAATCAACATATTCCTAAATCATTGATTGATCAAAGAACAAATCAAAAGGAAAATTATAAAACACTTTGAGATTAATGAAACTAAAACACATACAAGAACTTATGGGCTACAGCTAAAGTTATGCTTACAAGGAAATTTAAAACTGGAAAAACCTATATTTATAATTTATTGTGAGTTTATGTATTACTTTTAGAGCCAACTTGTAGATGATGGTTCTACTGTTGCATTTGTAAATTTGTAATTTTTGCTTTTGTACTTTTTTTAACTCAATTTTTTTTTTCTAACTTTGGTTTTAGTTCATCTAATCCCTTGGAAAATGTTCAGTTTGCTTATTTTATTTTCTTAGTAATTAATTAAAGCTTTGAAATTGATGGATTAATCTCTATACATATTTTTGGCCACATATGTTTTAGTTTTGCAATGTTTTTGCTTCTTTTTTTGAATATTATATAATAGAATTTTCATTTTCTCTCTTTGTACAAGGAGTTATTATTTAAAAGTTCCCCTCCCCCCTTTCATGTCAGTACTTAGTTTTTACTTATGGCAATGTGGTCTAATAAAGGGTGATTTGGGAACATAAAATTGAACCAAACTTTATATATAAATATATTTTCCACTTAAATCTATGGACACATAAACATCAAATAAATCATGATTTTACATTATTTTCTTTACTTTCAAGTAAAGTTTTGTACAACTTTAATTTCTATTTTGTAATCTTGGTTTTGATGCTCACTGCTCCATTTTATCGGAGAAGGCAATGGCACCCCACTCCAGTACTCTTGCCTGGAAAATCCCATGGGCGGAGGAGCCTGGTGGGCTACAGTCCATGGGGTCGCTAAGAGTCGGACACAACTGAGCGACTTCACTTTCACCTTTCACTTTCATGCATTGGAGAAGGAAATGGCAACCCACTCCGGTGTTCTTGCCCGGAGAATCCCAGGGATGGCTGAGCCTGGTGGCCTGCCGTCTACGGGGTCGCACAGAGTTGGACACGACTGAAGCGACTTAGCAGCAACTCCATTTTATACCTACCATAGTCTTCATTTTTTAACTTACTTACTTTGGATCCTTTGGGTGGCATACTTCTGAGTTTACATATCACAAGCTCCTTTTATTGACTTTACACAATTTGACGAGGTTTATAGTTCTGAGTTCATAAAAATGTTTCCATCAAAATTTTGTACACATTATTTTTTCATGTGTTGTTACTGAATATTATAGAGCAAAATAGTTTTTGTCTTCTCATATACACCAGGATTTATTTCTTTGGGGGTATTTGGAAGATGGTTTTTGTTTGAGTTGGAGGTTCGCAGGATATTTATTCATCTTTAAATTCAAATATGTCACCAGGAAATTTTACCTGAGGCTCTGGAGGAGACCTTGTGTTCTATATCCTCAGGTCTTCAGTTTTCTGAATTACATTTTCCTTTTTTGTTTGAGCCCTCTTATCCCATTGGTAGTTATTACTGGCTCTCTTTAGTTACGATTTGTCTTTATATAATACTTAATATCCATATATTTAATATCTCCTGACATCCCTGCCTACTACATTGTTTTATTGTCTTCATATCTTGGTCTTTTCTCTATTTTCAGGAGGATTCCTTAAGTTTGTCTGCCACATCCCTATTCACTTTTCTGCAATGTCTGTTCTAATCTTTACTGCATTTAATGAAAATTTAAACTGTAAAATTTCATTTTTAGCCTGGCGATCCTAATGTTCTCTACAGGTCCTTTTTCAGCTTGTTCTTATGTCTCCTTGTTTCTCATTTCAACCTCTGTGGTCAAACATTTTGCCAGTTTAGGCTTCTGTCACAGAAAACAGAATTCATTTTACTTACCTTTAGTCAAAATGGATGTATTATAGGGTATCTGTCTTACAGACTTGCCTGAATATCTGAAGAAGTACATTGCAGGTTGAGATTTCAGGCGTGACTCTGTAACCACATCGCAAAACTTGGTCACCGCAGGAGATGACACTTCCTGTTTGATCTTCCGATGTGGAACATGGCTGCTGCAGCTCCAGAACTATGCTGCCACTAGAACAAACCAGAAACCACTGTGATCAATCATTAAGGCACTGCTATAAGGAAACTGTCTTACTACCAGCTCCAAACCAATGCTTTCCATGTTGCAATCTGTACAGCAAAACAGATGCCATACATCCTGCCTTGACATCCATAAATCTAGTGCCAAGGCACTGGGACCTCTGCTGATGGCACAGCAGAAAATAAAGCACGTGCCTCTGACCATACTTGCCTGTGGAAACAGAAAAATAAAACACTTCTACCATCCAATTCTTGTTAGAGCATATCTAAGTAGTGGAATCATTCACATCCAGCAACTTAGCTGTTGTGGGTTCAGTGGGGGAAAAAAATTAGGTTTTTAGTTTTCTAGTATCAGAAACAATCTTGATAGGCATTTATTTGGATGTTGAATACTGAGCCACCATATCTACCTCAATTCACTGCTTTGGATACTCAACTTTGATCAAATCCTTCTGCTCAATCCTAACCTTTCAGATAATAGCAACGGAACGGCAAAATATTTTATGCAATACTGCAGCTTTTAATGTACAAATAAAATGCTTTCACCTTCTGTCTTAAAAAGGAGGCCTAAAATCCCAGTAGTCACCACATCCACAAACTGGTGATAGTCATTTCCCACATTCAATCATAGTCCCATCTTGATATTCTTTAAATATGGACAAAATTGCAAACTAAACTGACACCAGCTTGTCTTATATAAAATGATTGTTTTATGAGGAAAATAAAGTTGTTCAGCAAAACTGTTATAAATACACAAAGAAGATAATATGAATAGTTATTTTAGTCCTTGTTTATGCAAATGGTCACCAGGTCTTAATTATTATTTATAACTTTCTTCATTCCTAAACCCTTTTTCAGGTCTCTTTCTCCCTGGGCAACATAACAAGCTGAGATTTTAATGATGGAGTGACCCAGACCTTCACACCTGAGGAGTCTGAGCCTTCACTGATACTGCATGCTATTTCATTAAGTTTTGTAGTTGAACTTGGCAGAACCAGATGTGTTCTAGAGGATTTCCTGAGTTGATGGTATGCTTCACCCTGCCCCACATGATAGCAGTGACCCCTGTTCCCCTTAGTAATAAGGATTAATCACCCCAGAAAACACAATAATCCCCTTTCTCTCTGTTGCTCCAATGACACGCATAGCTCAGTATTAAAAGGTGGAAGTCTCAAGTTTCAATTAAAAAAAATCATTGATGTGTTCCTGGTGGAAGGATTCACCTCTTGGGTATCAAGTCCTCTAAACCATCAGAAGCAAAGCCTCAGAAATGAGGAACAAAAATACTGGGTTATTAAATGTACTGAAGCACAAGTGCCATTGGCACTTCCACCCCTTAGTGCCCAGACAAGTGTGTTCCAACTATATGAGAAAAAGGAGTGCACATCGTTTGCTGGCTGCAAGTACGTCATCCTGTAGGAAGCACTCTATCTTAGCAAGGCACTGACTGACAGTTTTCAGTGGTCTATGCTATCTTTATAACAGGACCATTGTTTCTGAGTATATGCTAAAAAGGATGAATGCCTCAGGAGTCAGCTGACACACTTTCTCTCCTATTTCTCCTGTGTAGTGAATGTCATGGCCAGTCAAGAGTTGTGTTGTGTGATGATACCATGATTTAAAAAGCAAACTATTTAGTAAGTCCAAAAATGCTGTTTACAGGGTAGGCAGTAAAGGCAAATCCGTATCCAAAGTCAGCCCGTGCACTCACTAGTTAGTACACCCTCTTCCTCTTCCATGTAGGAGGAATCCAGTGTAATCACCCTGTCCCGTTTACTGGCTGTAAACCCATTTACTGCCCCACCTGGCAATGGGTTTACAGGTTACTTAGCGCCCACAACCAGCAGCAAAGATTCTTGTTTTCCATTAACGATGGTGATTATTTAGGTAACTTTTGGCCACTGATGTGTCCCCTTCTAAAGCTAACAAGATCATTGCTGCTTTCAGTTTTACTGCTTCAGGGAACCAATCAAATATTATAATTTTCTGAGTGTTTCTAGTACCAGCATCCATCACAGTACAGTGTGGAAAATGGAATAGCATTCCAGGTAGTTAAAGCCAAAGGATTTATTATAAGATCTTAAGTGGCTCATAGAACTGTTAGACATCCTGAAGACAATGAGTACACCTGCCAGTCATAGCCACAAAGATAATATCAAGACACTAGGGTGTCTACTAATGTTGTTCTACTAGTATTGTTGCCACAAATCTAAATGTCTCTTCTGTGAACTTGCTGACAATAAAATTAAGACAACTGCAACATTTTTGCCTTTAAATCTTACTCAGCCATTCAACTGTCGAAGCATAAATCAAAAGCAGAATTTAAGCTGCAAAAGAGTCTGGGGGACGTTTTCATCTTTCTAGGCACAGTAGAGGGATTTAGGATGAATATAGAAAGCCAGTGCATCCTATTTATGGTCCCCTTCTACACAGAGTTACTCCTCCTCTTTTAGGTTGGTTTACTGACTGTTGATCAGGTGGTTCATTTGTTTACTCCACAACAACCTTGACATTATATTAATTTTATTAAAATTCATTTTACCAAAATTTCTTTGATGGAAAGCCTTCGTTTCGGTTTATATCACCAGAACATATCATGTTCATAGTAGGAGACCAACTAATACCTGTTTTAATTGAATTTTTGATAATTCAAGTAGACTGTGTCAAACATTACTTCTACTTTTTCTAAAATTAAAAAAAAAAAAGATAAAAATAGACACATCATTGGGAAGAGAGGTGAATCCAACTGGAAGTCTGCCCATAAACACAACCTCTCTTCTTGGGTACCTGTATTATTGTATTTTCTTGGTTGTTCCCAGATTTCTGCATTTAGTTGTTCACCTGGAGGACTGTAAATGCAAATTTACGTTAGCAGTATAGAACCTTGCTTCCCTAGATAAGAAGTGTTAGTTACTCAGTCATGTCCAGCTCTTTGAGACTCCATGGACTGTAGCCCACCAGGCTCCTCTGTCTATGAAATTCTTCAGGCAAGAATACTGGAGTGGGTATCCATTCACTTCTCCAGGGGATCTTCCCAACCCAGGGACTGAACTCGTGTGTCTCCTGCATTGAAGGCGGATTCTTTACCCTGTGAGCCACCAGGGAAACCCTTCCCTAGAAAAGCAAATGGCAATTCAAATTCAGAACCTTCCAGCAGAGAAGAAGCTTTTTGTGGAGTTTCTTTTCTATTTGGTGAAGCTAGGGCACCAGGATAAAGTGTCTGGTCTTTCTGTCCACCTCCTGGCCAGGTGTATCATGCAGCTTCTGTGCTTCCTCCTGGCCTTTCCCCTTCCTTGTTATGCAAGATCCATGCTTAGGGTTGACTGATAAAATATAGAACGCTCAGTTAAATTTTAATGTAAGATAAACAAGTGGCTTAGTGGTAAAGGATCCGCCTGCCAGTGCAGGAGATATAGGAGACACAGGTTCAATCCTTGAGTCAGAAAGATCCCCTGGAGGAGAAGATGGCAACCCACTCAAGTATTCTTGCCTGGAGAATTCCATGGACAGAGGAGCCTGGCAGGCTATAGACTATGGGGTTGCAAAGAGTTGGATGTGCCTGAGCATACACACACAAAACAAGTACGTTTTAGTATATACACCAAAGCACGTTGGAAAATGAAATTGTAGTAAATAGTTTTACATTGTTCATCTAAAATACAAATGTTCCTGGGCATCCTGTGGTTTTTTTGTTTGCCACATCGTGAGAACCTAGCCATACCATGTCCCAGCAGAATTCTCTGCATATCATTGGAAAGTCATATAACCTGTGGCATTATTGACTTATTAGAAGACCATATAAAATATCTGAAAGCATCATTTTAAGTCAGATTGCCAGGGTGTACATCTTGGTTCTTTCAGTTATTATTTTACTTTGGATAAGTTACATAAGCTTTCTATGCTTTAGTTTGCCTTCCCATGAAATTGATCTAATAAGTGTACCTACCTCCAGGGTCAATAGGAGTATTAATTGTGATAATTCATATTAAGACTTTAGAAAAGTACTCATAATAAACTCTCTATAATTATTAAATATTATTATTATTTCTGTTGGGAAACAAGCACATGCCAGGCCTCCGCAAAACAACTAAATGGAAATGCTTTCCCTCTAAAACCGTAAAAATGATCCCAAATTTAAACTCTCCATCTTCCCCATAGATTCTCCTTGCCTCCAGTGTTCATGCCTCCAATTGAAGAGGTGACAGGGGTCTGCCATCCCATCCTCTGATTGCTTCCTGAGAGTCTGTACCATTTTCTCCAGAGAGGAATTTTGAACCAGCCTTCGGTGCCTTGTCATTTCATCTGCACTAAATCTCGCAGAAAGACGCTGCTATTTCTGACAATGGAAATGATAACCCTTCTCTGGTCCTTTAACTGATGCAGATTAGTGTCTATTTTTATATTCCTTTGGTCACTTCAGAAGACATGTAGCAGGATGAAAATTAGACCCCTGGACTCTAGTCGTCAGCTATCACAGTATTCCCAAGCATAAGCAGAACCTTCATTTTGTTTTAATCACTTGACTGCATTGATACTTAATAGCTAGTATGATACTTAAAATTCAGAGAGACAAAGGTGGAGAAAAGATCTTTCAACATAAGCTTCATTGTCTGACTCATTTCTGTGTTGTTTATAAATTTTGGCTCAAATTGCCTCCCTAGTTCTCTATATGTTAATATATGAAATTCCCACTTTCTGCAGTTAATGTAATACAGCTCTAATCCTTATGCAATGATTCTAGCATAGGCTTCTTTCCAGTCCTCTGGAGTTATTTATATGCAATTTTCAAACAGAGATGATCTTTCCTATATGCACTAATAATATTTACATTTTTAAATGGAACACAGACACAAAGTTGAGGTAAAAGGTTATGAGGTCAAAGAAACACAGAGATTAGATCTTTAATCAGGGCAGACTGTTACATACTGAAAATAGCAATATCACATTTTTGCAAATTTCATGCTCTCGTTGGAGACATAGGTGCCTAACTGAAAGAGGATTTCTTTTTTTAAAAAACAACTATGTTCATTAATAACTATTAAGTAACCTGGATGTAAGTTAGTGGCTATTAGGATAAAAATGCATACATCTGAACAATTCCAAACAATGAAGTCTAAAACATTACATGAAATAGATGGAGATGATGGAATAATATTTCAAATGAACAATGATAGCAAAGCAATGTCAAATCATAACTAATAGAACTGGTTTTTCAAGGGGTGAAATTCACTATTTTCAAGAAATCTAAATAGTGAAGGATTATTTTAATGGTGTGGTATACAACTCTTGATGAATTAAAAAATTTAAAAACTCAAGACATAGTGGAGGAACACAGAACTGAAGCAAGATATGAAAGTAAAAAGCAGACTAACTGAAAAATGTCCTTACTTTTCCTTGGTTCTCTGGACTCATCCCTCCAGAGAATGAGTTTCATGAAAGAGCAGTCTTTAGACCTCCCATTAGCTTGCAGGGGTCTTTTTGCCTTTTTACATTAGAATAAGGTTCTTGGTGGAATGGCTGACACTTTGTGCTCTCAACTGTATGAAGTTAGATCTTTTGTAGAAATGATGAATAGCTCCTTCAGTGTCTAACAGAAAGTTTCCTATCGTTTATCTCAAGTGGTTGAGGTTTATACCATGGACGTGGAGCATTTGACACATAATGTTCCTTTCTTTTACACATTGACTCTTGTTGCAGAGTCTCATGCCTCGTAATCTGGATATAAAATATATAATTTACCCTCAGAAAGGGTGACAGCTACCACATTCAACCTCTAAATCTGAGGAATGTTGGTCTACCAATGTATGTGCTAGATCAGAGGTCAGCAAAATTTTTCTTTAAATGGACAGACAAATATTTTAGGATTTTCAGGCCTTATGGTTTCTGTTGCAGCTACTCATTTCTACCCTTGTAAAGTGAATGCAGCCATAGAAAAGCTAAAGACAAATCCCATAGCTGTGTCCTGATCAAACTGTATTTACCAAAACAGGTAACAAGACTGTGGACCTTAGTTTTCATTCCCAGTACTAGTTAAGTCAATTTTCAGGTAATGAAATAATAGCTTGGCCTTTTATCTTTTGCAGTAAAATGTTAAATAGGGGTATGTTTTGTTTCTTACTTCTCTAAGCCAAGTATATGATATACAACTCCTATCCCTTTTTTTGCATGTGTGTCAGTCATATGTATAAATCTTAAATTATATTTAAACTTTTATGGATGACTCTTTCATAGTCAAAAGAACTATTTTATAAATATATGCTTTCTAACATCATAGCTGTTTCAAGGAACTCACATCTGTACCTTTTATTTTTATTGAATTTATATAATAAACAGGACAAAGGGGAAGACAAAAATGCTTTTTTTAACCTTAAAAAGGAATGGCCCTGGATGAATATAATAGCTCATCTCAAACCAGCCTAATATGAAAAAGAAAACAAAAGTTTTGAATAAGAACTGCTTTGATCAGATTTCATCCAATACAAACTAACAACATATAAGTTAAAGCATTCAGACATGCAGAAGAGTAATAAAGAATATATAACTTTTCAAAATGAGGTTAGTCCAATTCCATACATCTAAAGTATGAATAAATTCCATTTGGAAGTCTCAATAGTGGTACTGTATATTAGAGAAGAAAAGAGGCAGCTTCAGGCTGTTTTTCATAATTTTTCCAATTCATTGTTTTAATGAAACAGAAGAGTTTGATGGGACTAAAAAAAAGAAGCAGCCCTCTCTGATGAGCTTTGCATTTGCAAATAGTACCTGCCACCTGAATGAAGTACTGTACTTTGAATGATGGTGATGTTGTCAGTGATGCATTTTAAATCAATGTAGCTGTAAAAGATGACAAGATCTTTTCTTCATTTCACATTACTGTATTTACCATTTCTTTCTTGGCCTATTCCTGGATAAAAAATAATAAAGGAGCTTAGTAAAAAGTGACAATGAGGGAAGAATTTCTGAACTCTAGTTTTATTAATTATTATTATATTATTAATTACAACAAACTTTTGACAAGAAATTGTAGCTGTCTTGTAAAGATTAAGAAACATCCTGGCTTATAGCTATAAGTAATACTTCTGAAATTGCAACAATCCATAAAGGGAAAGAATAGGGGCAAGGTGGTCCCAAGCACCGTTCCTTTTACAGATATACTGTCCCTACAGGTTTCAAAGAGAGCTCCTCATTTGCAAGAAATGTGTAGTTCTGAATTGGAGAAATATATTCTACATATATTTTTACAGTGCAAAGAATGAGCTGAATCCAAGGAAGAACAGAAAAAGTTAACTGAGTTATCCAGGGGCATCTTCCATCAGAAAATACCAGATACAAGTCTCTGGAGGCAAGGTAACTATCCCACATGCCTTCTAAGCCACACGATGAGGACAGTTAAGTTATGATATGGAAAAAGAATAAGATGAGACAAATAGAGCACTTCTGTGTTGGGAAAAGGTGTATTAACAAGAAGAGTCTGAACTTGAATTGTGAGGCTCAGAAAAATGAGCAATGTTCTTGATGGTGTGAAGAGTGACAATTAGTGTCTTTTTCACTGCTAGGTTTGTTCTGGCCCATAGACCCCTAGTGTTGCATCAGTTGTGGAATGGCATTGTCAAAGCTAGGCTCTGCCTTCTAATAATTAAAAGAGACAGAGAGTACTGCTTATCCTGTATTCACTCACTCCTCTGTTATAAACATAGAGAAATGAGCCTTTGGGGAAAGCTCAGTGTGTTTTCTGATGAACCAGAAACCACACTGGAATTTCGATACTCAATTTTAGCCCCAGGTTAAGTCAGGGAGTGCAGTGCCTCAAAATTAGAATAAAATAAAAGAACTCATTAAAGACATGTTATAACCAGGAGCATTAAGTCTTAGTTAGATAAGACTTTTAAAGAAAGTGATAATAAATGACTCTTTCACTGTATCAAGAAATATGTTATGACTTCTGCCTAAGATACCATTATATAAGTAAATCTGTTGACTGTCTATATGGGGAAATTAGTACTTTTAAAATTTATTTATCTCTACCAAAGTTAGAAATTTTGTTTCCTGATTAGAAATTTTCTGTTTTATATTCCTGGTAGTTGCAACAGCATGTGCCTTTTAGATACTAGAGACTCATGCTTGTTGAGATATTAGTTGATACATTTAGAAAATCTATTTAGCTGCAAAAATAACAGGAAGCCAACTGCTTAACAATAAAAAACAATTGAAAAGAATACTAAAAGTGTTTTATCTCTGTATCACAGAAGTTTCTTAGTTGTAGGTGGTAGAAATAAACTCTAGATGATTTAAGAGAAAAATCAATCTCAAGTATACAGCTCTCAAAATCTCTGGTATGATCAGACAACTAGATATAGGGATTACATGTAGCTAAGGACAAAACTGAAATCATCTTGCAAACCTTGTCCTGTGAAAATATGGCTGTCATCGCCCTTGGGTGCGGACAGCCCACCTTTCCCCACTGGCACCCCCACAGCTGAACCTGGGGTGCTGGGGCCAGCAATGCTGCCTGCTACCCCTGCAAAGTGAGCACATCCACTGCTGGTTCCACTACCCACGCTTGAAGCGCTCTCTTCATGCTCCGTACTCTTCCATGTCACAACTCCTATTAAGATCTAGGGCAGAGTCCAGCTTGTAGCCTGACCTACAAGGGAAAATGGGAAAGTAAGTGTGTGGCAACTTTAAAATGTTATAATGTAGGGCTGGCTCTACCTAATAAGGAGGAGGATGCCCTAGCAGAGAAAAGGGATTGAAATATTTGACAGTCAAAGACAACTGTCTACTGCTCCCATAGAATCAGAAGTCCAATGGATGAAGAGTTTTAGGTTGATACATTTTTTAGCTCAGCACTTGCAGTAAGAACCTAGAGTATTCCCATCTCTTCCCTCTGTGGTCCTCAATAAGTTGGCCTCTAGTTTTTGCTTTTTTTTTTTCCTTAATTGTCTTTTTTCACCTACCCATATGTTTTCTAAGGCACCTGCAGGATTTCTAAATCAGTCTATATTCCAGGCCCAGGAAATATACCCAGGGAGAAAACTCTCTGGGCTTAAAGGTATGAAGTTTTCTGGATGGCTAGCCTGTAGCATCAAGAGAGACATTTGATATACTTTAAAGATATTCACTTAAAAGTGCCAGTCCTGGGGATGAGTGAGCAAGATGTAAAATCTCCAAGGATAAAATTGTTTTTCTTTCATTACTGCTTGAATCCCAGGGGAACAATAACAAAAAGCCAGCAGGAGCCCCAAGGACTACTTACTGATATGAAGAAATTCTTGAAAAGGGTTCTAAGCAAAAGGAACATGGAGAAAGGGAGGAATAATTTCATTACCTCTTATTACCATCTCTGCAATCATCCTATAGGGCTCCAACATGTACCCCACTGAAACTATCGAAACCAACTATTAACATACCAATATTATATAATAACTTTATCCTTTTGAGTCTTAAAGAATATTCTATTAAAACATAAAACCTTTGCAGTTGTAAGTGAAAGATAACTTAATCCAACTGGCGTAAGCCAAAGGAGAACTTACTGGATCACATTATGGAAATGTCTATAGGAGACAGTAAGCACAGTTTGAGACAGGGGCTTAGATGATACCACCAGGGCCCTGCTTATCTATTTCTACTTCTGTGTTAACTCCAGTCTCAGAAAATCACCTGTTTGATGGTTACACATGGCACAGCAACTCGCACAGCAACTCCTGATTTTACGTTCTTACAACTTTAAGGCCAATACAAGAAAAATATCAAACTGATTTTTTCCCAGATAGTCCAGCAATATCTCATTGGCTGTAATTACCTCAAATACCCATCCCTGAACCTTTCATTGACTTGGGTAATATATCTGCCCTGAGAGGTCACAAAGTCATCCCTGGACCCTGGCGGGTTGTCAGTCCAACTGAAAAAGCCCAGAAACTGAGAGAAAGTGAGAAGATATTTTCTCAGAAGGAAGTTTGACCAAGGTTTCAAAAACAAAAAGCAAAACAACAAAAAAGACGAATGATTGCTGAGAATACAAATAAAGATGTCCCCTAATAATTTATCAACAATTATCTAAACTCTAAAAGGCAAAGATTAGAAAGAAGGTAGATATTTAGGGGAGAAAAGAATCCATAAGGAAGAAGTAGATAGTGGTTGGAGATGGTTAAGAGCATAAAAGACAAAACCTAACTTACAAATTGAACGTCCATAGTGAGCACTGGCGGCTCAGACGGTAAAGAATCTGCCTGCAATGCAGGAGACCCAGGATTCGTGAGTCAGAAAGATCCCCTCGAGAAGGAAATGGCAACCCCCTCCAGTAGTCTTGTCTGGAAAATCCCATGGGACAGAGGAGCCTGGTGGGCTACAGTCCATGGTGTCCCAGAGAGTTGGACATGACTGAGTGACTTAACATGGTAACAGTAACGCAGCAAGCACTGAAAGGAGAGAAGCCTCTGGACTTTTCTGTAGGACTCCAAACCTATAGAAATAAGAAGTCGTTTTAAATCTAGATCGAAAACTATTTTTCTTTAAATCTGAAGGGTGGAATCGCTTCTGAAATTTGGGGCAATTATTATTTTCATTTGTTAACAATTCAGTATTTATTAAGAACTTACTGTGTGCTGGTTTCTACCCTAAATATCTACATGTATCTAGTAATAATAGGAGGACAGGCCCTGAGATGACACTACTTGTATTTTAATACTCACTTGACAATTTATTAGCTTATGACTTTGGGCAGATAGCTTTAAACTCTCTATGGTTACCATTTCCTTACCAATAAAATGGAGAGAGAAAGAATATGTAATTCATAGGGTTGTTGGAGGATTAAATAACTTAAATTGTTTAGAAATTTACTTATACAAAGTCATTTGTAAATAAATAATTATAAGCATTAAGTGTTGCTGTTATTAAGTATTAATTTTAAGTCTCAAAACCTATGTTGTTGTTTAGTCACTCAGTCATGTCCAACTCTTTGCAACCCCATAGACTGTAGCCTCCCAGGCTCTTCTGTCCATGGGATTCTCTAGGCAAGAATACTGGAGTGTGTTGCCATTTCCTCCTCCAGGGGATCTTCTCTACTCAGGGATCAAACCTGCATCTCCTGCGCTGGCAGGCAGGTTCTTTACTGCTGAGCCATCATATCCACATCTGTGCTCTTTTCAAATCCAAGGCCGGCAGCCACACGGTTGATGCTATTATTATATACAAGGAAACTAGAGAAAAAGAGATTAAATAATCTTTCAAGCTGCATATGCAGCAAATAAATTGATTTGAGTTGGCATCAGAATCCAGGTGTCTATTACGTAACCTTTGTTGTAAATCACCAATTAAACAGCTTTAGGATAGGTCTTCTGCCAGAAGTCAGGACTGCACGCAGAGAGGACATAGAGGGGAAAACACAGCTGGGCCCTCTACCTTCTTTTTTTTTCCAGCATATTTCATGATTCATGATCTTCAGAAGCAATATAGATCATTGTACCTTAAATAATATAGATTGTGGTCTGGGGAATACTTAGTCTCATGTAGGCAAGAAACAATCCACATTCTTATTTCAAATTCAAATTTCGCCGTAGCCTGAAAATAATAGTAACTTCAAGTTCCACTCAAAAATGTAATAATAGATCAATCAACCAGGTAGCCTGCATACCATTAAAGACTTAATTTGCTGGGACCAGAAGTCCACCCTTTTCAGTTAAAATAAGACTAATGCTTGGCATATCAATATTTAAGCTGAATCTATTTTTATTAATTAGGATTTGAAGGTTGTCAGAAACACACTGCAAATCGTCAATTACCTTGTACCTGGGATGTCCCTTATAGGAGTATCACATTATACAGACATAAAAAATTTAAAAATAAAGTGGTCTGTGCAGGAAAATCTTCATTTAAAATTGAAAGAATGAAAATTAACCCTATTCTTTAAGAGGCCTTATATTTAACTTCGTGTCTGTCTAGGTTTTAAAACTATTAAAGAATATCATACATACCAGTTCTTTTTGTTCTACCTAATCCAATTGAATCTACTTTAAATAGCCATAATTGGTGATTTTCCAGATCAAAGGCCTTCTTCAAATCAATGAGCAGAGCTTGTCTATATTGATTACTAGCCATGCCTATGAAAATATCATTTGTTATCTCGGGAATGATAGTGGAATGAAGAGGCTAACACCAAATTGGAAGAAAATCAATGAGTTTCATGTAGATAAAAATAAGCATGTTACCTGAGAAGAGAATATCAATTTTTTATGGACCCTGGACCAAACAGTAAAGGAAAAAATATCTAGTAGTTCACTCCTCTGAACACTCAGAATGTCTTCTTATTCACAGTGGAACTTCTAACCTAGCAGAATTTCATCAAAGAGATAAGGAATGAAAAGGGTTGAGAATTCTTAATTTCTATCAATTACTATAAAAATATTTCTACATTTTGTTTTTTAAAGTCTTAGACTCACTTTCTCCACATATTTAGAAAAAAAAAACAATAAAAATATTTGATTTTTCTGCTGAACCTAGTTTGACATAACTGTTCCATATCCTGAAAGCTATGGCTTCTGCTGTGTTAAAATAATACTGAGTCCTGAGTGAGTCCTACTCACTCAGTTGCTCAACTCTTTGCAACCCTATGGACTGTAGCCTGCCAGGCTCCTCTGTCCATGGAATTCTCCAGGCAAGAATACTGGAGTGGGTTTCCATTCCCTCTCCAGGAGATCTTCCCGACTCAGGTATAGAGCCCAGATATCCTGCATTGCAGACATATTCTTTACCTGGTCTGAGGCACCAGGGAAGCCCAGGTTGATAAATAGAATTATTAATTTGAAAAAAAAAAGGAACTAAAGAATCATCTGAACAAAATACTAGTTAAAAAAAAAAAAAACTAAGTTGACAAAATTTTATTTTTCCTTGAATATGCTTATTGCCATTAGTAGGTTAAATTACCTCCAAATATAGAGAGCCAGGACTATTAATACATTCCTCCTATTATTTTGCCAACAAAGGGCCATCTAGTCAAAGTTATGGTTTTTCCAGTAGTCATATATAGATGTGAGAGTTGGATCATAGAGAAGGCTGAGCATTGAAGAATTGATGCTTTTGAACTGTGGTGCTGGAGAAGACTCTTCAGAGTCCCCTGGACTGCAAGGAGATCAAACAAGTCAATCCTAAAGGAAATCAATCCTGAATATTTATTGGAAGGGCTGAGGCTGAAGCTGAAGCTCCAATACTCTGGCCACCTGACACAAAGAATTGACTTGTTAGAAAAGACCCTGATGCTGGGAAAAATTGAAGGTGGAAGGAGAAAGGGATGACAGAGGATGAGATGGTTGGATGGCATCACCAACTCAATGGACATGAGTTTGAGCAAGCTCTGGGTTATGGTGAAGGACAGGGAAGCCTGGAGTGCTGCAGTCTATGGGGTCACAAAGGGTTGGACATGACTGAAATCTTAACGACAAAAATCCTAAATGCTCAGAAAGTTTTGGCCAAGTCAGAGTTGATGTGAGGGGCGTAGCCAAGGTCTGTTCTAGGTGTTAAATTTACAAGATCAGAAGCAGTGGATTAGGATGAAAGACAGCCATCCAGAGGTGGAAACTACAATTTCAGTTTGTATGGCTACGCAAAAGCTGCTCAAAAATGTAATAAGCAGAACTTACATAAAGAGATGAAATAGAAAATAAGAGATAGAACAAAGAGAAGAGGGATTCTGGTCTGACTGAGAATGGTAATAAGTAAAAAAAAAGGCAGTAAAGGTAAAGGCTCAGACTTCCCATTGGGCTCAATAAGCTAACAGAGACTTTTTGCCTAATGTTATCTTTAGCAAGATAGTTGAGGAAGTCAAGGAATGCAAGAGAGTTAGCAGTCCTGTTACTGTCATCTCGTTTTTGTCCATTCTGATTTTACAGAAGTCTATGATGTGCATTCTTCAGTCCAAAAGTTTTATGCCCCTATCTCCAGAGGTCATCATACTGCTTCCGTTACAAACCGGAACTTTCCTGGGGGCTAAACAATGCTTTATCAAGATCTCTGATAAGTGCCATGAAACTTCCAACTCATCAGCTTCCACCACCACCTGGCATGGCTCTGCCTTAGCTTTCAGCAACAAAGATTTGCTACCTAAAAGCGCAAACTGTGCCCTTTCTCTGCCAGGTACCTTCTATCAACCTTGTAGCTCCTTCCCACTAGTAAGAGAGATCTGAACTTATGTCCAAAACATCTAAGGGGACTACATATTTCCTTCCAGTTCAGGACTATCGGAGGCTGATCCTTTTGACATAGTCTCTGGTTCTGACTCTATGCTAATTGTCTGGGCTGTAGCTTCTTCATCTGACCCTTGGATGACCTTCTTTGTTCTGTGACTTGTTCGCTAACCTAATGTTGCGGCACCTTGCCCCTGCTTAGAAATCACATTGCCATGCTCCATCAAGTAATCTTAGGTTGACAAGACTCTTTGACACAAACTCTACATTGGACTTTAATTTTTCTGCCTTAATTTTGACTTGTGGTTTGAACTTTTTCTATCTTTGTTATGGGTTTCTTCAATGCCTAGTCTTAAGAACCTAAGCAACTACCCTCTGAATGAGAGATTTTTAAGAAGCCTGGGGCCCTGGTAGCAAAAAATATGGTGGTCTCTGCCTAAAAACCTACAGGCCATAGACTTCCACACTGATCAGCCATGGATTACAATCTTAGAAAGTAAACACTGCATACATGCATTCCAGTTAATCTGTTTATTCTAATACTGTAAGCCAATAACTGAAATTTTGGTGTTACTGTAGAGGATTCTTATATGGCATACATTTCCCACTTACTGGAGCTATACCCAAAGGACAATTCCAAAGTTTGAGAATTTAGCCCCTAGGAGAATTCTGGTTTGCAGCAGAAGTGGTATGACCTCTGGAGATATGGGCATAAAACTTTTAAACTTAAGAATGCACATCACAGACCTCTGTAAGATCAGAACGGATAAGTGTGAGAGGACAGTTAAGGGACTGCTTAAAGAATTCCTCAAATAATGCTAACAATAACATTAGGCAAAAGCATGCACTATCTCCTGAAGTTTGCTCAAGTTCATGTCCATTGAGTCAGCGATGCCATCTAACCATCTCCATTGTCAGCCATTGTGTCTCCACTGCTGCCCTGCAAATAAGTTCCTCAGGACCATCTTTCTAGATTCCAAATATGTGCGTAATGTACATTTGACTTTCTGACTTCATTCTGTATAGTAGGCTCTATTACTAAGATCTGATTTCAAGTTGTACATGTTTTGAAATAGTTTCTTTATAACTCTAATTGGATAAAGGATGAATACATCAGTTAGCTGATTATTTCCTCATCATGAAAATAGCAAAATTCTTCCCTTTTTTTTTTTTCGCTTTCTCCAAACATATAGACCATTTTGACTATAGAGACATTCTGGAGTAAACCCTTATAAACCGTTTGTGCATGATGACAGACCTAACTGATTAACTGCTGGCTTAAATTTATTCATTGAAGCAACAAGTATGAATAAGATGTGTGTATAAATGTTATTGTTCATCATGTGGCTAATGTAGTGTTCACAGGAGGAGAATTTTTAGAAAATTAATTGTTTAGAATTTATATTTTGGGGGAAAGAAGGCAAAACCGCAAGTAGCTATGTTTCTATAACTTGGTTGCAGTTATCTGTATAAAATAATATATGAGCTGTGAGAAGAGCCAACTCATTGGAAAAGACTGATGCTGGTAAAGATTGAGGGGAGGAGGAGAAGGTAGCAATAGAGGATCAAATGGTTGGTCAGCATTACCGACTCAATGGACATGAGTTTGAGCAAACTCTGGGAGGGACAGAGTTTGGAGTGAAGGACAGGGAAACCTAGTGTGCTGCAGACTATGGGGTCACAAAGAGTCAGACACAACTTAGAGAGTAAACAACAACAATAATGAGCTGTGCTATTAAATTATAATATTAAGAAAAATCAAAACACTTGTAGAAATTCAAAGATTACCTTTTGCAGTGAGAGTTATAACAGTGAAACTAATTTAAACAGTATTTGGATTAATGATGTTTCCAAATATTTCATTCTATTAGCCAATTTGAATCTTTAGTCACATAGATGTTGATTCAGTAAGCCTTAAGAAATCATATCAATGAACCATGGTGCCACCTATGTGAAAACTCTAAAATTATTCTGAATGATTAAATGAGATTTGAACTTTGGACAGTACTGTTTATCTAGCCTGATACTTCATTCACTTTCTGACTCATATTTTCCAAGAGTTATTTTTCCCTGTAGTAAACTATTGACCAAAATCCTAATGGACAATGCTCATTGCACCTCTTCATTATCTCACTGTTGTCTTATAATTTCAAGTTATTATTTAATTATTAAATATTCAAAGAAGTGTGTTTTTTTCCCCCAGATACCACACTCCAATTTCACCTCTGTGATTCATTTATGTTTAATTTAATTTTTTCTTCTAGTTTTATTGAGATATAATTGACATACAGCACTAAGTTTAAGAACAGCATAATGATTTTACTTACACACAGCATGAAATTACTGCCCAACTAAGTTTACTGAACATCCATCATCTCCTATAGATACAAAATTAAATAGAAAAATGTTTCCCTTGTGATGAGAACTCTTTGGATTTACTCTGTTAGCAACTTTCATATATAAAATACAGCAATGCTAATTTCATTTATCGTGTAAATTACATTCTTCATAATTATTTATCCTATCTTCTCTTTGACTGTCTTCATCCAGGTCCCCCTCCCTCCACCCTCCCACACCTGGTAACCACGAATCTGATCTCTTTTTCTATGAGTTTGTTTTTGAAGAATAATTAACCTACAACACTATGTTAATTCCTGATTTTATATTCCTGTACATTTCAAAATGATCGCCACAATAAGTCTAGTTATGATGTGTCACATTTCATAGTTATTGACTATATTTCTCACTGTATACATTTCATACCCATGACTCATTTAATTTACAGCTGAAGTTTGTACCTCTTAAACTTCCTCACCTATTTCTTTCCTTCCCCTGACTTGGCAACCACCTATTTGTTCTCCATACTTAAAACTCTGTTTCTATTTGTTGTGTTTGACTATTTGATAATTTGTTCTTTTTTGTTTGTTTTTAGATTCCACATAGAAGTAAAATCACGCAGCATTTGTCTTTGTCTAATTTATTTCACTTATCACAATACTCTATAGACTCATCTATGTTGTCCAAAAAGAAAGAGTCCATTTTTTATGGCTGAGTAATGTTCCATTGTATATATGTACCACTTCTTTATCCATTCATCTATTGATGGGCACTTAATGCAGCTGCTACCACTTAAACCTTTAAAAAAATGTTTAACTACACCATGGGCAGGGAAAAGATACTAAAATTGTTGATGAGAATATTTATTGGAAAAAATCTTAATTGGAAATGCATTATGGCAATTTCTGTCAAATATTCAAATGCTCTTACCTTCCAACACAGAATTTCTACCTCTAAGAATTTACACTACAGGTATATACACTTACCTGCAAACAACATATGTAAAAGATTGTTGTCTCTTATTTTTAGTTGTAGTATTCTTTGTAAGAGCAAGATATTAGAAACAACTATAGCATGAAATCATTTCCAAAATATGATGATAAATAAAAGGGTAAAGTATAACCTAACATGCATAGACTGTGATAATTAGTATTTAAAAGGACAGCAGATAATATACATACATATCAGTTCATATATACATAAAATATCTTTGGAATAATACAAAAAGATTGATAACATCGGCTGCTTTCAGGACAGAGCACTAGATGGGGCAGATGGGCTGAGAGGGAGGCTTTTTGTCATATACCTTCAAATACATGTTGGGTATTAAATATAAGAATGTGTTGGCTATTTGATAAATAGATACATATTTAAACAAAATTTCAAGTAATTCATCTTGGCAGTAATTAGGAAACTAAAATAATGTTTGGATAATTGAATAATTTTGAGGAAGAATGCCCTGTGTATGCCTGAATATAAGAAATTCCCAACTTGTTATCTCTTTAAAGGAGAAAATTAATTGATATACATGTAAGCATTTATAAAATATTATAAAATATCTCACTATAGGTGCTTTCCCGGTTATCTTATTTTGAACATCAGCTTCCTCTTTGCCAAGTCACTTCATTTTGTTTTAAGATCGATGCTATCTTTGCATGACCTCAGAGGTTAACTGATGGGATTTTTATAAACAAAGAAACAGAAATTTAACAAAGATTTTTTTCTTAATAGATGTTGGATCTGGTTTACAAATGCTGTACTTTATGGTTTGGAGATCAAAACAACAATGAGAAACATGTTTGAATGTTAAGCTCAGGGGTTATCTTTTGCTATATACTTTTCAGGGACAATTCACACAAGAACGAACAAATGTGTTATATTACAAACAATCATAGGTGAATCTAAAGATAATATTCTTTGGAAAATTTTTGTTTAAAAACTTTAAAACTTTCTCTAGTGATGACTAAGAGACTGAGGTCAAAAATGCAGTGAAAAATTTTTAAAAACAATCATGAAATTAGAGTGAATAAAACAATATTAATAATTACTTTATTATTTTCCATGTTTTAAATATGCATAAATAATATAAGTAGTTTAATATTAAAAGTAGATATTTGGCTACCTCTCTTGCATCCCTAAGTATGTATCTGTTCAAATTGACTGAAAAAATATTTCATGATCACTTTATATTTGGTAGGGTAAGATATCTTGAACTTTCCCAAATAAATTTATTTTCAACATTTTCCAAATCTCAAAGTGAGATTGATTCCTTTTGCTTTGTGCTATTCTAACCATACATCTTTTAATGGACTGTTTCAGATTCTGACAACTTTTATTCCATGGAACTGTAAAGGATCTTGTGCCTGCATAGACGGCATAAGAACAGGTAAAACTGCCTTTGAATCACACTATGTTAGATGCATTACAACCCAAGGAGTAGACATAATCCAACACTAAAATCATTTTAATAAAAGCTTAGGTCTCTTTGAGATTTTATTTCCTGCAGTGTCAGGGAGACTACAGAATAAAAGCCTTTCTGTTTCATTAGTAAAGACCACTGTATTATCACAGAGTTTGCAAATTATCCACAGCTACTTCAAATAAATACTTCTCTACAGTGCAGCACTCTTAAAATATTTGGGTAGTTGAAACAAATCAAATGAACTCATGCACCCATTGAAAAAAATATGCATGAAAGTTGAAAGCACAAACACTACTGTGGCTTATGGAATTTGTAGTTTAATGTAAACAGGGTGGCTGAAATGCTAATCTTTTATTTATTTAAAACAACGAGAGGAAGGTCATGAAAATAATTCACCATACTGATTCTGGCATGTAAGGGAAAAGTGAAGACCCTGTCAGTAAAGAAAGGAATGTAAATACAAAATTAGTTTGCTGGATTCAGCTTGTGTTGTTTACTGCAGTTTTGAAGGTGAGATGGCTCTTTTTCATGGAAGCTAAAACGCTGTTTGTACGCTTTGTTTTATAAGTGATGCTTATACAGAGGATAAGGATTTAATATAATCTTAAGCCTAAAATTAATATTCATGATGGGTTAAAACTATAAATCTTATGGTGTTTTTAAAGGACACAGTTTCTTGTATATTGTAAGATCATCGTTTACATGTAAATAAAAATTAAATTAAGTCATTCATTAACTCGATTAGGAATTTCCAACAAAATTTCCCTATTATTTTGGTGGAATTCTTGTACCTAAGGCTTTCAAGTGAAGGTCACATGGGCAAATCTTGTTTTGTCAGGTGGATGGTCTACAATATACAGAGCCTTGATAGAAACCAGCTGCAATGACCTGACACTGGTTCAGGCTGAAAACTCAGACAGTGCAAACAAATACTATATCTTGGCTCAAAATACTTGCCACATCTGCCAACAATTAGTTCTGTATCAGACCTAGAAAGGGGCAGTGAAATACAGGGTCGGATTTCAGAGAAAGCAAATAAACAAGGGGCCCTGCATCATTAGTCATCAAATGGTCGCAGAGGTGCCCAGTACCTAGACTAAAGCTCAGGCTGTCAGTCCCACAGTGTGGCAGGTAGTGTTAAGAGAGTTGCAGGGACGTGGCAAGTTGATAGCCTAATCAGACCATTGACTTATGGGTGCCACCCAACAACTGTTTATTATTCTATTAATAGATAGCAGAGACCATCCAGAGAGGTTAGAGCACTAACCTTCAGAAATGGAAGATTTAAAAAGCGTTCAGATGTCATCTACTGACATTTCTGGTCAAGATTTATGACACAGTTCAAGATGGCAATAGATAAGAAGAAAAAAAAATATATATATATATTTTCTGTTGTACTACTTTGTCCCAGAAATTCACTTTTCTAATTCTCCTTTTAGCCTTCCTTCAACTCTTCTAGAACAATGGGTCTACTCAGCGTTTTTAACTTTTTTGACTCTAAAATGTCTTTCTAGACATTTGATTCCTTGTATCATGGTTCAATTTTTGGCTTTTTGTGTTTACTTTCTAAGCCAAGAATTATTAGTTTCCCCTATATCATATCTGGCTTCTTGGTCTCCCAGTCTGCTGAGGTGGTCATAATGAAGTGATTTAAGGTAGAAATACAGAAATGCTCTATGACCCTTTAAGTTGGCCATCACTATTGGCTCTGCATGACTTAGCACATTGATGGTCAGATACTCACCGTCCAACCAGAATTGGTGACTTTCTCCTCTTCTTCCTTCATGGTGGACACCCATCTTAGAGAAATGAACTGCTGGATGGAATGAGTCTGTCCAGGGCAATCAGCTTTTCCCACAGAGTTTCTCCCATCACTCTGTTCTTTCCAGTAAACTTTTCTCTCCCCTTTTCCCTGACTTTTGGTCCATCAGTTTTTCCGGAGAGTTAATCAGCCGATTCACTATTAAGTCTATTCTCTCTCTCAGTTCTTTTTTTGTTTAGCTAAGTGTCAGATATGTCAAAAATTGAAGGACAAGATACAGGAGATAGATATGTAGATATATATATATATTTATAAATATCTATATATGTATGTAAAGAGAGAATCATATGTTGCATTATGTTATCTGTATAATGTAGGTAATTGAATTGAGTGAGGGGAAAGATTTATTAAGCAAATACTTCTTTTAGATCCAGTCAACGTTTATACAAGAACATTATTTTAAATATTCATTAGTAATAAAGCATAAAAGTTTGGCTATAGAGTTTCCTCCATATAAAAAGAAGATGGACTTTCCTATTCCTATATTCCACTTGAAAGAATAATTTAATTAAAAGGCAAAGCCGGCAGGAACTTTATAATCTGCATGCAATGCAGGGTATTATATAATGACCTTCATTTAAAACCCAAATCATTAAAACTAGTAAGTCTAACTGGTGACAAGGGAGATTTCAACATCAGACCCAACAGCTTAAAAATATGAATAAAAATCATAGCTTAAATGAATCAGTCCATTGAGAACTTATCGCAAAGTAAAATGAGAGAAGAAAAAAGTTACCTAGGCAATGAATCCTTCTGCTGCACTATTTTATCTTTTGACATGTGCTTCTTTTTTCTTTTCTTTTTTTCAGAATTTCCTCCTCTGTATAAAATAAACCCAAATCTATTTCCTAGGAAAAAATTATTTTAGACAATTTGGATGCACCAGAGAAAATAATCTTTAGAGGTGGCTAAACCACTTTTTTTCCACCCCAGTCCCATTTGTCACATAATCTCCAGAGAAATGAGCATTTGAAATAAAGTGGAGGAGCTGCAGCCCCATAGAGGAGCAGAGAGAATCCACAACTCACTAATAACAATTTCTGGACATTTTAAAGCAATAAAACACTAGTTACAAGCTATGAGTTTCTTTTCTGTAACAGATATCTTTGTTTTGGCATTGACTTCCTCATATGCTATGATTGTTTAACACAGATAGAATTAGGTCAACATTTAAATGGAAACAAAAATAGCTTTTTATTGTTGAAATTGTTTCTAAACCTTGGAGCCAACAACAAGGTAACTAACTGAAATTTTTTTGCAATTATATAATGGTGATACTTCGCATTCACCAAATCCTCTTTTCTTACTTTCTTGCACATTTTTTGTATCTTTCTTTGTCTGTTTACTGTCTCGTGTGAGCCATTAACCCAATTTCCCTCTGTCTCCTCCAGTCCTGAGTTCCCAGGTGGCAAACAATACCAACTTTTCTTCCTCATGATGATTTCCAGAAGTGAACTAAGGAAATCCAGAACATACTGCCTTCTTAGGAAACATGATGCCAGAGTTACTAGAAAAAAGATGAAAAGCAAGTCAAAGTGATTATTTGATGTCATGTAAAAAACGTTGTCCTGAGTTTATTACAACCTTTAACAATTGAATATGGCCTCACTCAAAAGCTGAATCTGTTAAATCAATAGAAGGAAGAATAAAATATGTCCTTAACCACTGAATGTGTTTATTTATAAGCAATAACCAGTTTGATTAGATTTTAGCATAAATTTACTAGCTGCTCTTGTTACCCAGTAATTTAGTCATGTAATTAGTCAAGTTAATTGTTCAAACAGTTTTGACTAAATAAATCAATTTATAGATGTACTGGATATGTGAAAGTAATGTAGTAAAGGCTAGTGAGTAACCTTAGAAAGAAAAGCAAGACAATAGATCCCTTATCTAGGATAGAATGAGTTGACTTAATCAGATCATTGTTCTGTCATTTCATTACTGAAAATAGATTTAGTTATAACAGAAAAAGAGTTATTAGGTTATGAGTCTAAAGACCGAGCTATGGTCCTTGGTCATCCTCTTGACTTGGTCATGTTAGACAAAGGATGTGTATAGTTTCTGGTCCTCATCTTTGTTATAAAAGCATTATGCTTGTTAGATCATCTTATTCTCACTATATTTGGATATGATGCTAGGTCTGAATATGTGTCCCAAAGGACAATACAAATAGGAAGCTAGATTTTAGGTCACTAAATTTCAATGAATATGTATTATTAATTAATAGCATTGTTATTAGCATTTCATAATGCAGATAAAAATGGAATATGATTATAACTAAGTGAAATCTGAAATGATTACCAAAAGCACATTTGCTACTACACAGTACATTAACAGAATTTCTCTTGTTAAAGCTAATCACCATAAAGTATTTTTAATAATGGCCTGGATTTTCAATGACCCTGTTTTACAGCAAAATAATTGAAATTTAAATTAAGCTTATAACAATAACCTTAGGAGATATGTATAACAACAGTCTATATATCTTTGTTTTACTTGGCATTAATTTTAAAATTAAGCTTTTTTTAAACATTTAGTTTCATAGTATGTTAAAACATGTACAAATGGAACTTTGTTACTTAAGAAATGGGGTGAAATATGTTGTTTAGTAGGTAAATTTAAGATACTTTTTGGAAACCTGTTTTTTGGATATTGTGTATTTAATTTGGCAGAATAAAAGATAATGAATTTAGTTAGATGTAGTGATGAATAAAGGCTAAAATATCTCAAATGTTTAAAGAGTTCTATAGTGCAGACTATTCTGATAGTTAATGGCACCCCACTCCAGTACTCTTGCCTGGAAAAATCCCATGGACGGAGGAGCCTGGTAGGCTTCAGTCCGTGGGATCACAAAGAGTCGGACACGACTGAGCGACTTCACTTTCACTTTTCTCTTTCATGCATTGGAGAAGGAAATGGCAACCCACTCCAGTGTTCTTGCCTGGAGAATCCCAGGGACGGGGAGCCTGGTGGGCTGGCGTCTATGGGGTCGCACAGAGTCGGACACGACTGAAGTGACTTAGCACAACTATGTGAAGATTGGCAAAAATGTATCAGACATCTTGTACTGATTTATTGCATCATTCACTAATTCAACAAATATTTAGTGACAAAACTGTAAGGTGTATATATTAGATAAAGCTTGGAGTTTGGAGATTAATATTCTAGTTTTATCATTTATTAATTTAACCCAGTATTTCACTGACCTCATTTTTCTCTACCTTTATTAATAATCTCTAACTTATATGGTTGCTGCAGAGAAGGCAATGGCACCCCACTCCAGTACTCTTGTTTGGAAAATCCCATGGATGGAGGAGCCTGATAGGCTCCACCAGTCCATGGGGTCACGAAGAGTTGGGCACAACTGAAGCGACTTAGCAGCAGCAGCAGCAACTTATATGGTTGCTGCAGGGATTAAGAGGAGTAACACATTAAATCAGGACAAAATAAAGTTTGTTGAAATAAATTATCATTTCCTCTATCCTGTGGTACAACAGGCACTGTATTAGGGTGTGAAATATCATCCTTGCCCTTAAATCTCAAAAGGAGTACATGGGATTATTTATTTTGAGTGTGGGAGAGAAGAGGAGCAGTGTAATGATGTCAATAAAGTGAAAATTACTTTGAGAGTCCACATTAATTGTGGAGATGAAGAATTCTCTAGATTGAGGTACATTTTGACCTAGATTTTAAAGTAGAAATGAAATTATTCATATCAGAGGGCAGAGAGAGAAATATTACCAGGAAAGAGAAACAGCATGTGAAAGGTACAAAGTTGGGAGAGTGGTTGAAATAACCAGGAAGAAGTGAAAAATTTAGTTTAGCACAGTGTATTTTAGCAGAATGATACAAGATAGTACAGAAAATGAGTGTGTGCCTATTATAAGACCTTTGTATGGTGATCTAAAGAATTTAAAATTTATCCTTTAGGTTAGCCTAAAACTAAAAGAGATGCTTTTGGCAGGACTAGTTTTGCCTTAAGGGATGTTATTTAAGCAATACAGTGGAGGATGAAAGGATAGGAGTGAGACTCTTATAACCAAAATATGAAAAAGGAAATTGATGTACAGGCAAGGAGACATTAGCATAGAGGAAGTAGTTGAGAATCCATGAGGATGTCTGTGATAATCTTCGAAGAATAAGTAGAAAGGAGTAGAAAAGGAGTAAAGACAGAATCCTATGGATGAACAATACTTTAGGAGTTCAAGGATGTGACAGATGAAATGAGATAGATTGTCTGGGAAGAAAATTTGGAAAGCGTCAAGGTGGATGAGAATTAAACATCTCCGTCTTCTGCGACAGGCACAGAGAAGGCAAGTGGTCCCATGGAGGAAAGCAATTTCTTTGCTATTCACCATGCTTATTTACTGATTATTAATTCATGGATCTGATTTAATTATTGTCACATCAAGTGTGAGGCACAAAGTCTTCAATGACCTTCAATTTCTTCTAGAAATTAGAAGCTAAGAAAGCTTCAAAGGTTTGCCTGAGATCACACAGCTGCGTGAGGAAAGTAGAGCAGCAGAAGGACAGTAAGTTAAGTGAGCTCTTCCACAAATTTTATTTTCTCTGTAAAGACAGGAACCTAGAAAAAGAGAATTCAAGGATAGGATATATGTTGGGAACAGGCTAACTAGAAAGTGTGAAAGGGACTTTTCCAGAGAAAGTAAAATTGTTTCTGGACCCTGCGGAGGTGGGAAGCTCTGACCTCCAAAGTAGTTCCAATTTTCATAACTGTGGTTTTCTACAGTAGTGTTTGCATTGTGAGAGCGGGAACAGACAATACACTCATGAACCTTGTATTTTATCTGTTTTGCTCTGATGGGGGATTTCCATGGACTCTTTAGATCAAGGTCATAACATGAAATACTTATAGGAGTTTGCTGGCTAACTAAAATTTGAGGCACTTGGCCATTGGCCCCCTGGGAAAGATGGAGCTGTGAAGAACTGGAAATTTAAATAACCCTGCAAGTTATTGCTGTGAGAAAGTCTGGGTCACAAGATATAAGATCTTCAAAATTTGCAAAAGAGAACAAAAATGCACATTTTAACAAAAAGGCTTATTTAAAAATATTTGCTCTTTTAAAAAAGTATGCTTCATAAATAACCTCCAGTCCTAGTTTGTGACTTGTAGTTGAAGTGACACTCCTTGTGAACTTAAAAAAAAGCTAATCATATGTAAAATTCAACAAATGTTTTCAGTGTCATATAGTACCTTCATATGTTAGTCCTACCAGAATAAAGTTTCGTCCAAGATTTGGATACCATTCAGAAAATATTTAAAGAAGTTTGCTTCGTGACTTGACTGTAACCAAACCTGAATCCAGAGACCATTTGGGAGTTGGGATGTCATCATAGTTTCTGTTATGTTTCCTGTATTCTGGTAAATCACATTGAAATGGGAAGACGTAACTAGTCAAAATTTTCCCATACTCTGCATAGTGACAGTCTTCTGGGAGGCCTAGGGAAAAACATATTTTAAAACAACTGAAATTTTAGCTTGACATTTCTCAAAACTTTTTTCCTATATGAGTAATAAAAAGCTGAATATATTATACAAGATAACACTGAGACAAGATTAATAAAATATTTTTCTCATCTTCTACATGCATGCCCCTTATGCTATATACTGGAAACACAGAGGTTCAAATCATCTTTCCCTGGGACTTAAAATAGTAGAAAAAGCACAGATCAGAACTGAACATTCTCTAAGTCTTGTCACTTGCATACGAATGTATTCAGATGACATAGCACTACTTAGAGTAAATCTGGAGCAGAAATAACTCTGGCTTCTGACTGATTTCAGTTTCACTCGTTCCTGGTTTAGAGATAATAGATTAGTATTAAATGGAAATAAGTCAAGGTCATGGTTTTTTGGTCATAAGTGAAATTCATCAGCCTCAGCCTTTTTTCCTATATCTCCTCTGACTTCTGCTGAAACTTTTTCTATTCAGATGACTTATGTGGAGAATTTGAGTAGTATTTCTGTAGTAGGCTTCAATATGATATTCACGGTCCTTAGTAAGAAAATTACACTACCTGTCAAATTGATGTTCAAATGCTACCATGCCTTTATGGGACAGCTTTCCTCTCCTTTGATATTATATGTTTCCAATAGAGCAGACAGATTTGTTTCAAGTTGAGATGAGACATTCATTATTAACTCTAAATGGTTTCATTGGCTGATTAGTTTGCTCTCCAGTCAAGTTCTGAACACTCACATTTCTTTTAACTGTTTTTGATCCACTAATAATTTCTTTTCTAATAGCTTCAATTTTTCCATCTTCCTATGTCTGGAAAGCATTTTTTATTTCCTTATTTAGCAGAGAGAAAATGGTACTTCCTGACCTTCATCTTCCCTTTATCTATGTGGGGATAACAATTATAGACTGAGGAGTTTTGTTTTGTTTGTTTTTTTCTAAGACACATAGGTTTTTGACCAAAAACAACATCTGTGCTTGTAATAAAACATGACTAAAGATCCCTTTTATATAACCTGGAGAAAGACAGTGACATAGATGGTGGGAAAGGGGTGTTCTTAAAAGTTTTGGGGCAACACAATGTCATGCTGTCAGGAAGGGTTGTTCAGGCATCCTCAAGCTGGTGGCAGTGTGGTGATAACTCATGTATGGCAGACAGATCTATGACCATCTAAATTGACCAAGGTTTGAGCTATGGTAGAGGTAAGGCCCAGGACAGAGTGTCCAGAAGAACTCCATTTGATGTGAATAGATGTCAGGCATGACTAGTACAGTGAGCTATGAATTCTGTTTGGCAGGGTTCTCTTTACTACCCTTTGATGGTTGTGTGAACTTGGGAATGTTATTAACATTCTGTGACTCAATATTCTAATTTGCATAATGATAATATCTGTCACAAAAAAATCCTTAGAAGTGTAAGGGTGAGAAACAAAATGTCATTTAAAGTCACAAATATTTATAGATGCTTCTGTCTTCTAAGGGCATATACTTTTTTCCCTTAAAAAAGTTTCTCCTTTTGCCATTTGGTTGGGGAAAAAAATGAACATGAGGGTGTGTGGGAAAGCCAGGATTCTATAGTAAGGCCATGAATGCTAAACTGCTCCACATGATAAAGTAAAAAATTTGAAAGTTCTGGAAGGAAGTGAGGGACCTGGGAGAATCTGAATCATGAAGAATCCAGAAACTGGCATGTAGGATGGGTGTAGAAGCTGTGGTCAATGAAAACAAATGAGAGCAAAATATATGTGCTCAGATTCAGACTCTGACTCCAGGCTGCCTCATTTTTACTTTTTATTAGCTCTGTGAACTTTGAGCAAGTTTATTAGGTTTTCTGTACCTTAGTTTCCTCACCCATAAAATGAGAATTATAATAAAATACTTCATAGAATTGCTGTGAAAATTAAATAAATTGATATGGAAAGAGTGGAGATCCATGCTTGGAACACAGTGTTAGATGTGGTGCATAATATATTTTCCCAAAGTCTAAATTATTAAATTTAGAATGATATCATGGTGATTGGGAGTAGGGAAGGGGATGGTGGTAAGATAAGATGTAAGGGATGGTTCAGAGGAGGTGAACTCTCCTGACCTGAGTAAACTCAAAATCCTGTGTTATTCCTAATCTTTTGTCAGATAATGGTTGCATCAAACCATGGAGACACATATGTCAATGACAAAAAACAATTGTCAGAAACAATGCGGCCTGAATCTAGACCTGCACTGACCAATAGAAACATAATATGAACCACAAATATAATTTTAATTTTTGAGAGCCACATTTCAAAAAGTAAAAAGACAAATGACTTTAAATAAATATTTATATAATACCATATACAAAAATTTATGATTTCAATGCATAATCAATATAAAAGTTATTAAAAGTATAATTTATATTCTTTTCTATGTGCCAGGTCTTCCAAATATGGTGTGTGTTTAAATTTACAGCACATTCTCAATTCAGCCTAGGCATATTTTTGGTGTTAGGTAGCCACAAGTGGCTATTGGCTATTATACTGGACAGCACAGAGCTCAATTAAGGAATAGAAACACACAGATGTCATTAAGTACAAAAAAGATCTATTGCTAAATTTTCTTCCATCAACAGAGCTTTCAGCCCCTACACACTCATCGTTTGGGTTTAAAAGGATACAGTAGACACATTAAGACTACGTTTCTCATCCTTAGAACAGATAAATTCTGAGGTAAGCACCCCATTCTATGTTTTATTCCAGTTACATTTATATACAACTGAGTTGAATTCACTTGAAGCATCAAGGAATGCACATGTTAGCACAAGTAAAGATCTGATCACATTTAAATATGCCTTCACTAATCCAACATTCAGAAAATGAAGACCATGGCATCTGTTCCCATCACTTCATGGGAAATAGATGGGGAAACAGTGGAAACAGTGTCAGACTTTATTTTTTTGGGCTCCAAAATCACTGCAGATGGTGACTGCAGCCATGAAGTTAAAAGACACTTACTCCTTGGAAGGAAAGTTATGACCAACCTAGATAGCATATTCAAAAGCAGAGACATTACTTTGCCAACAAAGGTCTGTCTAGTCAAGGTTATGGTTTTTCCTGTGGTCATGTATGGATGTGAGAGTTGGACTGTGAAGAAGGCTGAGCACCGAAGAATTGATGCTTTTGAACTGTGGTGTTGGAGAAGACTCTTGAGAGTCCCTTGGACTGCAAGGAGATCCAACCAGTCCATTCTGACTGGGATCAACCAGCCCTGGGATTTCTTGGGAAGGAATGATGCTAAAGCTGAAACTCCAGTACTTTGGCCACCTCATGCAAAGAG
>NW_011495076.1:11077012-11080871 GCF_000754665.1 Bison bison bison | reverse complement strand
GAGGGATTGGGGGCAGGTGGAGAAGGGGACGACAGAGGATGAGATGGCTGGATGGCATCACTGACTCGATGGACGTGAGTCTGGGTGAACTCTGGGAGTTGGTGATGGACAGGGAGGCCTGGCGTGCTGCAATTCATGGGGTCACAAAGAGTAGGACACGACTGAGCGACTGAACTAAACTGAACTGAATCCAAAGTTGTAAAATCTTTGTAAATCTGCTTCCCTAAACTTGGGATACTGTGAGAAACTGTTAGAAAATTGCAACCTTATCCTCAGAAACTGTACATGTTAAAAGAATGAATATTCAACAAAAGTCTATCAATGATCATAAGTACAAAGTAAATACTAAAGAATTTTTAAACCAAGTAGTAATAAATATTCTTGCGAAAAAATCTAGGTTTGCCAAAGACTATTTCTTGTTAAAGAAAGATACTTTATAACATGCCCAATTATTTATTATATGATATTTGTGCAAATCTTTATAATTGTACAAAGCCCCTTGTCCTGCACTATCTCCTGGAGTTTGCTCCATTGTGGACATGCGTTTGAGCAAACTCCAGAAGATAGTGAAGGACAGGGAAGCCTGGTATGTTACAGTCCACGGGGTCGCAAAGAATTGGACACAATTTAGTGACTGAACAACAACTACCAATCCTAAAATGTGCCTGTCTAAATTTATCCAAAATAGATCAGAAGAATCCATTTGAATTTGTTGTTCTACCTAAATAACATTAGATTTTATATCTAAATACCAACAGTTCTCAATACACATGTGATGATATGTGTATATACAAATTAGTTATAAGAAACTTTAAAAAATATTTAACTGAGCTCCTTTTAGGCAGAAATTATGTTTCAAGAGAATACTGAAGTACAAACATAGGTTATACTGTGTAAGATTAGCACCCCAGCTAATCAATCAAAATGAGGAATAGGAATATGTAGTAAGCCACGTTATCTGAAAACTACAAGAGTCCTTTCAGGACAGCTGACCTAAATCCAAAGATTAAATAACTGATTAAAAATCTTACAATTATTATCAGAATCAAGAATAAGCCTATATTTCTTACCTAGTCTCTCTAGTGATTTTCCAAGTACGTTATTACTACTTGTAATAGAGTGACTAATTTTGATCAAAGGAATTGATCATCTGGAAAGTTAAGGAGAAACAGTTGTAAACAGTCTCTATTCAAAACAAATGCAACTCTTTGGTCATTGTTTCTGTTTATTTCTATGTTTATGGAAATGCCTGTTAAATAAGATAATGTATATAAAGCCCTTAGCAAAATGCCTGGTCCATAGTTAACACTTGATGAACTATTATTTTCATCATTGTCAGCCTTGCATTGGACTTTTCTACATCAGAGATGTATGAATGATAATACTCACATGTACAGATCTTCAATCCTGAAGGACAATGCATATCTATTTGTGAAATAATCTAAAGCCCTGTAATGGGTGTCATTAAATCTTGTCTACCTGAGGCAGTATAAATCATTCGGGTAAATGAACCAATTAAAAACCAATTACCAACACTGTCTGATGATGGAAGGTTGAGGAATGGAGGGAAAGGCTGATACGGCCTCCCTGAAGCTGGTAGGAAGGCTCTACCCCTGAGGATCCAGGGAATGGATTTGACAAGATGGTTAGATTGTGGCTGTTCTTCTCAGAGCCGTTAACTCCTGCATTTCTTTTAAAAACAAATACATGCTGGCTAGCTACAAAAATGAACTGCATTGAGCAAGTGACCCTGTGCATGATGGCTCTCTATTTGATATTTTATTCATTTGGTTTGAAATTTACGTGGAGCCAATAATTATCCTTTGAAAATCATCTGAATTTGGGTCTCTGATTTAAGATTCTTCAAATCAGTATATCAGTATAAGCCATATAATTATGACTTCTTTTTCAAGGTGAGAAAATTTATTTAAATCAGATAGGCAGTCTTAATGGAAGCTGAAATCACCATTTCAGTGGCAAATTTATTTGATACAGTTGAGGGAAAATTGAACAGACATTCTGGGGTGGTTGTTTTACAATAGGCCAATAATTCATTGCTTCAAATAGATTTTTAATTTTTCATGCATATTTTCAATGGCACAAAACTCATTCATATACTAGCTATAAATAAGTGTGGAAATCATTTTTTGTTATCATATGTAAGAAAATCAGGTCAATGTTTTCCCTTCATGTATATAAAAAAGAAAACTTTAGTCTGCTTTATTATTGATATGTAGTTCTAAGGTCCTATGCTTTTATCTGTACTCTCTCCATTTCCAGTCATTGTAACACAATGGCAATAGAAAAACTCTGCCTGGGTTTGTCTCCTCCATTGGGTGTTTCTTCACTTTACACAACTGGATCCTTAATGTGCATGTATTGCCTCTCAACACTGCATTTTATTAGCATCCTAATAATGAAAACAATTCCTCTAAGGCAGTGGCTCTTAATCTTTAACCCACATTGGAATCATTTAGGGTGCTATTTTAAGGATGTTTCTTTCACTCAGCAGAGATTTTGATGAGTCCAGCCTGGGACCCAGCAATGTGCTCTTCAGCAGTTAGTCATTCTAAGAGTATATGATGCAGAGGTCTGATGGTTGTGCTGTGCTGTGCTTAGTCGCTCAGTCGTGTCCAGCTCTTTGCATCCTATGGACTGTAGCCTGCCAGGCTCCTCCATCCATGGGGATTCTTCAGGCAAGAATACTAGAGTGGGTTTCCATTCCCTTCTCCAGGAGATCTTCCTGACCCAGGTATCAAGCCCAGGTATCCTGCATTGCAGGATTTTTACCATTTGAATCACCAGGGAAGCCCAAGAATACTGGAGTGGGTAGTCTATCCCTTCTTCAGTGGAACTTCCCAACCTAGGAATCGAATCAGGGTCTCCTGCATTGCTGGTGGATTCTTTACCAACTGAGCCACCAGGAAAGCCCTGTCTGATGGTTACTTATACAAAAATATTGTCCCTAAACAAGTCCATTCTGGCTTAAAGTAGCAAATCTACTTGGTATTTGTTACCTTCTCTGACCACACAGTTTAGATTATCATTCTTATCTAAATTGACCACGCCAATCATCCATTAGTCAGTGGAATTTGGTCTGGTTGTTGAAAACATGCATTCTACTCTTACACTGTTTTCACCAGAACTCTCAGTTGCAAGTGTAAGAAACCCATTTGAATAAGCTTAAATGCAGAAAGAAATTTATTTGAAAGGTACCAAGATATCTTAAGGAGTTCATGATGCTCAAACTACTGCACAATTGCACTCATCTCACACGCTAGTAAAGTAATGCTCAAAATTCTCCAAGCCAGGCTTCAGCAGTACGTGAACTGTGAACTTCCCAGATGTTGAAGCTGGTTTTAGAAAAGGCAGAGGAACCAGGGATCAAATTGTCAACATCCGCTGGATCATGGAAAAGGCAAGAGAGTTCCAGAAAAACATCTATTTCTGCTTTATTGACTATGCCAAAGCCTTTGACTGTGTGGATCACAAGAAACTGTGGAAAATTCTTCAAGAGATGGGAATACCAGACCACCTGACCTGAATCTTGAGAAACCTATATGCAGGTCAGGAAGCAACAGTTAGAACTGGACATGGAACAACAGACTGGTTCCAAATAGGAAAAGGAGTACGTCAAGGCTGTATATTGTCACTCTGCTTATTTAACTAATACGCAGAGTACATCATGAGAAACACTGGGCTGGAAGAAGCACAAGTTGGAATCAACGTCACCTCAGATATGCAGATGACACCACCCTTATGGCACAAAGTGAAGAGGAAATAAAAAGCTTCTTGATGAAAGTGAAAGAGGAGAGTGAAAAAGTTGGCTTAAAGCTCAACATTCAGAAAACGAAGATCA
>NW_011495076.1:10998080-11076912 GCF_000754665.1 Bison bison bison | reverse complement strand
CGATGGACGTGAGTTTGAGTGAACTCCGGGAGTTGGTGATGGACAGGGAGGCCTGGCGTGCTGTGATTCATGGGGTCACAAAGAGTCGGACACAACTGAGCAACTGAACTGAACTGAACTGAAGATATATAACCAAATTCAAGAAAGTTCAGGACTAATCTCCAGGACAACTGGTCTATCATTTTGCTTTCCTCTTTATGTTGGCCTTACTTTCTTTTGGTTCAGACTGACATGGCAGAGTTTGGGAACATGGTAATGAGCCAATCTAGGGTTATATTTCTTATACATCTAGAAAGTACTAGGTAACGTGACCTAGTACTAAGACCATGGGCTAGTACCAGGACTAGGATCATGACCTATGGTCCAAAGTAAAAACCTCCAGAGAAGGGCTCTGACTGGCCTAGTTTGAGTCAGGTGTTCATTTCAGCTTTGAGGTATAAGGCCAGTAAGGCCATATTGTTTCCCATTCAAAACACAAGCTTGGACTCAGGGATGGGTCAAGTGTTTCACAAAAATCTTATGGGTCAAGTGTTTCACAAAAAACTAACAATTCTTCCCTCAGAGAAGAAGTGAATCCTGAGTAGCAATAGATGATCACTATTTTTTGCTACACAGGTATTATGAAAGTGTCCATTGTTTAATAGGTCCCTATTCTTATTGCCTGAATAAGAAGAACTAACATCCAGAGAATGGCCCAAGAAAGACATCTTTCTCCTGTTTTTGTACTTCAAAATTCTCTATTCTGCTCTCCATTTCTAACTCACTCACACTTGAACACACTCATACACACACATTTATGCAGTAATAAATTCAATGATGAATTCTAAAGCTTTCAGCATTCTAAATCCTTATCTGTCTACCTTATTTCACTTATGTTTTAATTAAAGGTATTAATTTAATTAAACATTCTCTGTCAAAATTAACTGCAAATTTTGACAGAGAATGCTTCTCATTTTCTGTTTAAAAAATATCTTGAGTAGGATAGTTTCTATAAGCTTCCATCTTTTTATTCTTGTTGAGGTATAATTGATACATAACATGGCATAAGTTTAAAATGTACAATGTTGTATACGTATATATTGTGCAATGATTACCACAATAAGGTTACTTAACACATCCGTCAACTCACATAGTTATCATTATTTTGTGTATTTGATGACAACTTTTGAGACTATCCTGTTAGCTACTTTCAAGCATACAATAGAGCATTGTTAACTATAGTTGCCATGATATGCAATACATCCCCAGGACTTTTTCATTTATCACTGGAAGTTTGTACACTTAGACCAGCCTCACACATTTCCCCCACTCCACTCTTGCCCTTGGCAATCAACAATCTACTTTCTGTTCTATGGGTTTGGATTTTTTTTTTTTTTTTTTTGTAGATTTCACATATAAGGGAGATCTCTCCTTTGTCATAGATTAGTTGTCCATATGTGTTTGAGTATATTTCCAAGCTTTCAATTCTGTTTCATTGTTCTATGTGCCATTTAAAAAAAATAATTTTCTTTCTTTCTTTCTTTTTGGCTGTGATGGATGGATCTTCATTACTGTGTGGGCTCTGGTTGCAACAAGCAGGGGCTACTCTTGAGTTGTGGTGTGTGGACTTTACATTGCAGTGACTTCTCTTCCTGCAGTGCACAGGCTTTAGGGCATGTGGGCTGCAGTATTTGAGGCACTTGGACTTAGCAGTCGTGGCTCCCAGGCTCTAGAGTACATCAGTAGTTGTGGTGCATAGGCTTAGTTGCTCTGTAGCATGTGGGATCATCCTGGATCAGGGATAGAACCCATATCTTCTGCATTGGAAGGCAGATTCTTTACTACTGAGATACCAGAGCCCCTGTTATGTGTATTTTTAAATGCCAGTACCATACTCTTTCAGTTACTATAGCTTTGTAGTATACTTGAAGTCAAGAAGTGTGATGATTCCATCTTTGATCTTCTTTTTCAATATTACTTTGGCTATTTAGGGTCTTTTATGGTTCCATATTGGAGAAGGCAATGGCAACCCACTCCAATACTCTTGCCTGGCAAATCCCATGGGTGGAGGAGCTTGGTAGGCTGCAGTCCATGGGGTCACTAGGAGTCGGACACAACTGAGCGACTTCACTTTCACTTTCACTTTTCACTTTCATTCATTGGAGAAGGAAATGGCAACCCACTCCAGTGTTCTTGCCTGGAGAATCCCAGGGATGGGGGAGCCTGGTGGGCTGCTGTCTATGGGGTCGCACAGAGTCGGACATGACTGAAGTGACTTAGCAACAGCAGCAGCAGCATGGTTCCATATGAATTTTAGGATTTTTTTTTAATATTTTTATAAAAAATATCTTTGGACTCTTGATAAGGATTGCATTGAATCTATAGATAGCTTGGAGTATTATGGACATTTCAATAATATATATTCTTTCAAATCATGAACACAAGATATCTTTCTATTTATCTGTGTCCTCTGTCTTCTTCAATTTCTTTCATCAATGTCTTAGAGTTTACAGTGTAGAGATCTTTTACCTCTGTGGTGAAATTTATTTTTAATTATTTTTATCATTTTTGCTTTTACTATAAATGAAATTATTTTCTTCTTTCTCTAGTTAATTGTTAGTGTATATAAATACAATAGAATTTTGAATGTTGATTTTGTATTCTGCCACTTTACTAAATTCCTTTATCAGTTGTAACAGTTAACTGGTGGAGTTTTTAGGGTTTTCTATTTATAAAATCATAACATCTGGAAATACAGATATTTTACTTCTTTCTTTCTGATTTGGATTTTTTTTTTTTTTCCTTTTTCTTTCCTGATTTCTCTGGCTAGGACTTCCAGGATTGTGTTGCAAAGAGTGCTGAGAATAATCATATTGGTCTTTTTCCTTATCTTAGAGGAAAATCTTTCAAGTTTTCACCACTGGATGTGATATTAGACTGAGAAGAACTGTTTTAGAAGAATGAGTTGCATTGGAAAGTGTTGGACAAATGCTATTTCATGCAAGAAGTCTCTTGGAAGATGATCAGATGGAAACTCAGAGGTAAGAGGTAAAAGAAAATACACTTTTCAGTGTGCTGCTTCTGAATCTCCTGTGAGATTTTTCTTGAATAATACATAATTTAAAGTGTAATTTGAATGTTTTTGGAATTTCATAGTTAATTAAATTAAATATATTAAGCCCAAGACAGTGCTCATATGTTTGGCGGTGTATCCATCATAGAGTTTTCTTTTTAAGAATCTCATAATCTTACTTAAAATCTTCTGAATCACTATTCACTATTTTACAATATATTCCACATTTTCCCTCTCAACATTTTTATTAACAATTTTCATTGTCTTCATTAGTTCCCCTTTATTCAAATTTTTTGTCTTCATTCTTTTTTAAAGACATTTTAAAATGAGCTCAATATATCAGCCTTCTTAGTGTAATAATTAATTCTTTACTTCCTCTCATTTATTAGTTGTCCTATTTTCTCTTCTGTTTCTGTCTTGCCCTGATATATTTTTTACACACTTTTTAATTCGTTTTTTCTTCTCATAATGTAGCAAGTCAATTTTTTATTTGCTTATTTCTATTTGATTTGTTTTGCTCTTCTATTTATAAATATCTATCCTTTTGTTGGAAGGGGGTGAATGAAAATATATGGTAAAACTTACTATGATACTCTAATTTCGCTTGGCTTCTCTGTATTTTTTCACAGTGTTTAATTTCTCCTATTATAAAAGTGGTGCTTTGATCCTTTTATTTTGTGGTTTTTCTCATACACCCCAAGTTGCCTCAGGATGCCAATTAACCCTATCTGTAACTACAGAAACTCATTGCTATATACAAGACTGATTGATATATTGAAAAAGATTGAGTTTTAATTAAAGATAGTGTTGCTGGATTGTTTTTGTTTTCTTGCTTTTTATTTTCTAAGTGAGTCTGTGCTTTCCCCGCTCCAATACACTTGTTGGGGTCTTAATTTAATATCAGAACATGTATTTTAGAATATAAGACATATTCAAATATTCACAGTAATTCTAATAAATGACAAAGTACTGTGAAAAGGAGTTTTATATTCAATCTTCTGTGGATCATTTTAATTTAGCTCATGCATTCTAGGTTTGTAAATCTTTACACTAGTGGAAATTTGTTCCTGTGAAGGAAATCATGGGTTCTTGTGAAAATCTAGATGACACTAGGGGGCAGCATGATATCTAGAAAGGGAGTGGGGTTTGGCTTCAAGGAGCCTGGGTTCTAATCTCAAAATATCCACAACAGAGAATAACCCTCTGAACTTTTTTTCTTTTTTTCCCTCTACCTATAAAATTAGAAGTATTGACCACGTAATCCAAAGGGGCCCTTCAAACTCTCATCATCTCTGTTTAATTTGCCATTGTTATAGTTTATGCCAGGGTAAAAATTAAAGCCAAGCAAATTCACGTTAGTTGGATTTACATTAAACCAATATGTTCCGTCACTACAGTTTTCATCTTTTATAATTCATATGTTGGGAGGAACTCCATACAGCAAAATCCTCCCCTTTAAAAGTCATATTGTAACTTATGGACAGTAAGCTGACTGTGAACCAAGGAGGATTCAGAGAAATGGCCCAGTTCCAATTGCAATACTAGGTGGTCTATAAAATAACCTTGAAAAGACTGTACTTCAGCAACGCCTCAGTTGTGAACTGTGCTGAGAGAGCCATTGTGCCCTCTTCACTCTCCAAGGGGTTTGCAAGCTGTTGGCAAGGTACACAGGGCACTGTCAAAAAGAGAAACCCATGGGAGACCCTATCATTGTTAGCACAGTCAACAGAAGCAGCTGATGGTGCTGACAGAAAGCGATAAAAGCCACTGTTGGGAACCACGGACTGGAACTTCTTTGGGGAACTCTCTTTAATCAGGATTTTTAGACTGAGTGTTGTACTAGGGAGGACCTTTCAAAGTCTCTGGTCTGCTCCACCATTCAAATATCTCTCTTTCATGTGGACAGTACTTTGCTGAGAAGAGCAACTCTATTTGATTTCCAACACAGAGGTGGTGACTATATTCTCTACGTTATGGACTCATAACCACTGATTAGAAGTGATTGAATCAGAGATTGACCGTTAACTCAGTGAGAGGCAATCTTTAAGAATGGCCAGGAGGAGGCTTGAAATTTAGTCATCTTCAAGAAGAGGTATTATTAATTGGCCAATCAAAGTCTATTTCTTTGTAATTTGAACTAGAGATATGGGGAAAACATCAACATGTTAGTAGCAGAAGCAGGAGCTAAAAGACCTATGAAGAAAAGGCAACATGCTTTTTCTGTTTGAAAAAGAGTTTTTTTCCCCCCCTCAAAAAAGATGCTGGAAGGTAGAAGAGCTATATAGGATATATAGCTATATATAATAGGATATATCCTTAAGCTATACTGAAGGATAATTTCCAAAGTAGAATATTATGTTAAGTTAGAAAAATGAGTAAAAGTGAAGTATTTGGTTGGTAGGTGCAGAAGAAAAGATAGAGATCACCTGAGAAACTATACTGTGAATCAATACCACCATTGGGGAGCCAATGCAGTAATACTGTTATTAGCTCAACACTGGATTCTTCTACTATTTAAAATATGTTCTGATTTCACAGATAACTAATTACATAACTTTTTCCTACATTCTTATGAAGACTGATCACATGGCTAAGATTCTAATTTCTTTACTAAGTCTCATGTACTTCCTTGAAATAAATTTCCATTAATTGAGGTAACAATACTGTACTATGCAGCATGACTGTAAGTTGATCTCTTAAGGTGCAAAAGCCAGTTATAAAAAGTCATATGAGATAATAAGATTACCTTTTAAATGTAGTTGGAATTATACGATGCTGATAATTTGAAATTGTGCAGAATTCTGTCAAGTTTGAAAAGTCTTTAAGCTTTTAGATAGATGAAAGGAGAAAAACAGATGCAGAATCCAGTCAAATATTTAACCTGGTGTGCCAGTAATCAACTATTTTCTTTCAGCTCTGAATGCATCTCTTTCCCATGCTTTGTGACAATAAAAATGAACCCTGTTAACGCGTTTACTTTAGCACCCGGCAAAATGTTAGTCATCATCAGTAGAGGGTGCTGGAGAGATGCTGCTGCTACTGCTGCTAAATCACTTCAGCCGTGTCTGACTCTGTACAACCCCATAGACGGCAGCCCACAGGCTCTGCCGTCCCTGGGATTCTCCAGGCAAGAACACTGGAGTGGGCTGCCATTGCCTTCTCCGTGGAGAGATGCTACAAGCCTGTAACAGAGGAAGATAACTTCCATCTAGGGTTCTGGCCTTGCATTATTGTTATTATTAATGAGAGAGCCCAGAAGCCTCCAGCTATGCTCTTTGGTTATGATCTCCTTCCAGTGGTCACTCCTGAGCACTGTGTCCCGGTCACACCCTGTAGAAACTGGAGGCCACTTCTACAGACTGGGCTTCCCTGGTGGCTCAGATGGTAGAGTCTGCCTGCAGTGCGGGATTCCCTAGATCGGGAAGATACCCTGGAGAAAGAAAGGGCAACCCACTCCAGTATTCTCGTGTGGAAAATCTCAAGGACGAAGGAGCCTGGGCAGCTACAGTCCATGGGGTCACAAAGAGTCGGACACAACTGAGCAACTTTCTTTCTTTCTACAGACTAGCTCCCATTCCCATCCTTAAGGAAGTTTCTTTGCCATGGGTAGTCTCTATGTTCACCCTGTTGAAAAAGGTCTGATTCTCAGCCTTGAGGTCAGGGCTCTTCCTAGTCTTTTACATTTCTCTTTGTTATTGTTTTAGCTTTATTGTCCACAATTCCTCAGTTTAGAGGTAGTAGTTGTTCTTTTATATCTGTTACTTCTGAGTTCTTTTTCCTGTTATACCCATCTTCTATTAGTTACCAATTAGTTTTATTATATTCAAATAACCACTATGCTTACTGTCTCCTGGTTGGACCCTGAATGATGAACCTGCATATTTTGCAAACTTATATTAGTGCTGAATCAAAGGATTAGGACTACATGGTCATCTCCTTCTAGTAAAGAAATTATCGACACAACAAATATAAATACAGTTATGTATGTCATATCAGGATGGCCAACAAGAATCCAGTCAGCCTATCATTTAAAAGCTTAGATAGTTGTCTTCACTAGTGACAGCGCATCTTTTTACTCTGGGAAGATATTAAATTAATATGGAAAAACATCTTAGATTGGATTCCAGAGAAACAGAGAGTCTGAGATGGAGATTTGTGTATAGGAACTATTTTAGGGAATGCTTTCAGGATCAACATCTGGGCGGCGGGGGGCGGGTGGGCAGTGAAGAAAGTAGCATTAGGAAAAGAAAGGAGTTGATGCGTGATGTATCCCAGAGAAGGTCCGCATGATCTCATATTGCTCGGCAATTCAAACTCTTCCACCTTCATGGTGTTTGGCACAAGAAGATGTTAGCACTCCTACATCAACACATCATTTGGTGTGAATTTACTCCAAGAGGGCAAACTACTCAGGATGCTGTGGGGCAAATCTCTTTAGCTAAGGGCTGTTTCCAGAGAGTGACTCGACTGAAAACCTTTCCATCAACTGCCCACACTCTCACCAGCTGGGGAAAACAGGTACCACAGTCCAAAGCAGGGTATTTGAGCAACTGTATTCGTTATCTACTGCTGCTTAACAAACCTCCCTCCTGTTTTAGTGGCTTAAAACAATGACAAGTAGTATGCTTGCAGATTTGCAATTTAGGCAAAGTTCAGTGAAGATAACTCTTTTCTGTTCTGCTCAACATCAACAGCAAAAGCTTGAAGGCTAGTAACTGAGATCATCTGAAGACTAGCTCATTCACATGTGTGGTGGTTGATACTGGCAGTCAGGTAAGATCTGAGTTTGGGCTGTCAGCTTCTCTGTGGCCTGGGCTTCCTCATAACATGGTGGCAGCATCACTTTTTCTGCATTCTATTTTTTGCAGTAGAAAAAACCTTGCCCAGATTTAGAGGATAGAGAAATAGACTCTGCCTCTTGATGAGGAGTGAGGTAGGACCATAAATTTTTCTGTGACCATTGTGGAAAATATAATCTGCCACAGTAGCACATAACAAAAGCTACTATAAAAGGAAATGAAAAACATTATATAAATATTTTGTTAGAAAAAAATGTGTGCATGATTGACATTTTATTTACTCTGATATTTAAGAGAATCTTGGCATTTAAAGCAAAGCCTTATAACTCTAAAGTGTATAATGGAGCAATTTATTTAGAAATGAGTTTAAGTTGAAATCATACTGTGTTTCTTTACAGAGGAAGAACTTTCAAGAAATGTAAATTATACAACATTTTTATGTTTAATTTTTAAATTAATAAAATCATATTTAGTATTTGGCAAGATCTGATTTATCAGATTAAAATGTAAAAATTTAAAATAATGTATATATTTGCAAATACTATTTGAAATACATCAAAATGTGTGTGTTACATATATATGTGTGTTACATATATATATGTAAATAAGACCAAACATTATTCAAAATCATCTTCAAAAAGTTTATTAATATTTGCAGTATCATATATACAATATTGGAGAAGGCAATGGCACCCCACTCCAGTACTCTTGCCTGGAAAATCCCATGGATGGAGGAGCCTGGTAGGCTGCAGTCCATGGGGTTGCTAAGAGTCGGACACGACTGAGCGACTTCCCTTTCACTTTTCACTTTCCTGCATTGGAGAAGGAAATGGCAACCCACTCCAGTGTTCTTGCCTGGAGAATCCCAGGGACGGGGGAGCCTGGTGGGCTTCCGTCTGTGGGGTCGCACAGAGTCGGACACGACTGAAGTGACTTAGCATATACAATATTAAAATGTGCAACTTGAACTTAATTATTAGGGGAAAGCAGGAGTTTTGAATGTGCAACTTTATTAAGTTGAATAACAGCCCTTATTTCCACAAATGAAATTCTGAATAGTCTTTGGCACACACAAAATCCACCTCTGAATGCCCTTTTTTTTCCTTCACTAAAAATTCTCATCGATATAATCAAGAGGGTCAACTAGCATAGAGACATTAATTATAAATCTCAAATCTTTAATATAGGGTTTTGACCTTGGAGAATAGGTTTGTAGAAATTTACAATATCAGCACAAATCGACTCAGCTATATGTATAGTACAGCAGACTTAAGATGATGGTACACACTCCTTTGCTCCCCGAGATTATCTTCCTAATGTACTCTTATTTCAGGAGTCTACATGTGAAGTAGGCAAAAACAGAGTTGTTTTGTTGATAGAGACTAAGATAGAGCTGTGGTTGAATTTGGTTCTTGGTTGGTCTAACAGAAATCCAATATTAGGGCTTAAGGTATCCTTAGCAATTTTACTCTTGGTAATCTACTGATTAACTGGAAGTGAAATATTTTTCTTTTATCCTGAACTTAAAGATTTATAGGGCCAGCTCTATAGATAACTCATGCAAAATTCTTTCTTTCAGAAACTTTTGATTTTAAATTGTGTCTTGCAGTTATATTTTCTAGAGATATTACAATTAAACTTTCAATGACTGTCTTTTATTCTATAAATATTTCTTTTGTGTCACATTAATTTTACAGCAAAATAATATTGTGTTAAATAAATTGATTTAAGATATAATTACAGATTATAGTTTTCCATCCAAAAGAGATGAAAATGTCAAGTTGTGGGTTCAGCTTCTGGAACTCTCTTTTTTCAATTCACAAATAGACGGATTCTAGATTTGAGGTTATGTTATTTAAAAATGGAAAGGTTGATATAATCACAAATCTGCATGCTGCCATATTTATTTCTCAGCAATCAATGCAATAAAGTATCTGACTTTTGTAGCTCTAAATCGAGTACATCCAAGCTATTTATTACTATTCACCATTGTCATTCATCAGAATAAGCTATCTGTTCATACCCCTAAAATATTACATATTAATGAAGTCCCAGTGATGCAATATTTCTGAAGAATAGCAAGTTAATACTATCATGGTTAAGCTGCATTATATTCAGTTTATATTTGATTTAGGAAGTTCTTTCAACGTCTTGCCTAATTTCTATGTAAAGAAAATAATAGTTTTGTTGTAGCATAGCTGTTATTTTAAAACTTCCTTAAAAGATGAAAGACATTAGATACCTGTTAACATTGGGCTCTTTAGGAAGCAGCCTCTGAAATGAGGATTACGGACTGATTTTAGATGTATCTGTTGTTGAAAAGAAGCCATGTGGAGTTTATAGCTAACCCCACAAGAATAATCATAATTTAGGTGCCTTGACTTCTCGAGCAAAATCTTCAGCAGAAATTTTATTCCACTGAAAAAATAGCAGCTGGGAGTTCCCTTGTGGCCTGGTGGTTAGGATTTGGGCTTTCATTGCCAGGGTCTGGGTTCAATCCCTGGTCGGGGAACTGAGAGTTCACAAGCTGTGGGGCACAGTAAAAAAAAAAAAAAAAAGCAGCTGGACACTCTTGAGCTCTAACAGTAAATGAGCATCTGATCATGGAACATGAATTAACCACATGGCCAGAGCTGACTATCTTGAGTTGGGCTCTGTTACACTTTTCAAAACATAAGGTACAATGGGCCCAGCAATTTATTTTAAGACAGAAGTGGTCCATGTGGCATCAGGTGAGCAGAGTCACACTTCTCCCAATAGCCAGGACTTTGGGGATGATGTATCTGGTTATCTACTTTGTCTGGGAAATGATGTGATATAAATGAGAATGTATATGTAGACTCACAGGCTGTGGTGACTGTCTTGGCTGGTTGTTCAGGGATCCAGAAGGAGATGGATTAAAAGATTAGAAACAAAGGAATCTAGGGAAAAGGCATATAGATAAACCTGTGAGATATGAAGATCTTTCCAGTAAAGATCATAAGAGTTATGCATACCTTGTGTCTCTATTTCCTCATTTCCCATATTCTTCACTCAGTCTTTCAACCCCATCACTTTACTACTGAGGTTACTAATGGTCTCTGTCTTGCCAAATCCAAGGTCTGTTCTTCACTTTTATTTACTTGATCTCAACAGCATTTGACATTAATGGTCACCTTCTTTGTTCTTGAATTAAGCTTTTTCACATTTTTTCTAAGATATCTAACTCCAAGGGAGTTAACTCTTTTATTATCATGAATATTAGTTTTCAGTTATTTTTTTCAGGTTTCTCATTTTCCTTCTGTCCCTTAAATGTTATTGTCTAATGTTGAAACCTTTGCCTTCTTCTCTTATCTATGTATGTTTATTCATTAGCTGATATTACATAATCCTACAGCTTGAGATGTCATTTACAGCTCTCAGTCCTCCCTGAGCTCCAGATCAGAATATTCAACTGCCTGCATGCTATCTGCACTTGAATGAATAATTTGTTGTTGTTGTTCAGTCACTAAGTCTTGTCCGACTCTTTGCAACCCCATGAACTGCAGGACACTTTCCCTGTCCTTCACTGTCTCCCTGAGTTTGCTCAAACTCATGTCCATTGAGTCAGTGATGCCATCCAACCATCTCATTCTCTGTTGCCCTCTTCCCCTCTTGCCCTCAATCTTTCCAGCATCAGGGTCTTTTCCATTGAGTTGGTTCTTTGCATCAGGTGGCCAAACTATTGGAGCTTCAGCTTCAACACCAGGGCTTCCAATGAATGAATAATGCTGCTGCTGCTAAGTCACTTCAGTTATGTCTGACTCTGTGCGACCCCATAGACGGCAGCCCACCAGGCTCCTCCATCCCTGGGATTCTCCAGGCAAGAACACTGGAGTCGGTTGCCATTTCCTTCTCCAATGCACGCATGCATGCTAAGCCGTTTCAGTCGTGTCCAACTCTGTGTGACCCCATAGACGGCAGCCCACCAGGCTCCTCTGTCCACAGGATTCTCTAGGCAAGAATATTGGAGTGGGTTGCCATTTCCTTCTCCGTGAATGAATAATGGGTATGCCTAAATTAAAATGTGTAAACTGGAACTGTGACTTCCCTGGTGGCTCAGACGGTAAAGCATCTGCTTACAATGCAGGAGACTCAGGTTCGATCCTCAGGTTGGGAAGATCCCTTGGAAAAGGAAATAGCAACCCACTCCAGTACTCTTGCCTGGAAAATCCCATGGATGGAGGAGCCTGGTAGGCTACAGTCCATGGGGTCACAAAGAGTCAGACACGATTGAGCGACTTCACTTTCACTTTCAAACTGGAACTGTGGCTTTCCCTTTGGAAACTGCTTCTCTATGGAGTCCTCACTGAATCTTCTCCATCATATATCACATGTGTCCCATCAACATCAAATCTCACATTTACACTCAAGATACAGCATAAACTCAACCCCTTCCCACAATCTGTCAACTTCCTCAGGCTAAGCCTATTAAACTCCACTGAAAGCTAATGTACTGACACCCCACAGTTCATTTCTTGCTCTGCTATAGTCATTTCTCAACATAGTCATCCCAATGACCTTTTCAAACAAAGGAAATGAAGTCATGTCACAGCTCAAAGCCCAGCAGTGACTTCCATTCTATTCTGAATAAATCCAAACTCCTTGCCCTAGACAAACAAGGTCTACCTGATTTAATTCCTGCCTGTATCTCTGACTCCTTTTCCTAGTCCACTCCTCTCTTCTTGATTCATTCCATTCCCTCTTGCAGAAATTCTTCTTCCTCAGATCTTTATGTGGTTCTCTCCACTATTTGGGGGCTTCCCAGGTGCTCAGTGGTAAAGAATCCATCTGCCAATGCAGGAGACACAGAAGACTCAGGTTTAATCCTTGGGTTGGGAAGACACCCTGGACAAGGAAATGGCAATCCACTGTAGTATTCTTGCCTGGAAAATCCCACAGACAGAGGGCTACAGTCCACGGGGTTGCAAAGAGTTGGGAATGACTGAGCAACTAAGCACTCCCTTATTTGATTCAAGTCTCTGGTCAAATGCTACCTTCTTGAAGAGTTTTTACTTGAGTTCCTTATTCAAAATGCACAACTATCTTCCCTTTTGCTCTGTTTTTCTTCAAAGCACTTACCATTATCTAACATGCCAAAATCTGTTCAGTTGTTTATTTTCTTCCTTTTCCATTTGTCATTTGTCCATTTGAACATAATGGACATAAACTCATGAAGGCAGACATTGATTGTTTGGTTCACCGCTTATATTCCTACCTAGAGCTGTGCCTGAAATACTTAGCAGCATAGTGAACATTTGTTGAATTATAAATTAACTTTGTGTTTCATTGTCTCACCAACAATTGCAGACATACAAGATATACAATATTTAAGCCATTTTGCAGATGAGGAACATGAGGTAGGAAGGTTAAATCACTTGATAGAAGTCACATATTTATATTATTCAATTTTTGTATATAATGGCTTAAATAGAAAAGTTATTTTAAATTTTAGCACCAGGAGAGAAATGTCTGTTTGGGAAATTTAATGAAAATGATTTTTGTTTTTAAGTTTTTGTTTCCTTCTTGAACTTTGCTTTAGAAATTTATAGCCACATTCCACTTAATCACTGCAGTTTTTGGTTGTTGTTGATCCAAATCCTTTATTTTATTTCAGTTTTAAACTTCACTCATTTAAAAAGTTTTATCTCTTCTGCTTACAGTCAAAATGTGCTTTATTTTAAGGTTTAAAATTCAAGTGAATAAATTTGGAAAATTAGGCCAACATCAAACCAGAATAACTAAGAAACAAATCGTAAGGCATGAATTTGTTGTAGTTTTAGGTAAAAGGGTTAGCAAGGTAAGGTGAGAACAAAATGGCTTCTAACAGTCTTTCAGAAGCTTTACAGATTTATCAGAGAAGGAAGAGCTCAGGGAAAAAAAAGACCAAATAATAAATGAGGGTTACATATTATTAATAATTCTGCTAAAAAGGCTGATATATTGAGCTCATTTTAAACATCTCTCTTTAACAAGAAAAATGAAGAAGGTAACGTGGGCAATTAGCTACTGACATGGCCACTGCATATCTAGGTAATGATCAAAAGTGTGTGGGTGGTATGACCATCCAAGCCTCTCAAAAGGGGCTGCACTTTCTGATATGAGGCATAGAGTCTGGGCATTATTAACTATTTACGTTCACAGGAAATGCAGGTAAATTATTAATTTGTTTTATAATTTTGATGCTTATTTTCCGCTTAGTCATTTCATTTTATAGCACTCTAATGTGCTGTAAGTTTACTGTGAAATAGTTTAAGCAATTCAACATAAGTAAGGTTTATAAATATCAGTCTTTTTAAAGGGAAGTGAAACAGAATCAGCAATGACAGGAATTTTTTTCTTGTTTGCCTTGAATAGAATCTTTTCTATTTCAAAAAATAGTCTCCCTGACATTCTTAGTTGCAAAATGGACCCAAAGGCACATTTAATTATCATACTACCTGATAATGTGATTTGTTATGGTATATTGCATCACATCATGCCATATCTCTTATCATACCATATTGTATTATAAACCAATTTTTTATCTATATTCCAAGAAAAGAATATAAGTTCTGTGGAGCTGGGGGTTTTATTCCTTTTCTTAATAGTTATATGTCTGAAACATAATAGATCCTCAACAAATATTTACTGAAGAATAGTTCATCTCACCTGACTGGATTTGAAGGCACAGGGGTCTAGTTACAAGTAGAACACTGAACACCAGTAGTCTTTGTCAACCAAGTGGCAAACCAGTTCCTTAAGAAGAAATGTCTGGCTAGAATAAAGTGTCTGTTAAAGGCATACCTTTGGCAGATCACATGGTAACTGTCACATCATAGAATGATAAGCATGAAGAATACAAAAATTTTGGCTGGCCTTACTGTGTTTAGCTGTACTTGGGAGTTAAAGGACGAACATGACAGGCTCAGTCAGGACTCTATGGTCTCAGCTCAAGGCAGTGTCAGAGGGAAAGAACATTTCGTCTCTTATACCTCAAATTTACATACAGAATCTGATTGTACAAATTGGAGTATTTATAATATAGAGTGAATTATAGCTATATTTTTACATGAGGTTAAGAGTTTCAATTTGAAAAATGAGGCTCTGAGAATTAAAATAGCAACATTTGGAAGGATTTAGATGACCTTGAGTACCCCAGATCCAAACTGCATTGAGCAAAAGTAGCTCCATTTTCCAGTCTAAAGAGGGGCTGTTTTACCTTATTTGGAAAACTTAAACTAACTTTAGTAAGGATTATTGGTAGCTCTCCTTAGGCTCTACCATGCCCATGCCTCACAAACTCCAGTCTTCCAGCCAGAGTTAAATCTCAGCATGCCCAAGGAAGACAATCACCAATAAAACCAAGAATGGAAAACGTATATGTCAAAAGAATTCAAATCTGAAATTAAAAATAATTAAAAACCTGGGGAATATATAGGTGGATTCGTCAGTGATAGATGGACCATGCAGAAAGCCATAGAGTTTTAGATAGGGCAAAATATATTAACATGGAGGCATTTATCCAATATGCTGCATTCAGTGTTGTAGCTTGAGAAACTACCATTTTCTTAGCTGGTTAACTAAAAGCAGAATTCAGCTGTGGTCTGTACTGAATGAAATGAATGCTCCTTGATGTGATAGACTTTATTTTTGGGGGCTTCAAAATCACTGCAGATGGTGACTGCAGCCATGAAATTAAAAGACACTTGCTCCTTAGAAGAAAAGTTATGATCAACTTAGACAGTATATTAAAAAGCAGAGACATTACTTTGCCAACAAAGGTCCATTTAGTCAAAGCTATGATTTTTCCAGTAGTCTTGTATGGATATAAGAGTTGGACTATGAAGAAAGCTGAGCACTGAAGAATTGATGCTTTTGAGCTGTAGTGTTGGAGAAGACTCTTGAGAGTCCCTTGGACTGCACGGAGATCCAGCTAGTCCATCCTAAAGGAGATCAGTCCTGGATGTTCATTGGAAGGATTGATGTTGAAGCTAAAACTCCAATACTTTGGCCACCTGATGCAAAGGGATGACTCATTTGAAAAGACCTTGTTGCTGGGAAAGATTGAAAGAGGGGGGAGAAGGGGAGGACAGAGGATGAGATGGTTAGATGGCATCACTGACTCAGTGGACATGAGTTTGAGTAAACTCTGGAGTTGGTGATGGATAGGGAGGCCTGGCGTGCTGCCATCCATGGGGTCACAAAGAGTCGGACACGACTGAGCGACTGAACTGAACTGAACTGAACTGATATTCAAGAAGGGAGCCAAATACAATGGTGGATATGAGTATATGCTGTACAGTCCACTCACCCATCCTGTAATGGTTCTTACTTCCTTCATTTCAATGGGAGTTATGAAATACTGGTGTTTTACTGTCCAAGACAATGAAGGCAGAGTTACTATGATAGTCGTAATAAGGGAGTAAGGGAGAGAGAATTTTTTCATCCATGAGGATATTTGCTATGGGCTAATGGATCATGGGATCTCTAAGATGAAATAGATGAAAAGAACACTAAGGCACTCCTTGGTCTCTTCTGTGAATATAGCTTTAGGTTGATGTAAAAAACCTTGATCTAAGTTTCATCAAAGAGTTATATTCCTCATGCAGTTCTCAGAACTGAACCACTGGGAAAGTGGTTATTGTTAGGGGAAGAGTGTTATTTTGTATCGTCTTCCTTCAGCAGCAAGTGGCTGAGCACTGGCTGTATAGGAAAATACCCAGATCTTTTAGGGTTATGGGACATTGGCTCTTGTCCAGCACTAGCCCTTGAAGACAGAAAACATCACTATTCAGATGAGAGTTTAAGGGGTCAAAGGAAAAATGGAATTTTGTACTGTGTTTATCTCGCAGTTTTCTCAGTGGATGTATCACACTCTGTAGACTATTGCAGCTCTGAATGTAAGGTTGATAAAGTGTACAATTAGAAATTAGCATAAGCTCTACTCTGACTCTTTGACCCATGGAGTCAGAACCATCATTGTAGGAAGTAGAAGCTGATCTGTGGTGCTGAAATAGTAAACCAAAACAATACCATTCTTGGACAAATCAGAGATATTAATATTGCCCTCAAAAACTTAGAAAATACAAGGGCAGTAATTCCTCCCATCTCATTTAGTTCTTCTGGCTGCACCATAGAGAATGAGAGTAGATAATTGTAATCTTAATCAGATGGTAATTCCAACTGAAGCTGCTGTTTTATACATGGGTTCTTTACTGTAGAAAATCATTATTGCCCTTTGTCACTGGTGCACATCTAGTTATTTTGACAGATAATGCATTTTTATTTCTATTGATGAGCACATACCATCAGAAACAGTTTGCATTTACCTGATGGAAACTGAAGTACATCTCTGTTTTCCTGAAGGGCTGGGCAAGCTCTTCGGCTCTTTTATAAGTTAATACACAGACTCCCTGACCTTTTCACCTTACCACAAGGTGGTGTGCTGCTCAGTGATACCATGGAAGTTCTACAGGCTCAAGGAAAATACTACCAGATAGAAAGGAATAAAAGTACCAAAAATATGTGAGTGTCTATGAATTTTTTTCCTTAGTTTCTTTAAAAGGATATTAAATTCTCCAAAATCACTGCAGATGGTGACTGCAGTCATGAAAGTAAAAGATGTTTGCTACTTGGAAAAAAGTTATGACCATCCTAGGCAGTATATTAAAAAGCAGAGACATTAGTTTGCCAACAAAGGTCCATCTAGTCAAGGCTATGGTTTTTCCAGTAGTCGTGTATGTATATGAAAGTTGGACTATCAAGAAAGCTGAGCACTGAATAATTGATGCTTTTGAACTGTGATGTTGGAGAAGACTCTTGAGAGTCTGTTGGACTGCAAGGAGATCCATCCAGTCCATCCTAAAGGAAATCAGTCCTAATTATTCATTGGAAGGACTGATGCTGAAGCTGAAACTCCAGTACTTTGGCCACCTGATGAGAAGAACTGACTCATTTGAAAAGACCTGATGCTGGGAAAAATTGAAGGAGAGAGGAGGATGGGATAACAGAGGATGAGATGGTCGAATGGCATCGCTGACTCAATGGACATGAGTTTGAGTAAACTCTGGGAGTTGGTGATGGACAGGGAGGCCCAGTGTGCTGCAGTCCATGGGGGTCACAAACAGTCAGACACAGCTGAGTGACTGAACTGAACTGAACCAAAAATAAAGTGACCAATATATGGTGGGTTTGTGAGATACAGAACCATAAATACATGACGAGAGTAGCAAAAATGGCAGTGCATATTGTAAGTCTCTTATATGTGAGTTAGTATAAAATTAATTACACAAATTTTAAAAAGTAGAAGGAAAGAAATAATTGAAGATATCAATGAAACAGAAAAAATATATAGAATAAATTAATAAAACTGAAAACTGTTCTTCAAAAAGATTTTTTTAATTGACAAAACTGTAAAAAGTGGAGTGTTGAAGAGTTACAGACAATAAAAGAATAATAAAGAGAAATTATGAAGAACTCTATCCTATACTCCATTTATATGAATGTTAAGAATATGAAAAACATGATAATACAAGTTAGAATATTCATTGTCTCTATGTGGGGGGATTAACTGCAAAAAAGCATTAGAAAACTTTTGAAGGTGCTAGGAAGGGTCTACTTCTTGATTTGAATGGCAGTTACATGATATTTACATAAACATTCATATTAACTGTATACATAACATTTAGAGTGCTTTAAGAGACATTACTTTGTTAACAAAGGTCCATCTAGTCAAGGCTATGGTTTTTCCAGTGGTCATGTATGGATGTGAGAGTTGGACTGTGAAGAAAGCTGAGCCAAAGAATTGATGCTTTTGAACTGTGGTGTTGGAGAAGACTCTTGAGAGTTCGTTGGACTGCACGGAGATCCAGCTAGTCCATCCTAAAGGAGATCAGTCCTGGGTGTTCATTGGAAGGACTGATGTTGAAGCTGAAACTCCAGTACTTTGGCCACCTGATGCAAAGAGCTGACACATTTGAAAAGACCCTGATGCTGGGAAAGATTGAGGGCACGAGGAGAAGGGGATGACAGAGGATGAGATGGTTGGATGGCATCACCAACTCAATGGACATGAGTTTGGGTGGACTCTGGGAGTTGGTGATGGACAGGGAGACCTGGTGTGCTGCGGTTCATGGGGTTGCAAAGCGTTGGACATGACTGACTGACTGAACTGAACTGAACCATATTGTGTGTGTATACCTCAAACAAGAACAATAATAATCATGACATACATGTATAAGTCTTGTCTGTAAGACTCCTTAAAACAATAGTTACATCTTATAATGAGTGTCTTTACTGAGTTCCTATACTTTTCCTATGAGGTCATTTATATAGTTTCAGTGAGACTCTATTCTTCACCCCCCATGTCCCAGAAAGTTAAAATTTACAACCCTACCACAACAAATATCTTTTTAAATTACATATGACAATCTCACTATAAGAAGTGAGAACTATGTATCATACATACATTATAATTCTATCTATAATGTTCTCTCAGGAAAATGTCTTTAAGTTCTTGCTTTGCTACACATATAATCCCATATTCACAGATAGTCAAGAATGTTAGTTTTTGATGGATAGGTCAGGTACATTCCCAAACTTGGGACTTTCTGAGAAAGAATTGATCATAGGTTTTGCAGATTATAGATTTTATTGACAGAAACTGGTAAATATCATTTTGATGATTCGTGAATCCTGATATCAATAGATAAGCTTATAAAGACAAAAAGTATTTCTGATACATACCAGTAACTTACAGTTCTGGAGATTTTATAAATCTTCCACATGGATAGTTTTTCACTCATAAGCTTTAAAATTCTGTGGTTCTGTTTTTAAAGCTAGATATTAAAGAGGCTTGCTCTATTAATTAATATCTATGAAGTACCATAAATAAAACTGAACAAATAAAATGCTATATTAGTAATACTAATTTCTTTAATGAAAGTGAAAGTTGCTCAGTCATGTCTGACTCTTTATGACCCCATGGACTATTCAGTCCATGAAATTCTCCAGGCTAGAATACTGGAGTGTGTAGCCTTTCCCTTCTTCAGGGGATCTTCCCAACCCAGAGATCAAACCTGGGTCTCCCACATTGCAGGTGGATTCTTTACCAACTGAACCACAGGGGAAACCCAAGAATACTGGAGAGGGTAGCCTATCCCTTCTCCAGGGGATCTTCGTGACCCAGGAATAGAACTGGGGTCTCCTGCATTTCAGGCGGACTCTTTACCAACTGAGCTATCATGTGTGAGGTCAAATTCATGCTTTAGGGACAGAGATCTGTCTACAGTGAGAGACTTTGAAGAAGGCTGACCATTGGTCCTGTGGCAGTAGGCACAGAAACTCACAGTATGTCCAGTAGTCAGAAAAAAACTATGAAAGGTTTTTCACTTTGCACCTTTAGGCAACAGAAAATAAAAGAGTTGCCTATATAGTTCTAGTTCCCAAATTAAATTAAACCTTAAGCATTTCCAGCAAATTACTGCTACCATAATAAAAACATCATCACTGACTTTTGCCTTGACATTGTCAGAGGATATGCCATTATTTTGTATACATGATAATGAGAAAAAATATGGCCATTTGGCACCATGAACGAATGAAGGTAAACTTGCTGGCCTTACTTTTTGTTTCCTTTAAAAACCTTTTTAGTTTTTTATCTGGCAAATTGGACCTTCTCACATCTGTTCAAATTGATTTCTTATCTACTTGGTATTGTTTCTGAATGTTCCTTTCTCAAAAGTGAAGTATTGAAATCATTATTAGTGTCTTGGTTGCCTTCAAACTACTAAAGGGAGAAAATTTTGAAGGCAGTTGTGATTCACGTACAACAGAGAAAACGGGTTAGTATAAATACATTCACAGAATAGCTGATATCTTTCAATGACAATAGTTAAACACATTAGTTTCAGTAAAAATTATTCTAAAAAGCAAAAAGTCAGCTTTCACAGTCATGACTATATTTTAATAAATAATTTTATGCTACACGATGACCATAATTTAGCCATTGTAATATATTCAATTAAATTACAATATAGTTTGACTTGATTCTTTGTCAATAGAATCTACGATTGAATCATGTATTCTCATTACTGTACTTTTGTGAAACTGTGAATTTTAGACACGAATGCCTGATTGAGTAGGTCTTGATAAAACCTTACAACGTCTGCATTGAGTATAGTCGTTTAAGAGTTAGATAATATTTAAAGACTCCTGGGGAAATGATATACTCTATAACAAACAAAATCAAAACAGTAGAGATTTATGGAATCCCAAAACCACAAATTTAAATCCCTTAACTAAAGGAGAAGAAGTTTAAACAATTAAACAATTTTACAGAAAGATTTGAAACAGTGCAATTTTCCTAATTGGTGTGGTCTGGTAGAAATAGAAATGTGCCAATTAAAAAATAATAATGCTAATTGGTGGCTCAGGAAAATGCATATCTTCAATAATCTCACTTTTATTACACTATTTTATTTGGGATAAAGTGCATTTAAAAATTTCCAAGATTTTAAGATGTAGAACAAAAAAGGAAGACATGGCCCCAAAGAAAGTAGCTGAAACCAAGAGTAGCTGCCTGGGCCGAGGAGTAAAAGACTTTCTAATTAGCCCTCTGATGTATCTACAATCATCCTTTTTTATGGTTCAGGCGGCAAGATCTAGCCTACACCACTGTCAGGGCTTGTGTGTAATCTTCAGGTGTCATTGAACATAAATCTCAGTGAAAATCATGGTGATAGTCAAGAAATGAGCCCTTTCTTCAATTCTGAGAAACATACTGAAAAAACATCATAAGAGTTTGAAAAGGAGAGAGTTTTTTCGTCTCTGCTAGATGGAGAGTCGTTTTTTTCCTTTTTTCTTACCAAACTGACAATGATATAAAATTTTTTTAACTTAAAAGATTTTGCTTTCATTTTTAGCCAGCTTACTTGCTCTGGGGGTTAAGAATAGCTTCCTCTAATGGTGTCAATCTGGAAAAAGAGAGAGACTTTCTCAGAGGAAGTAGCTAGTCAGTTGCTGTCTGGGCAAAGTGTAATGTAAAGAGAGTGGGATCATCCAGAACCCTCCTCCTCTGTCTCCTGCTCCTTCCATCACGTCCAGCTGCTTTTTCCTCAAACTATGGCTTGAGACTTAGAAAAAAATAAATGGGTCTGGCAGAAGCATGTGACGAAAACTCTATGGAAAAGTACCTTTACTATTGCAACACTGACTCTGTAGCTCACAGCTAATTAATCCCACAATAGAATGTGAGTTGGCTAGTTGTATTTTGAATGTTCTCATGTGGCCTCTCTTGACGGGACTTGCCACCAAGGGTTTTAAGCTTTCACCCTATTTAATATTCATGTCTAAAGAAGCAAGGTGCCTTGGGATATTAAGAATTTTTTAAAAATTGGTCCTTTAGGTTTAGATTATAATGGAAAATTCAACAGCTATAGCTGCTGGAGACAAAAGGTGAACAATTCACATTCTGAAAGTAAACTATCAACTATATGCTGAATAGGAAAAGCCATAATTATTGGACAGTGAAGTGACAGGCTTTGCAATTGAGTGGTTTAGTAAATTATACCCACCAGAAGTTAATATCCCACATGATATGATTCCTGAGGGCAAAGTTCCTTACAGTAGGAACATATTTCAATGAGAGATTTAGTTTGGATAGAGGGAGTGAAATCAGATATCAAAAATATATTGTTAAAATTTACAGTACTCTTTTTAATGAAGCTCCAATCCCTACATATAAAACTCATTGTCTGTTAGTCATTCAGGCATTTGACATCTATTGTGACTTGAACCATGCAGATTTGAAGTTTACTAGGAATTTCCCTCCCTGAAATTCCAATTTGTTGCCAATACTGCTCTAGTCTCTTGATGTGTGCATACAGCATCGAATAGATACAACTGAAGACAGATGTATTGCAGCAACTCTTGAGTTAATAATACTCTTGATGTCTGCCAGGGCTGTTCCAGGCTTGGGTGTACATTTTGGGAAAACTCCCAAGTGATGCTGGGGGGCACCTTTGATTATGAAGCATAGAAATGAGAAGTTAGACTGAGAAGGGGGATTCTTCCCTACTCTTTTAGGGAAAGTAAATTTGGAAAATAGTTTCATTTTATTCTGCTATGACATTTTTTTGGTCTTTTTTAAAAAATCATGCTCTATGTTTTTATCTCTAAATTTCTCCCACCATAGTAATATCTGCTATCCACTCCCATGGATTTTTGTGTGATGTACCCAATAATTGTATTTGATTCATATAATAGTTCAAATATTATTCCTTTCTAACTTTTCTTATGAGAGAAATAAGAGAGAGGAGTAAAAACAAATAAGATTTAAGGCACACCGGTGTTGTTGTTTAGTCACTAAGTTATGTCTGACTTTGTGACCCCATGGACTGCAGTGTGCCAGGCTTACCTGTTCACTATCTCCTGGAGTTTGTCCAAACTCATGTCCATTGAGTCAGTGATGCTATCCAACCATTTCATCCTCTGTTGCCCACTTTTACTCCTGCCCTCAGTCTTTCCCAGCATTAGGGTCTTTTCCAGTGAGTTGGTTCTTTGCATCAGATGGCCAAAGTACTAGGAGTTCAGCTTCAGCATCAGTCCTTCCAATGAATATTCAGGGTTGATTTCCTTTAGGATTGATGGGTTTGATTTCCTTACTGTCCAAGGGAATCCCAAGAGTCTTCTCCAGCACCACAGTTCGGAAGCATCAGTTCTTTGGCATTCAGCCTTCTTTATGGTCCAACTGTAATATCTGTACATCACTACTGGAAAAACCATAGCTTTAACTATATGAATCTTTGTTGGCAAAGTGATGTATGCTTTTTAATATGCTGTTAATATGCTAGGTTTGTGGTAGTTTTTTCCCAAGGAGCAAACGTCTTTTAATTTAAGGGCTACAGTCACTATCTGCAGTGATTTTGGAGACTAAGAAAATAAAATCTGTCACTGCTTCCACTTTTCCCCCTTTTATTTGCCATGAAGTGATGAGACCTGATGACATGATCTTAGTTTTTTGAATGTTGAGTTTTAAGCCAGCTTTTTCACTTTCCTCTTTCACCTTTACCAAGAGGCTTTTTAGTTCTTCTTTGCTTTCTGCCATAAAGGTGGTGTCATCTGCATATCTGAGGTTATTGATATTTCTCCCATCAATCTTGATTCTGGCTTGTGCTTCCTCCAGCCTGGTATTTCACATGACATACTCTGCATGTAAGTTAAATAAGCAGGGTGACAATATACAGCCTTCATGTACTCCTTTATTAATCCTTTATCACTGTACTCTTTCACCCTCATCAAGGGGCTCTGTATTTCCTCTTCACTTTCTACCATTAGAGTGGTATCATCTGCATATCTGAGGTTGTTGATATTTCTCCTGGAAATCTTGATTCCAACTCTTGATTCATCCAGCCCAGCATTTCACATGATATACTCTGCATATAAGTTTAATAAGCAGGATGATAATATATAGCCTTGACGTACTCCTTTACCAATTTTGAACCAGTCTGTTTTTCATGTAAGTTCTAGCTGTTATTTCTTGACATGCATACAGATTTCTCAGGAAATATTGATAGTGAATTGAATTTATTGAGGTTTTTTTTTTAATTCTATGATTTTTCTACTATAGTACATTTTCTGTATTTATTGTTCCCGCTAATTAAATACAATTCATTCTGCCTCTTAAAAGGAATTTCACTCCCAGCAAAGTTTACTTAGTAGGGGAATCATCATCTCATGATGAGTCAATCATGGGTATAAAGATAGCTGTCAATATATTATAAAGTTAAAATATATCTTTTCTTTACCTTGTTATATTGGAAATTTCACAGTTTCCCTTAAATTCAGATAGATGGTCATAATGGATAAAATGACTCATATTCCTTTGGATTTAAAAAGTGTGTTTCCAAGAATCCACTATTAAATAAAAATTCCTCTGGGAAGTATAATATATAAATCCCATATAGGTATTAAAACTTGCAGCTGGACTAATATTCCTCATAATTTTTCATCACTTTGTCAAATTTAAGACACAATATTCTGTGTATAGAAAAATCTGTACTTAAAATTTTAATAAGCAAGTGAGTATAAGAAATGTCCAGAAACTGAAATAGTCCCAACACTTTCACAGGATTGGAGAAGCACAAAGAACCCTAGATAGCATGTTGGCCTTGTATCTCTGAGAGAAGAAGGGGCCAGGTGTACCAAATGTGGGAGAGGAGAATGGATGGGTGAAAGGATACTAACACAAACACTCATGACTACATTTAACTTGGGCAGACTAATATGGGCTTCCCTAATGGCTCAGTCGAAGAAGGCAATGGCACCCCACTCCAGTACTCTCACCTGGAAAATCCCATGGACGGAGGAGCCTGGTAGGCAGTCCACGGGGTCGTGAAGAGTTGGACACGACTGAGCGACTTCACTTTCACGCATTGGAGAAGGCAACGTTAATCCACTCCAGTGTTCTTGCCTGGAAAATCCCAGGGACGGGGAGCCTGGTGGGCTGCCGTCTTTGGGGTCGCACAGTGTCGCACATGACTGAGGCGACTTAGCAGCAGCAGCAGCAGTAATGGCTCAGTGGCAAAGAACCTGCCTGCCAATGCAGGAGACAGGAGTTCAATTCCTGGGTCAGGAAGATAGCTTGGAGAAGGAAATGGGAACCCACTCCAATATTCTTGTCTGGAAAATCCCATGGACAGAAGAACCTTGGTGGGCTACACAGTTCATGAGATCACAAAGAGTCAGACATGAATGAGGGACTAACACTTTCTACATTTTCTTTTTACCCCAAACCTACTAGTTTTTTCTAAATATATAGTGAATTATTGTTTAGCTGTCAATAATTTATATTTTACTTGAATAAGTTTTTAATGTTTTAATTTTTACAGACTCCTTCCTTGATAAGTAATATGCCTGAATATGATTTAAAACCATTTTTGTATGGATGAGAGAGTTGGACTGTGAAGAAGGCTGAGCGCCGAAGAATTGATGCTTTTGAACTGTGGTGTTGGAGAAAACTCTTGAGAGTCCCTTGGAATGCAGGGAGATCCAACCAGTCCATTCTGAAGGAGATCAGCCCTGGGATTTCTTTGGAAGGAATGATGTTAAAGCTGAAACTCCAGTACTTTGGCCACCTCATGTGAAGAGTTGACTCATTGGAAAAGACTCTGATGCTGGGAGGGATTGGGGGTAGGAGGAGAAGGGGATGACAGAGGATGAGATGGCTGGATGGCATCACTGACTCGATGGACATGAGTCTGAGTGAACTCCGGGAGTTGGTGATGGACAGGGAGGCCTGGCGTGCTGCAATTCATGGGGTCACAAAGAGTCGGACGTGACTGAGTGACTGAACTGAACTTGCTGTGGTTAAAAAAAAAATTTCAATAGATTTTGAAAACTGAAGCTCTTATTTTGGACAATGGATAGATAACTATGTATGTATATCAGCTATCACATTCAGGAAATTTATTTTCTTTGCGTAGGTATTAAACACAGGGAAATTGAATTCACATCAGTGTATGGATATTTAGCATAATCAATTGGCATCACCGAGAAGAGATCTTCCACAGGAGTACATGGAGTTATTTCATGTTGGTGGTCAGTTTGGTGAGTACAGTTTTATTGCTGGATTATGTTGCCCATGTCAGATGGTAAAAGAAAGAGATTTCTTGTATCCTAGTGATGTTCCATGAAGCATAATGACTGCTAATACTGTTTTTTTTCTTGTTCTAAATATTGTGATTTTAATCCTAAAACAATTATCTAGGATTTTAAATGACTCAATCTTCATAGCAAACTCTAGTCATTCAACTGACAAAATGTGTTTTTATTCAAATTATAAACATAAAACTCAAGAGTTTTGCCTCCTCATTAGCTATGCATTGAAAGTATTTAGCCTTAAAAAGCTGTGAAATGAGCAACTTTGAAAGACCACCTTTCTGATTAAAGAAAACAATGAATTCATTCACCTTACCAAAATACTTTTTCACATTTTACTTTTTCCCCAGAAAGAAATTATGATTTCTAAAACTCTAGAACAATTTTTCCAAGTCTTTTTCATTTCATTAAAGCCATGTATAATTATACTGTTTATTTAAATGACTAAAAAATTCTTTTACAAACATTTCTCTTCCATTTAGCACAGTGAATATGAAAGTGCTTTGAATCAAGGCGCTGGTGCTCTTAGAGTGGTCTATGTCCTTTTAGATTGTGACATATCACATATGCAGTATCTTTCATATGTAAATCCTGGTTGGGAGACATTTCTCCAGGAGTTTCTTGTGTTTCCACATGATTGACTTGTGAACAGAGTCACTGACAACTTTTGTTCTGGAATGTCTTTCCAAGAATGTCTGTATAACGAACAACCTCGGAAGAATTGAGATCGTGTCTGACAGTGAAAAAGGTAGATTTGCTTACTATCTAGCCCTTGGAGGAGGAAATGGCTACCCCCTCCAGTATTCTTGCCTGGAAAGTTTGATGGACAGAGGAATCTGGAAGACTCTACACATGGACATCACCAGATGGTCAATACCGAAATCGGATTGATTATATTCTTTGCAGCCAAAGATGGAGAAGCTCTATACAGTCAACAAAAACAAGACCAGGAGCTGACTGTGGCTCAGATCATTATTGCAAAATTCAGACTTAAGTTGAAGAAGGTAGGGAAAACCACTAGACCATTCAGTTATGACCTATATCAAATCCCCTATGATTATACAGTGGAAGTGAGAAATAGATTCAAGGGATTAGATCTGATAGACAGAGTGCCTGAAGAACTATGGACAGAGGTTTGTGACATTGTACAGGAGGCAGGGATCAAGACCATCCTCAAGAAAAAGAAATGCAAAAAAGCAAAATGGCTGTCTTAGGAGGTCTTAAAATAGCTGTGAAAAGAAGGGAAGTGAAAAGTAAAAGAGAAAAGGAAAGATATACTCATTTGAATGCAGAGTTCCAAAGAATAGCAAGGAGAGATAAGAAAGCATTCCTCAGAGATCAGTACAAAGAAATAGAGGAAAACAGTAGAATGGGAAAGACTAGAGATCTCTTCAAGAAAATTAGAGTATCTCTAAAAAGCAAAGGAACATTTCATGCAAAGAGGGGCTCAATAAAGGACAGAAATGGTATGGACCTAACAGAAGCAGAAGATATTAAGAAGAGGTGCCAAGAATACACAGAACTATACAAAAAAGATCTTCATGACCCAGATAATCACGATGGTGTGATCACTCACCTAGAGCCAGACATCCTGGAATGTGAAGTCAAGTGGGGCTTAGGAAGCATCACTACGAACAAAGCTAGTGGAGGTGATGGAATTCCAGTTGAGCTATTTCAAATCCTGAAAGATGATGCTGTGAAAGTGCTGCACTCCATATGCTAGCAAATTTGGAAAACTCAGCAGTGGCCACAGTACTGGAAAAGGTCAGTTTTCAGTCCAATCCCAAAGAAAGGCAATGCCAAAGAGTGTTCAGACTACCGCACAATTGCACTCATCTCACACACTAGCAAAATAATGCTCAAAATTCTCCAAGGCAGGCTTCAACAATACGTGAACTGTGAACTTCCAGATGTTTAAGCTGGTTTTGGAAAAGGCAGAGGAATCAGTGATCAAATTGCCAAAATCCATTGGATCATCGAAGAGAGTTCCAGGAAAACATCTGTTTCTGCTTTATTGACTATGCCAAAGCCTTTGACTATGTGGATCACAACAAACTGTGGGAAATTCTGAAAGAGATGGGAATACCAGACCACCTGACCTGCCTCTTGAGAAATCTGTATGCAGGTCAGGAAGCAACAGTTAGAACTGGACATGGAACAACAGACTGGTCCCAAATAGGAAAAGGAGTATGTCAAGGTTATATATTGTCACCCTGCTTATTTAACTTATATGCAGAGTACATCATGAGAAATGCTGGGCTGGATAAAGCACAAGATTGCTCAGAGAAATATCAGTAACCTCAGATATGCAGATGACACCACCCCTATAGCAGAAAACAAAGAAGAACAAAAGAGCCTCTTGATGAAAGTGAAAGAGGAGAGTGAAAAGTTGCCTTAAAACTCAACATTCAGAAAACTAAGATCATTCCATCTGGTCCCATCACTTCATGGCAAATAGATGGGCAAACAATGTAAACAGTGACAGACTTTATTTTGGGGGGCTTCAAATTCACTGCAGATGGTGACTGCAGCCATGAAAGTAAAGACGCTTACTCCTTGGAAGAGAAGTTATGATCAACTCAGACAGCATATTAAAAAGCAGAGACATTACTTTGCCAACAGAGGTCCATCTAGTTAAAGCTATGGTTTTTCCAGTAGTCATGTATGGATGTAAGAGTTGGACTATAAAGAAAGCTGAGCACCAAATAATTGATGTTTTAGAACTGTGGTGTTGGAGAAGACTCTTGAGAGTCCCTTGGACTGTAAGGCGATCCAACTAGTCAATACTAATGGAAATCAGTCCTGAATATTCATTGAAAGGACTGATGTTGAAGGTGAAACTCCAATACTTTGGCCACCTGATGCAAAGAACTGACTATCTGAAAAGACCCTGATGCTGGGTAAGATTGACGGTGGGAGGAGAAGGGGACAACAGAGGATGAGATGGTTGGATGGCACCACCTACTCAATGCACATGAGTTTGAGTAAACTCTGAGAGTTGGTGATGGACAGGGAGGCCTGCTGCAGTCCATGGGGTTGCAAATAGTTGGACACAATTGAACTACTGAACTGAACTGAAGTGAATCAATCAAAGAATTGCTTTGCTTCCACTTTTCCCTTTGAAAGTCTCTCCCTGAGTTCACATCGGTAGGTGATCCTAACCACTCTAGCTTGCTGTTTGCTCAGATAAATTCTTAAAATATCTACTATGCCTCAGTTTATCTTTTAATATTTGTTTAGAGCTTTTAACATATTACTCATATTAATTTTAAATCCCCTGACTATTCTGACATCCGTATCATATCCAAACATCATTCTGATTGCTTTGTCTCTTCAGCCTGTCTTTCCTTGCCTTTTGGCTTATTGTATAGCTTTTTGACAAAAGCAAAGCACATCACATAGGGCAGTAGAAACGGAGGTAAATGGTGTTCAGTGTGAAGATATATGTTGATCCACCCAATAGTTGGACTGTATTTGATGCTCATTGTAACTTTGGGTGTCAGAGGCTTCAAATTCCTCCTGTCACTTTGTCACCTTGTTTTTTTATCCCTGCTTCACTTTGGTACTTCCTTCTGTACTGAACCTTAGAAAAAAAAAAAAAAAAAACTGCCTCTGAGTTCTCCTAGCTGCATTAAACTGTTGCTGGTAGTGAAGTCTTACTAGCTTGGTGGGACTTCCCCAGTGGCTTTGGGGTAAAGAATCTGTCTGCAATGCAGGAGATGCAAGAGACTCAGGTTCAAGCCCTGGGTCAAGAAGACACCCTGGAGGAGGGCATGGTAACCCAGTCCAGTATTCTGGCTGGGAAAATCCCTCGGACAGAGGAACCCGGCTGGCTACGGCCCATGGGATCACCAAGAGTCGGACAAGACTGAGCATGCACGAAAGATGTAGGGCAAGGTGAGTATCTTTGAATCAGTCTTTGGACTCCCCCCAGGACCTGTGTCTCAGGGGTGTTCCTTATCTCCCCTGTCCTCTATCCCATCCTCAGCAGCAGCAGGTAACTTCTGGGGCTCTCAGTCTATAACCTTAAAAATCACTCTGTTGTAGATCATCTAGCAATGCTGTACCTGCATTTTTGGTTGTGCTATAATGTCAATTTTCCCATTAAGGTCTTTCTTTGTTATAATGCATCCTAGTGATTTTTTTCTTCCAAACATGAAAATTCTGTGAAAAAGGGATGCTTCAGTCAGTGCTGTTATTGTTCAGGATAGCTTCACATGAAAAATACCAAAGTTTCATCCTGTTATCCTCAAAATAATAAAATGTTTATTTTTAATAGATGTCCAATTGGATCTCAGATCTTTTTTTTTTTAACTTTTTAATTTTGTCTGTGCTGGGTTTTTGCAGCTATGCGGGGGCTTTCTTCAGTTGCCATGAGCCTGCTTCTCATTGTGGTGAATTCTCTTGTAGTAGAGCATGGCCTCTAGCATGTATAGGCTTTGGTAGTTGCTGGTTGCAGCTCACGGGCTCCAAAGCACAAGCTCAGTAATTGTGGCCTATGGGCTTCGTTGCCCCATTGCATGTGGGATCTTCCTGGACCAGGGTTTTAATAGGTGTCCCCTGCATTGCAAGGCAGGTTCTTAACCACTGGAAAACCAGGGATGCCTCCTCCACATCTTTTTAAAGCAGTTGTTTGCTATTGATTATTATCGAGACAATTTAGCGGCATCCTTATTGCCAAGTTCATTGTTGGGAGTCTAGGAGAGCATTTGATCTAACACTAGATTTTCAGTTGTTTTGAAATTTTTTCCCTTTTTTTTGTGCTTTGATAAACTGGGCATAGAATGTATTATTTTATGAACTTCTATATGTTCACTGTTGGAAATTTAGACGTATCATAATTTATATAGGATAAGTAAAGACTGACATGTACATTTATATAAATAGAATTACTGGTACTATTGAGATTATACGGCACCTTGGATACTCTCTTAATATAATTTAAGAACAATTGTGGCTAAAGTTAAACTAATTTGGGACTTGGGAGAGATAATGTGTGTGTGTGTGTGTGTGTGTGTGCATGTGTATAAACAAAACAAATGAATAAAACCACTGGTCTATTAAGTTACAAACTCATTTTATCAAAAACCAGCTGCTCAGATTGTTCCAGATCCTTTGAAGAGGAAGATCTCTAGAAGTTGACGCCAGCAGGGTGGAATTTACCTCTATTTTGATGTTCCCTTAACTTTGACTGCCATACTTGTATCATTGGTTTCCACCATGATAAAGCATTTCATTCATATAGGATATTTTAGAATGTTCTGTTTTACTAAAATTCTTAAGACAGGCTTAAAGTTTAGGATTCTATAAATTTGCTTTTGTGAAAATGTAATTTTTAAAAACTCCCCAAAATTCCTCCTACCAAATCATTGATAAAACTGATTCTCTAGAAGAGTTGACCATATGAAGCTTACCCTGTGGAAATGTGTATGCAGTTTGTGGAAGGATAGGTCCAGAGGATCTTCTAGGGCTTTACTTCCAGAGGTCTGCTGCTGCTGCTGCTAAGTCTAGGAAGATTCAATCCCCAGGTTAGGAGCAGGCCTAAAGTTTTCCAAAATGCTTCGACATTGGTAAGCTTTGTCACATAATCAAATCCAGTCTTAGTAAGGAAAGACTTTGTTCAAAGTGATTATTGCAAGAGGAGGGAAAGGGGAACTGTTGCATTTGGAGGACACTGTGACCGGAGGATCTGCAAGGTCTAAGAATTCAGCAGAATTAATTTTCATTTCTTTCAAGAGAGATAAACAGGGCTAGATAGAACTGGATGTGGGGGAGTGGGATAAAAGAGCGGCATGGTCTAAAATTAGATCAGAGAAGGTTTTTCCATGAGGCCAGCCTGTTCTCATGAGGAACTATATGCTGGATCAGGATGAAGGTGGGCCAAAATTCAGGATCCTGAGGGAAGGAGAAAAACTTAACCAAATTTTGGTTAACCAGCTTTTTGTCCTGACTGATCTGTGGAAACAAGCAGTTCAGTTAATTATTTATGAGGCCAAAAAATTGGAATGTGGAGCGTCTGTAACTGGCTGTATTATAGGTAAATGAGGTGGGGGCAGGGACGCATCAGTGAGTCTTTCCTAAGTCATATGGTGAAGGGTGTCTTCAGAACACAAAAGAGAGAGGATTTCTCAACCGTCCTATTTTCTTGGAGCACAGGGCTTGAGTACATTTCAACATTGGGAGATCAGAAGTTGTTTTCTTCAGCTAGCTCTAAGACTTTGACTCTGCGGCACCTGTGCTGGTATCTCCTGGGCCTCTTGGGCCTTTTGAACCTGAATGTTGTGTACAGGGCCCCAGATTGCATCCATGCAGAAGGAAATAGAACCAGAACTGCGAGACAGGTGAAAGGTGCAGCCTGTTAGCTAGCCTGACTGCCCTGTGGCAAACAGCATGGCACTTCTTTCACACTTGGCTGCAGTGAATGCCCAGAACTGCTTTCTCTTCAAGACTGTCCTCTGACCCTTTGAGATTTGAGATGTTTGGACATAGGGCTTTCTTCTACTTTGTTGCGAGTTGAATATTCAGTTGGAATAGTTTTCTATTTTTTTAACTGACTTTTAAATCCTTCTATAATTCTAATTAAGCTCATCTTCATCTCCGGAGCTTGGCTAGCTCTAAGGCAAGAAATAAAGGAAGCTTGCTCACCAGGCCAGGCTTCCTAAGCTCTCACATCTCTACTTGAATTGATTTGCATTATAATGCACATGGGCAGGAAGATAGGTAAATTGAATGTGTGATTAACTGAGCAAAGAATAAAGTCCATATAGAGTTAACATTATTGCTAGGCTACTTGCAGGTCATTTCTGAAGGATGGAAACAGGCACTCGCTAAGAATGAATGTATGAAATATGATGATTATCTTATTGAATATAAAACATTTATTACATCATCCAGTTCCTTTTTATTTAACATGAAATGTGTTAAACAATTTCTAAGATGAGAGCTAATCATGCTATGTGGAGGTAGCCCAGTGCTGGCAAATGGGAAAACCAATGGATCTGGAAATGATCCTTTTAGTACTAACGGGGAGATACAGTAAAATAATACAGCCCTACCTGGGATGCTAGGGTTTTCACATTGTCCTGCAAAAACTAATGTTTTTATAAAGTATGTATCTGGCAAAAAATATATATCCTATCTCTAATTGTGTTTGGGGGAGTATTTAGTGCATTCAGAAATAGGTACCATTTTTAAAAAAATGAAACTTAGACGACTTAAGAAGTAGCTTTGTGAGGATGTGCTTTAAAACAACATCCTATACATAAGCAAAATGTTTTGTCTGGCATATGATAGTCATGCTGCATGACCTAATGGCACCCAGAGAAAACATTCTTTTGACATTCATTGTGAATTTGGGTTCCCTCATTCTTGGCATTTTGTAAAATGCTTTGATAATTTAAATATCACCTTTAGACTTTCACAATACAATTGCTTAGATAAAGTTTGTATTAATCATAACAATACACATATAAACACTTATACTTCATTGTCTCTTTCTATGTCAGTGTGTCCATGGACAGATTTTTGCATAATCAAGTTAATAGTATTCGTGAATCTGCATGATACTTCTGGTTTATTCTCAGTCTTGGTTCTTTCCACTTTATTAAAACCAATCATAATAAGAAAATGTTTATTTCATAGGGAAAAAATCCTATTTGTAATTATTAGCATACCATATAGGGTGAAAGCAAGCAGTGTTTTATAATTGAATTATGTACAATAAACATGTGCTGGGAATAATGCTTCTGTATGTTAAGACTGAACTCAGATCTCTAAAAAAAAGTCTTGTATTTTTTAATAAGTAAAAGGTTTATCTTAAGCCATTTCTGAAAAGCGATGTTGCTGATGTTACACATGCTGAACATGTATAAGTAAATTATGGTAGAAATTTTTTTTTTCTTGTCAATGAATTTCTAGACTTTTGGAAGATATGATGATTTTAATGAAAAGACCAAAGAATGGTCAATTCTAATACCTAATTCAGCACTCAGCTGTGACTTAAGGGACATATAATTAATATATGACATTTCCAACATTAAGGTTGTTATTACTACTTCTCTTTTGCCAAAGCAATTTTAATTACTTGCTAGAGATCTCAGAATATTACTTTCAACATGCAAGTGAAAACTTTCATGATATATCATTTACCTACTTTAAAATGTAGGATTTTAATTCAATTGCAATTCCACGTTTTAAACACATGGTCTTAGCTGCCAGGCTAGAAATAAAATTTCAGCCAATCAGCATACATAAATGGTCAAGGTTTGTACAATACAATAATACAACTCATCATGAGATTCCCATGTCTGTTGGTAAGATTTTAAAGAACAAGCAATGCTATAACATAAATTCAATCATGTGGTAATAATTCCAATAAAATTTTAAAATTCTACAAATTTACCCAATCTGGTGACTAAACTATATTTTTGTTTGTTGCTAGTTTTGCTCAATTTAGAATCCCGATATCCTCCCACTTTTGATTTGTAAAAACAGTATTAACTTTGGTCATTTGTTTCGATTGCAAAGCTGTGAGTGTATTTACCTTGTGCAACGGCACCCCACTCCAGTACTCCTGCCTGGAAAATCCCATGGACGGGGGAGCCTGGTGGGCTGCAGTCCATGGGGTCCCTAGAGTCGGACACGACTGAGCGACTTCACTTTCACTTTTCACTTTCATGCATTGGAGAAGGAAATGGCAACCCACTCCAGTGTTCTTGCCTGGAGAATCCCAGGGACGGGGGAGCCTGGTGGGCTGCCGTCTATGGGGTTGCACAGAGTTGGACACGACTGAAGCGACTTAGCATTAGCAGCAGCAGCAAAGAGAGTTATTATCCAAAACTTGCATTTCCTTAATTCATGCTAGAGAATTATCTAACAAGGTTGCCTGAGTTTGAGAATCACCTGATTTTCTCTGAGAATGTAACTCTGTTTTATTTAGAATTCACACTTGATTAGACCCTAGGCATCTGACAATTCTGAAAAGTCAGAAGTTAACTTTTAAAAATTAAGGTGTGGTAATACTCTATACCTTAAATTTTCTACTGGACAGAAGTAAATTAAAAGTTACATTTTCACTGAACCATAGGAATAATCAATCTTATAATTTTCTAATCTTATTTTACTTTTCTTGTTTTAAGGGCTGTACACAAGCCCCGTTCCTCTCATCTTTTTTAAACTCACTCTGCCATCTTGCTGGTTCCCTCCTTATGAGGTTAAATAAAGCACTGAGAGGTGCTCACAATTCATTGGTGAGGATTAGGTTTCTTTTAATATTTTGAGAATTATGACTTAATAACCTAATGGTTTTTAGAAATAAAATAAGTAGAAATACAAGCAGAAAAAGAAGCAGAAGGAGAAGAAAAGGGGGAGAAGGAATTAGGTATTTATCTATGAGATTATTCCAAATGGTCCATTCAGTCCAGTTGTTGTGATAAATTACTATAAATGTTTAAGATCTTTTAATCAATAAACTGAAATTGTGCGATCCAAGAATAACTGCTTTCCTTCTCTTTTGAAGGGTATAACCCAGAATTGGAGCACATAATTAGACAGAGTAGACTTACGTTAAATCAAGTAATATTTGATACAAAACTTTGTGGGAAAGAGGCTTTCTATTCCTATTCAATCCAATTTTACCATATTGGACAGGTTTGTTGAACCCTTTCCTGTCAAAAATTTCAGTGCGTTTTATCTGTGTATGTATGTTTGTACATGTATACTTTTGTTATTACGTTTAAGATGTTGATTGCTCACATAAAGGAATTTTGGATAAAAACAAAAGTTTCCAAATGATGTTTAAAATTGCAATGCTCATAAATCAAAAGAAAAAGGCACCAAATGTTGTATCTTAAAGACAGGAATGCTTTGATATTAAATCTAGAGAACTTTGGTTAAATTCTTTGTACACTAGGTATGGATGACACCATAACTCCCTGCAATTAGTACTGAAAAAAAAGAGACAAATACACACAGACACATACCACACACACACATACACACACACATACACACACACAGAGGCAAGCATGCATATATATATATATATTTCCTCGTTGAGGATCTCTTATATAAAAAAGGTCTGCATATAAAAGACAGTCCAGAGACATCTTTGAAGGTTTTCTTTCAAAGCTGCTTCGCTTTCTCATGTGTCTGGGGATTTCTGTTATTAATTGAAGTTAATTTTCTAGGATATCAGTTTGCCATGCACGTGGGAAAGATTGATAGCCTCTTCGATTCTCAAGAGTGTTGAAAATGACACTGTTCCATCACCGGGTGCCTTCACTTTTATCATCACAAATCAAATTATAAACATCGGGGCAACCTTGCTGGAATCTGGCTTCGGGAGATTTCCATAAGATTAATTAGGCGGCCAAAGCAAAGATGGTAAAATAGAAAGGGGGAGGGGGGAGGGAGGAGGGAGAGTGGAACCATTCATTCCTCACAGAATGGAAAGTCAATTCAACAATGGGTAATTAGCGTGGGCCACAGATTCTCAAAGGCACTGAGGACACTGGACTCTCTCGCACTCTGATGTTTAGTGCCGTATTGTGGACCCCTCATTTAATTAGTGCACTTTGATACCCACAGGAGTTTGAGGCTCCAGGGCATGCTAAACACAGACTGACACCAGCAAGCTTCTGCCTCCTTCACTCTAATTAGAGACACAATGAGCTGCAAAGACAATGTTTTACTCCAAGATTTCTTCTGCAGATACCTCTGGCAGGAAACAATCGTTTATTTTGTGTCTATATTGGTATTCAGATTAAATTGTTAGCATGCAAAAGATGAGCTAAGGGCACATATCTATTAAAAATGCTTAGCAGCGTTCAAAAATTATGGAGGCAATTTGTGTGAAAATATATATTTTCCCTTTTGGAAACTATTTTCTGCTGATCTATTTAGAAATAAACTCTAAACAAAAATGCAGGTGGCATTCTAAAGTAAATATCAGTACTTTCTTAAAATAGCCATAAGTTCTATTCCTTAAACAAATGCTTCTAAAATTAGCTAAAAGGGAGAGGGATAAAAAGAGGTGAAACCCCTCTCCTCCTCTGAATTCAACTGCATTGAAATAAGTAGCCAACACTGGGGAAAATGACAGAGGTCATTTTTATAGGAAGATTGCTAATCTGTCTAGAGCTCTTTAAAGGAAGCCCTGAAACATTTCACAGTGCCAAGTTAAAAAAAATTTATAATGTTAGTTTTGATGGACAGTTCCATGCTGATTGCAAGAATATAAATATCCCAAGGGAGTCTGCATATTGAAAATTAATCTCAGCATCCACAAAATACTAGTATGTGTTGCTTTAACTACATACAGTAAATTCAGTGCCCCTAAAATTTAAACCCAGGGCAATAGTTTCTCTATCATATTGTTGTCTCTACATATCTATAATACAAAACCAGCTTGTAAAACAAAATGTTGCAAAGCATCGTCAACAGAAATGAATCAGTGCTATTACCTCCTTATGCACCTATATGCCCACCTAGCTACTTACCTGCCTTTTAACCAGTATCTAACTTTTGAGAAAATGAAACCAAAAAGCTTCAAATTAAAAAAAAAAAAATCCATTTTGAGATTGTCGCCACAAAATAAGTATGTCTTAGCTAACTTGTGATATGCTTTGACCCCAAAAATCTCCACCTCCCCATGTCCTGCATTGTGCATTATGAAATAGATAAGCAAGGAAAGACATTGCTTTTGTAGGAAAGTGGTTTGTTTTGTTTCTCAGAGTTGCCCTGATACTTTCCATAGACATTTTTCTGAGCTTTATTCTGAATTTGCATCTACTTAAGGATCTGTGCAAAGATGACTGTGAGGATCTCCTGGGAGGACAGGTTTAAGACTGTGTATTAGTGGGGAGGAATGCCATGGTTGTTTAGCAATGCCTTTCATTGGTTTTGCTTTGGATGAAGTGAGAGAGAACACAGAGTGGTGAGTTCAACTCCATGATTTTGTCTACTCTTCCCTGAAGAGTCAAAGGTTTAGATCTAATTTACCTGCTGTACCAGTTACTTAGAGCTCTCTCACAGTGTATAGAATTTGTACCCAAATCTAGGAATCTAGTGGAGTCTGTCCTCCCCATTTGTCTCTCTGGATGACCTCATGGCATTTTAGATTCCACTTCTTAGAACTATAATCTCTGTTAGGCATGCTGGCAGATTATGATATATCATTAATCTGCAGTAAACTTGCCTGTGAATAGAGGATGTGTCCCATGTCTGAGTTGAATCTCAAAGTCAGACACATAGGCCAAAAAACTTTGATAATGGTATGCGTTCTTAATAGACGTTTCCAACTGAAAATGTCCCTTTATGTTTGCGAAGTTCAAAAAGTTTAGAGTTAGTCTTTAAGAAGCCATTGTCCTGCTCTATGTCCTCTGGTGTTCTATGACGGTATTCAGAAAATGGCAAAACAGTATACTGTCCAAGTGTGGGGAAAAGACTATACCTATGAAAGGAATATTAAAAATTCACAGTTAAACCGAAACTAAAGAAAACTTTCTTATTTGTTTTAACTGAGTAGATATTTTTTAAGCACTTGATAACTGTGCTTATATTAAGCATTTTATATTTCAGAAAGTGATGTACCTATACCTTTTGGGAGAGGGTTAGCAGTAATATGTACTATATAACTGTTAGTACCAATGCTTTTGTTAGCTCCACTTGAAAGCAGAATCCTGCCTCCCAAAGGTGACCATCTAAGTCACTGGTGGAACTGCTGAATAATTAGCTAGCAATACCTTACATATTAATGTTTCAAATCATTCATCACTTGAAGTCCTATATTCAGCCTCAGCACACATTCCTAAAAAAAGATTCACGCTTCTAGCTAAAAAAGTAGGAGGTTCTCTTCAGATATAACAGCAGACACTGTGCTCAAGGAGAGATAATCAGTCCCATTATGAATAGTTTATACATATACCTTCATGTTTTCTATATGTCTTATTGAAAATCATCTCATCTATTATTAAGGCATGCACTAGATTATAGGTGTTTATGGGCACCACTTTGTTTTTTAAAGCAACTAAGGAGAAATTCCTTGAATATGCAACATCCATAGAAAAGTTGAACTTCATTGGTCAAAAAGGTGAGTAGTATTTTCAAATCACCTATTTGCAGAGTAGAATTACATTACATAGACTTGTATTTAGGCATCCCTGAAGATAGACGAATGTTAAATGCCATGCAGCATTTGGTTAAATGTGACAGCATGGAGCACCATGCTATGACATTGTTTTAGATTACAGGCTATGCCAAAAGTCATATAATAGCACGATCAGGAAGAAGTGAAGGGACCCCAGTGAAAGGTTTCTGTGCTCATCATACCTGCCTTTTAAAGTTTCCCTTATTTCCATTAGCCTATTTTTTTCCTGTTCTTCTCTATATTCCCTTTTCATTTAGAAATTCATTTCATTCCCTCCTGTATTCAATGATGCTCCTTGCTTCAGGGGCCCTTTATAGTAATTTATTCTATATGCTTATTATCTTTTGTGTAAAAGACTTTTGCCTTCTTTTTTTCCCCTTGTTCCCAACTTTCTAATTTTCAGATCATATCTACTCACTTCTCTGGTCTTGAAGCATAAAGAGTTTGCTTGGATCAATTTTATCAATCCACCTTATAATTTTTAAAACTTCACTTGTGTTACATGAAGTCATTTCTTTTCCACTGAGTATTCGTTCAACTTTCCCCATCTTTTCACATAACTTAATCGCTGAGATCTGGTATCATTCATATAATTGCTCCATATCGTTCACCTGAAGAGCAATTAAACCTTGCAAAGATTTGGTGACCAGCACTGTTTAAATTGTATAAGGCAAGGACTAGAAAAGTTGTATCAATAGCAATACTATAATGTTTTCAATTGATAAAAGACCTGAGTGCCTCAATTTATGTTTATTATTACTAACATATTATATTACATACTTCAGTAAGCTTCAGGAAACAAAAAATAGTTTATTATCTATCATTTGACAGAGGAATTGTGTGTGTTTGTTTTAATAATCCATTAACCCAAATAAAGACAAACCTTTTTTTGTAAAACACATCAATGCTCAGATTTCCATTAGGTTTATACCCATACAGTTTGAAGGGCTGGTTTAATAAAATTACATTAGGTATTTCCCAGAAGGCTTATTCAAGCTTCTTCTGCCCCATTAGATAGTATTAGTACATTTTAAGTAAATAGATATTTCTTTTCCAGAAAACCTTCCACCTATAGTTATGAGTCCTTTTATTTCCAAATGGTAAAAAAGTGGGATATTAATGCACAAAGCAGACAAGTAAACAAGAAATATGCCCTCAAAGATATGATTTAGATAAGGCACATCTATGTGGTTTTTTTTTAATTCATTTACTACTCACACATTTAATTGAATACCAGTTTTGACTCATAATAAATATTGATATGAAGTCTTAAAGGTATTAGAGGATGGAAGCTTTAAAAACATTTGTTAATGGTGGATTCTTTCTCAGAAAGAATAATAGTGCTTATTTTTAAAAGCCTTGCTACGACCTTTACTTAGTATGAATTAGGTGACTTGGGAAAAACTAGTTCTCTGATAACTGCACTTACTTGAAAATTGTTCAAATGAAGTTAAATTATAAAATGATTATTTTTAAAGACAATGAAAAAAGCCTTTTAGAGGTTTTCCTACACTCAGATAAATTGCTTGTATGTAATATCCAGTGTTAAAACTCTGAATGAATATGGATGCAAGGCAGTTGCCCAGACCCTCACATTATCTTAATAACTTGAAGCAGCAATTCTCAATCACCTTACTGTCCTGTACTTTCTGAAATACCTCTTCGATGTTCACTGTTCTCCATATAGGGACAAGGGCCCCTACATAAGAGATTTCAGCATAGACATTCTTTTGACTAATACCTACCACTAAAATGACTGTATTTTTTACTTAAGAACAAAATGATGGGTAGTTTTGGTGATGGGGTCAAAAAACACAGTTATTTTTCTTAGACCAGTGGGTCTCAACTCATGCTGCACATTAATATCACCTGGAAAGCTTTAAAACATGCCAGTCTCCAAGTCTAAACCCAGGCCAGTTAAGTCAGTCTTTAGGGGAGGGATTTGGAACTGATTGTTTTCAAGCCTGAGTGATACTAACAGACATTCAGAGTTGAGATGCATTTATTTAAACTAATAGTTCTCACCTGGATCAAGGTGCATATTAGCTAGACAATATCTTCTAGAACTCACAGACTGTGGGGTGGGGGCACGGACAATATTTTAAACACTTCCCACAGATTGCATGGCCATTCTTGTTTACTCAAAGCAGCATCTGAATGACATATCAATGTGTATTATTATAGAGCTTGCTGCATGATGCTGATGTGCCCTTCACTCACATTTGAGAATCATATACTTAGGTTATTTGTCCATGCACATATGTATTAATAGGGTTGAAGCAACAAATTAATTGGTTCTAAGAGCTGCAGATTTATCCTAAAAACTAATCTTGAATACAGCATTTCTGGAATGTGCCGGAGGATACCCCAAAATTTTTATTCATAACTGGGAGATGTGTGCATGTATATGTTTCTCAAAGTGTTTTCTTTAGAACAAAATCTTGTGGTGAGATAATGGTTATGTCTTTCCATACCAAAAAACATGTTGGGGGAGGGCAGTTCTTTGATCTAATAAGATTGGGAGATGTAGTGTCAAGCAGTACTAAAACAGACTTCTTTAAAGCATAATTTATGAGAGCCTGGAATGTGCTGATATACCCTGGGAATTTTCTAGAGCAGTGCTCCTGAGATTTAATGTACATACAAATTTATCTGGAGGCATAGCAGAAAGAATACTTGTTAGTGATCTTCTCACTGCTAATAAGTCAAAACAGGAATGAAGGGGTCATAAAAGGAACTAATATTTATTGATTGACTACCATTAAATAATTACATGTGGTTAACACATCTATGAGATAGGTGATGTTTTCTTATTTTACAGATAAGGAAACTGAGGTTGAAGAAGATGAAATAAGTTGCCCCAAATCATAGAATTACCAAATTCAAGCTGTGATTCTGAATCCAGGTTTGTCTTATTTCCAAGCCTGTGCTCTTCTCATCAAATTTTTCATCCTTTCCCTTTTCTTTTAAAATAAGGTTTAATAGTAAAATGAGCAAGTCCTAAGTGTATAGCTTAAAAAATTGCACTGGATTTATACTCAAGTAACCATCATTCAGAGCAAAGGAGTATATTTTTTTTCCCCCAGTAAATTACTTCATACTCCTTCCCACATAATGATCCTCCCTCTCAGAGGAGGCTCTATCCTGATTTCTATCACTGTTGGTTAGTTTTTGCCTATTTTTGGATTTCATACAAATGGAAATATACCATATGTACTCATTTATGCCTGTCTTTTTTCACTGAATACATTTGTGTTGAGATTCATCCATTTCCTTGTGTGTATATGTGGTTAATTCATTCTCCTATTGGTAGATGTTTACACTGTGGCCAGGTTTTTGATATGATGAATAGAGTCTCTATGAATATTCTTGTAAAATAAATTTGTAGATGTAAGCAGTCATGCCTCAGGGAGGTCTACATAGCAATGGAGTTGCTATATCATAGAGTAAGCATAGAGTAAACTTTATTAAAACCTCTCATGCACCAAAAGTAGTGGTGCCATTTTACAAAGACTTTGTGCCATCAACAATGGATGGCAGTTCCAGTTATTCTAATTTTTACCTCCTTTAATTTCTTAACTTTTTATCCATTTCTTCCTAGATGTGCAAAATTAATTAAAAAGGAAAGTGTTCTTCTTCTAAAAGACTACCTTGGAATAGTGTGCAAAATTAATAGAAAAAAAATTCCCTTGACAACTGTATGTGTGCCCACCCTACCCAACTTTAATAGGGTGATTTTTCAAATCAAAGAAATAAAGACACAGTGAAATGACCATTATAGAACCCAGGATAGGGGCCAAACACAGCTATTGATAAGGCCAAAATAAAAGGAGATATAAACAGACAAGATGCTTTAGCAGGAAAAGGAGGAATAAGCAGGGGAAAGCAGGAGGCATCAAAGACAAATGCAAATGTGGATAGAACAATAAAGGCAGGTGGCAAGGTGACATGGATCCAGAATAGGTGAATGCCTGGAAGCCTTCATTGGCAGGGCAAACATCAAAGAAAGCGTGGCAGCCAGGGAGCAATCAGAAATTGCCTACTCTGAATGGGTTCTGTTTAAAAATGAGCATGGAGTTATACTTTTACATAAGTTTTTCCTAAGAAGAATCACATTTCCCTCCCTCACTTACTAAGAGACTAACGTGATTACTAACGTGATTTTAGCCGCCACTTTTGCTTATCAATCACTCTTTCATGCAGCAACCTGATTTGGGTGCAAGTTGGCAATTTACCCAGTCCTTCTCCACTGTGTGCCGAACTCGGGTGCAGACTCATTTCTTTGGTGTTGCCTCCTGCAATGTTGGGCTTCCCTTGTGGCTCAGCTGGTAAAGAATCTGCTTGCAAGGTGGGTGACCTGGGTTTGATTCCTGGGTTGGGAAGATACCCTGAAGAAGGGAAAGGCTACGCACTCTAGTATTCTGGTCTGGAGAATTCCTTGGGGTGGCAAAGAGTTGGACACGAGTAATGCTCAAAATTCTCCAAGCCAGGCTTCAGCAATATGTGAACCGTGAACTTCCAGATGTTCAAGCTGGTTTTAGAAAAGGGAGAAGAACCAGAGATCAAATTGCCAACATCCACTGAATCATCGAAAAAGCAAGAGAGTTCCAGAAAAACATCTACTTCTGCTTTGTTGACTATGCCAAAGCCTTTGACTGTGTGGATCACAATAAACTGTGGAAAATTCTGAGAGAGATGGGAATACCAGACCACCTGACCTGACTCTTGAGAAACCTATATGCAGATCAGGAAGCAACAGTTAGAACTGGACATGGAACAACAGACTGGTTCCAAATCGGGAGAGGAGTACATCAAGGCTGTATATTGTCACCATGCTTATTTAACTTATATGCAGAGTACATCATAAGAAACGCTGGGCTGGATGAAGCACAAGCTGGGATCAAGATTTCCAGTAGAAATATCAATAACCTCAGATATGCAGATGACACCACCCTTATGGCCGAAAGTGAAAAAGAACTAAAGAGCCTCTTGATGAAAGTGAAAGAGGAGACTGAAAAAGTTGGCTTAAAGCTCAACATTCAGAAAACTAAGATCATAGCATCTGGTCCCATCACTTCATGGAAAATAGATGGGGAAACAGTGGAAACAGTGTCAGACTTTATTTTTTTGGGCTCCAAAATCACTGCAGATGGTGATTGCAGCCATGAAATTAAAAGACACTTACTCCTTGAAAGTTATGACCTACCTAGATAGCATATTCAAAAGCAGAGATATTGCTTTGCCAACAAAGGTTCATCTAGTCAAGGCTATGGTTTTTCCAGTGTCATTTATGGATGTGAGAGTTGGACTGTGAAGAAAGCTGAGCGCCAGAGAATTGCTGCTTTTGAACTGTGGTGTTGGAGAAGACCCTTGAGAGTCCCTTGGACTGCTGGGAGATCCAACTAGTCCATTCTAAAGGAGATCAGTCCTGGGTGTTCTTTGGAAGGACTGATGCTAAAGCTGAAACTCTAATACTTTGGCCACCTCATGCGAAGAGTTGACTCATTGGAAAAGATTCTAATGCTGGGAGGGATTGGGGGCAGGAGGAGAAGGGGACGACAGAGGATGAGATGGCTGGATGGCATCACTGACTCGATGGACGTGAGTCTGAGTGAACTCCGAGAGTTGGTGATGGACAGGGAGGCCTGGCGTGCTGCGATTCATGGGGTCTCAAAGAGTCGGACATGACTGATAGACTGAACTGAACTGAAGTGGGACACTTTCACTTTTCTTTCTGGAATGTTGTCTCAGTGCTGTGGCCTCTCTTTATGTAACAGGCTTCTGTTTCTAGGACAAACATTCAACAATTTCCCTTAGTCAATTTCAAGAGCTCAGCGGTATCACCTAAATTTGGAGCTCTAAACTAGTCTCCCCAGGCTAAAATTAATAACAAATCCCAAAAAAAGCATTTTAAAGACACTCGCAGCATGAGTCTAAAAGTAGCTCTTTGAATGACTCTAAAAATACATAATACTCAGCTATACTTATTGATTCCTATTCTTGTCTACTGGCTCAGTTTCTTCATGGATGTTTGTATGGTCAGCCCACTCAAGATGTCTATTCTCTTGTTTTCTGTCCATCTACCCTCTGCTCAACCAGGACCTGCTTCACTCACATGAATATCCAATTCTCTTAATTACAGGGCTTAATCAGAACTGCCTATGGTGCTTTCCCCACCCCAACTTCTGGTTTCCCTGGTAACTGATGATCCAACCTAATGTCAATTCTTCCTGTAAACCATAGCCTCCTTTTCTTCCAAGTAACAAGATTGTTCCTGCATCCTGCCTGCTCTTTGCCAAACATCATCACTCCAGGATTTTTGCTTCTGACTTGTAAGAATCCTTATCCAAAAAGTCTTTGGTGTCTCTGTCACTGCTTCCGGGTTCTTTCTTTGGTTTTGCTGCTGGGCAATTACAAGCCTGCAGAACTGAGGGGTGCAGTCCAATAATGTTATTTTACATTTGTGGAAAGTTTGCTGTATAAAATGATATGGAATTTAGACCCAGCTTGTTATAGTCAGCTCTCCCACTTGCCCAAGGAATTTTTAAGACCCATTTATGAGACTAGAACTTAATAGGCAACTAATTGTACCAAAGTTTTCCTTAACCACCACCACATTAGAAGTAATCATTCATGTGAAGTGAATTGAAGTCACTCAGTCGTGTCCGACTCTTTGCAACCCCATGGACTGTAGTCTACCAGGCTCCACTGTCCATGGGGTTTTCCAGGCAAGAGTACTGGAGTGGGTTGCCATTTCCTTCTCCAATGCATGGAAGTGAAAAATGAAAGTGAAGTTGCTCAGTCATGTCTGACTCTTAGCGACCCCATGGACTGCAGCCCACCAGGCTCTTCTGTCCAAGGGGTTTTCCAGGCAAGAGTATTGGAGTGGGTTGCCATTGCCTTCTCTGATGGTGTTTCTCTCAGATACTGCATAATTATTTAAAATTAACCTAATAAGAACAGGATGCAGCTGATAGGTTTTATTGGTTCCATGGAGATTAAAATAAGAATTTTATTTATTTATTTTTTTTTGTCAAATATCAACCAAGAGTAAATAAAAGAAGAAATAACTTCGGAAAGCTATATGTGGAACATAAATGTATGACAAAGGATATCAACAAAATTTTGGAAAAGTAATCTAAATTTTTTATAACTGTAAAGATACTCAATTGTTCTAAGAGGAAAAATATAAACAATATAAAGACTAACAGAGAAAGTAGCACTTGGTGCTTCATGTAAGAACTAATTGCCTGTTTCATAAAATATACACGGGAGTTACAATCCTCACAGTCTACTTAATTATATATTTAAAAACTCATAAGAACTAAGAAAAGATTAATTATCACCTACTGCATAATTAAAATTCTTCAATGCATCTTTATATTTTCCCTTTTGCTTTGTATGTACACTTGTTTCAATTTGACTACCAGCACATGGTGCAAAAAATGTATATACTGTTAAAATCACTGAATTTATGACATTTTTCTCTCCAATTTTATATATGAAATAAGTGAATCAAAACTTTTTTTTTCACCCTATTGTTTTTACTCTAAAAGCCACTCAGGTCTTAAGAAGAAGAAATAGTAAGTATTAGTTGTACAGTAGTCTGTCAATCAATTAAGCACTTACACTTTGGGCAGCCCACTCATGGAGCTTTAGAAAAGATTTTTAAAAACACAAATAAAGGAAAGTCACAATTAAATTAAATGTGGATTGGAAAACTCCATTTTATATTGATTTTATTACCAGAATTTGGAGAGAAGTCTTCTGATTGTATTAAGCTAATGTTGTAATGGGTGAAATGAAAGAGACAATTAGACCCTTGGCTAGTTGATCACAGAAAAAGTGTTCCCCTGAGCCCTTCATTCGAGCACTTGGGAGGAGGAGCGCATCCCCTTCTACTTAATTGATCCCTGTAAATCTCTTGGCTAGTTTTTGGCATTTTACTGTACTGTCTATAAGGAAGATGAGATGAAGGAGTGAAATCCCCAGGAATAAAATAGAAGGTGCTATGCTACCAGTCTCCTCTTATAAAGTTAATTGAAAATAATAATGATGGGTGAAAATTTTAGATCATCTGATATGAAATATAAAATATTTCAAAATTCTATTCTGCTTTTTTCTTTCTTAGATAAAAAGTTTGTGGATATAAGTAAGCTTCCAAGTTTTCAAGAATTTTGGGGGGGTACACTACCTACTTCTAGTATGGTCTCTAAAATTGTGTGCATCAGATAATATCCTCAAACAATGCATTTTTATCTAACTACCAGAAATATTTGCCCAAATAATTTGTGTTTGCAAATTTAGAGGCTGGGTTAAGACCATTTGCAAAAATTGGCCCTGCAAATGTCAAGTACACAGAGCCTTTATATAGCATCATAAATATTAAAAGGTAGAAAACCTAGATCATTAAGTTCCAGAGAAGTAATGCACCATATCCACCCAGTTGACTCTCAAAAGAACAGGAGGGTGCAAATCTTTGGGAAGGGGAATACTTAGAGCTTCAACTTAAAAATCCCCCACCTTAGGCACAATTTATACATACTGCCACACATTCTTGGGTTCAAAGATAGATCAAGTGCACCTTTTCTTTTTTAAAATGGATATTTTGTTTTCCACTGGCCTTTTGCCAGATTTAGGTGGCCATAGCCTGAAAGGGAGGCTGATCTCCAGGAGTCCTTTGTTTTGGCCTGTGAGAACTGAGTGTGGTAGGCCTTTACTCTACGGTACAATTCTGCTGTATCAAGTCCAAATGGCCATTGCTTCCTATTACCTATTTAAAATACACAGTTGAGAGAGAAAACATGGACAATCTGAGGTGCTAGGAGAAAATAGGGTTTCATGACATTTTTGCAGCAAATGGTATTCAGATCATAATGGTTAAAAGTGACCAACCTTTAAGATTCTAGAAGAGAATATAATTCTCGATTCTGTATGAGAGTGAGAAGTTTTGTTGAACAATTTTATAAAGAAAACTTCCTTAAGGCCACTTTTTTTTTACTTAAGGGTAATTTTAAAACATAATGAGATAATATTCCTAGTAGCATGCCTTGTAGTTAAAAAAATAATTTCTCACAACTGTCTTTCTTTTAAGATTTTTTTGATGTGGACCCTTTTATTGAATTTGTTACAACATTGCTTCTGTTTTTCTGTATTGGTTTTCTGGCCACAAGACATGTGGGATCTTAACTCTTTGACTAGGAATTGAACCATGGCCCCTACACTGGAAGGTGATGGCTTAACCACTGAACTACTAGGGAGTCCCACAAACTATCTGATTTGATCTTTATAACAAAATGGGTGGTTTGCTTTGTTATTCTTATCTGTACGCTGAGAATAGTGGAAGCCAAAGAACTAAAGTATTTCACAAAATATTATACTGTTGATAAGTTTGTGCTTCGGCTCATGCTCAGTCATTAAGTTGTGTTCAGCTATTTGCAACACCAGAGACTATAGCCCACCAGACTCCTTTTTCCAGGCAAGAACACGAGTGGGTTGCTATTCTCCATTTTCAAATCCAACTTGTAGCTCCACAGAGTTGTTAGGTATTTAAACTAGGAAAAAGTTCTCATTATTTGCAAATATTTTCTCCCATTTTGTAGCATACTTAAAAAAAAATAAGTTTAGGATGTGAAAGATCTCATAACATCCATACAAAAAAATTAGCTTGAGAATATGAAAAGAAAAAACTCTTAAATTTTACATGAAAAAGAACCATTAAAATACAAAGGTCTATACCTAGAATAGATTCCAGATTGAACTCAGAGGGAAAAATCATGAAACACCTTCTGCACCAAGGTACTACTGGGGCTCTTGCATACCAATCCCAAGTCAATTTTTTCCAGTTTTCTTGTGATACTATGTGGTGTTTTCAGTTGCCTCCCTAGGCTTGAATTTTTATATAAGACACAGTTCCAGTCTCTGTATCATCAGCACTGTAGAATCACAATATCCTCTGGTTTCAAGAAATTCTCATATTAATTGTTTTTGTTTGTTCGCTCAGTTGTGTCCAGCTCCTTGGGACCCCATCGACTGCCACATGCCAGGCTTCCCTGTCCTTCACCATCTCCCAGAGCTTGCTCAAACTCACGTCCATTGAGTCAGTGAGCCATCCAACCAACTTATCCTCTGTCATCCCCTTTTCTTTTTGTGTTCAATCTTTCCCAGCAACAGGGGTCTTTTCCAATGAGTCAGCTCTTCACATCAGCTGGCCAAAGTATTAGAGCTTCGTCTTTAGCATCAGTCCTTCCAATGAATATTCAGTGTTGATCTCCTTTAGGATGGACTGGTTGGATCTCCTTGCAGTCCAAGGGACTCTCAAGAGTCTTCTCCAGCACCACAGTTCAAAAGCATCAATTCTTCAGTGCTTAGCCTTCTTTATGGTCCAAGTCTCACATACATACATGACTATAGCTTTCACTATACGGGCTTTTGTAGGCAGAATAATGGCTCTGCTTTTTAATACTCTGTCTAGATTTGTCACAGCTTTTCTTCCAAGGAGCAAGTGTCTTTTAATTTCATGGCTGCAGTCACCATCCACAGTGATTTGGAACCCAAGATAATAAAGCGTTTCACCATTTCCATTGTTTCCCCATCTGTTTGCCATGAAGTGATGGGATCAGATGCCATGATCTTCATTTTCTGAATGTTGAGTTTTAAGCCAGCTTTCCTTCTCCTCTTTCATCCTCATTAAGAAGCTCTTTAGTTCTTCTTTGCTTTCTGCCATAAATAAGGTAGTGTCATCAGCATATCTGAGGTTATTGATATTTCTCCCAGCAATCTTGACCCAGCTTGTGTTTCATCCAGCCCAGCAATTTCACATGATGTACTCTGCATGTAAGTTATATAAGCAGGGTAACAATACATGGCCTTGACATACTCCTTTCCCAACTTTGAACCAGTCCGTTGTTTCAGGTCTAGTTCTAACTGTTGCTTCATGACCTGCATACAGGTTTCTCAGGACTCAGGTAAGGGGGTCTGGTACTCCCATCTCTTTAAGAATTGTCCACAGTTTGTTGTGATCCACACAGTCAAAACTTTAGCACAGTCAGTGAAGCAGAAAGTAATGTTTTTCTGGAATTCTTTTGCTTTCTCTATGATCCAACATTTGTTGACAATTTGATCTCTTGTTCCTCTGCCTTTTCTAAATCCAGCTTGTATTTCTGGAAGTTCTCGGTTCACTTCTATTGAAGCCTGGCTTGGAGAATTGTGAGCATGACCTTGCTAGCATGTGAAGTGAGTGCAACTGTGCGGTAGTTTGAACATTCTTTGGCATTACCCTTCTTTGGCATTTTCCAGTCCTGTGACAAATGCTGAATTTTCCAAATTTGCTGGCATATTGAGCAGCACTATAACAGCATCATCTTTTAGGATTTGAAATAGCTCAGCTTGAATTCCATCACCTCCACTAGCTTTGTTTGTAGTGATGCTTCCTAGGGCCCACTTGACTTTGGTCTCCAGAATGTCTGGCTCTAGGTGAGTGATCACACCATCATGATTATGTGGGTCATGAAGATCTTTTTTGTACAGTTCTTCTGTGTATTCTTGCCACCTCTTCTTAATACCTTCTGCTTCTGTTAGGTTCATACCATTTCTGTCCTTTATTGAGCCCATCTATGCATGAAATATTCCCTTGGTATCTCTTATTTTCTTGAACAGATCTCTAGTCTTTTCCATTCTGTTGTTTTCCTCTATTTCTTTGCACTGATCACTGAGGAAGGCTTTCTTATCTCTCCTTGCCATTCTTCGGAAATCTGCATTCAGATGGATATATCTTTCCTTTTCTCTTTTGCCTTTTGCTTCTCTTCTTTTCTCAGCTATTTGTAAGGTCTCCTCAGACAACCATTTTACCTTTTTGCATTTCTTGTGGATGGTCTTGATTACTGCCTCTGGTACAATGTTATAAACCTTTGTCCATAGTTCTTCAGGTGCTCAGTCCATCAGATCTAATCCCTTCAATCTATTTGTTACTTTCACTATATAATCATAAGGGAGTTTTTTTTTTTTTTAGTTCATGTTTGAATGGCCTAGTGATTTTGCCTACTTTCACCAATTTAATTCATCAATTTAAGTCTGAATTTGGCAATAAGGAGTTCATGATCTGAGCCACAGTCAGCTTCCAGTCTTATTTTTGCTGACTATATAGAGCTTCTCCATCTTTGGCTGCAAAGAATATAATCAATCTGATTTTGGTATTGACCATCTGGTGATGTCAATGTGCAGTCATTTCTTGTGTTGTTGGAAGGTGTTTGCTAAGACCAGTACATTCTCTTGGCAAAACTGTTAGCTTTTGTCTGCTTTATTTTGTATTCCAAGGCCAAACTTACCTGCTACTCCAGGTATCTCTTGACTTCCTACTTTTGCATTCCAGTCCCCTATGATGAAAAGGACATCTTTTTTGGTATTAGTTCTATAAGATCTTATCGGTCCTCATATAACTGTTGAGCTTCTTTGGCATTAATGGTTGGGGCATAGACTTGGATTAATGTCATATTGAGTGGTTTGCCTTGGAAATAAACCAACATCATTCTGACTTTTTTGAGACTGCACCCAAGTACTGCATTTCAGATTCTTTTGTTGACTATGAGGGCAATTCCATTTCTTCTAAGGGATTCTTGCCCACAGTAATAGATATAATATTCATCTAAATCAAATTTGCCCATTCCCATCCATTTTAGCTCACTGATTCCCAAAATGTTGATGTTCACCCTTGCCATCTCCTGTTTGACCACTTCCAATTTACCTTGATTCATGGACCTAACATTCCAGGTTCCTATGAAATACATTTTTTTGGTGTTTTTTTTTTTGTTGTTGTTTGTTTTTGTTTTTTTTGCAGCATCAGACTTTACTTTCACCACCAGACACATCCACAACAAGTGGGTATTGCATTGCTTCCACTTTGGCTCAGCCTTTTCATTCCTTCTGGAGCTATTTCTCTGCTCTTCTCCAGTAGCAACCAGTAGTAACCCCTACAAACATGGGGAGTTCCTCTTTCAGTGTTATATCCTTTTGTCTTTTCATACTGTTCATGGGGTTCTCGAGTCAAGGATACTGAAGTGATTTGCCATTCTGTTCTCCAGTGGGCCATGTTTTATCAGCATTTTAATCCCAGTTTTCTACAAAAGCTGAATCCTAGCTACCTTTGCTTTTTTGGAATTTGACTTCAGTAGGCTAATTGTTTCTGCCTACTTACCTTTTTTGGTGTGGTCAGTTGGGAATAGTATCTTATTTTTGAGCCAGATTGAGTCTTTTTTTATATATACTTTATATATAATCTATATGTGGTTGGAACCATGGGGGTATCCAAAAGCATGAACTTACAGAGTAATCTTGGCTGGAAGTGCAAACTGTTTCCTATATTGCTATTTCTTATTTTTCTTAAACATAATTTTGACCATTTTATTCTTTCCTAAAGTAATTTATTGAACTCTCCAAAGTATTAACCTAGGTGAATAGTAAATTCTCTGGTTTAGAAATTTTAAACTAAGTGAAGTTTTTTATTATTTAAAAAATATTATTTGAATCTTCGGTAATGATAAAATTTCATAGTGAAAACTCAAAATCATGGCTCCTTACATGCACTTCTCTTACCTTGTTTTAATGGGCTCATGTCCAATTCAAACAGCAGTACCCCATTTAAGATACTCCCAAGAGAAGTAGCCTGAAAAAATATATCTTCTTCACTAGATTTTCACATAGAAAGAGAGCACAGGTAGTAACTTATGAATTAAGCATAAAAACAACATCTTACCTCAAGTAAATTTGGTCAAATACAGAAAGTTAATGCCTCCATTATACACAAATTTATCAATTTGAAATGTCTTTCATTATAAATTTTTGGAATAGAATATACCAATTAGTCTTTGAAAGATTTCTTAATGCATTTAAAGAAGTTGAATTGTATCAGTTTTATGTTGCTGTTGTAACAATTTATCAGAAATTAGTGACTTAAACAATAGAAATTTATTATGTAGGTAGAGAAGTAAAAATTCTGAAATGGGTATCACTGAGTTAAAATTAATATATCAGCAGGGTACATTCCTTCTGGAGGCTATAAAGATGATCCATTAACTTCTCTTTTCCAGAGTCCAGAGGCTACCACATTCTTTGGCTTCTGACTCCTTTCTCCACCTTCAAAACCAGCAGCATAGTATCATCAAATCTTTCTCTGATTTTGGCCCCTTTTCTGACTTCTTCCATGTTTTCAGAACCTCAATTTTGCAATGGCTCCCCTCAGATAATCCAGCACAATCTCCCTTTTTAGAGGTCAGTTGATTAACAACCTTAATTCCCTTTGTAGTCTTAATTCATTTCTGCCTTGTAACCTAATACAGTCATAGGTTCCATAGATTAGGAGATAAGCATCTTTGAGGGACAATTATTCTACCAACCACAGGAATATTTATGAAATATACAAACTTGATTCCGATAAAAGTTTACACTTCCCACTATTTCCCACTATTTTAATCTTATTTTAATATTTTATTTTATGCTATAGAAAGTTCTTATGATCTTAAAGATCCTGAAACTTCCAACTTGGAAGTGTGAAGTATTACTCATGACATTTGTAGATTAAACACTGTTCAATTCTGTTTCATCTGATATGTTCTATCTGGTAAGGTTGGAACTTATTCAATTATAAAATAGGTTTACATAATATTAGAATATCAATTATATCAGTTATTCAAAATATTTTCTCTCAAACATAAGTGTAACTAATATATTTTCTCACTTTTCTGAATGTCAACTTTAAATTAACTAAAATTGAATATTTCAGTATTTTCTATTTAGCTGTCTGCATTCTTGTATTTTTTAAGTGAAAAATTTTCTTTTTTAATATTAAGCACGCCATCAATTTAAAAAAAAGCCTCTACCAATTTTTTTTGTTTTTGGTCTCATAGCAAGTGTTTAATAAATCCATTCTGAAGTCTTTTATTTAAAACCTCCAAAAGTACCAGCAGCCTGAGTATAGAAGTTTTTCAAGTCTTCTGAGTACCACTGGCTCCTTACATTTGGACCTCCTGCCCTTGAAAACTTAGTTGCCTACCTGTGAATTCTGCATTTTAAGTGCACAATTACTTACATTTACTCTTTCTCTTCCTCTAGGCCCTGTATAGTAAGACAGCAACATCTTACTGTCTATTGGATTGTGGAACCACTGTCTCCATGTTTCCATGAATAATGAATATTTCGTGTTTTTGACCAGTACTGTTCAACAAAAATATAATGCAAATCAGTTCAGTTCAGTCACTCAGTTGTGTCTGACTCTTTGCGACCCCATGAATTGCAGCACGCCAGGTCTCCCTGTCCATCACCAACTCCCAGAGTTCACTCAAACTCATGTCCGTCGAGTCGGTGATGGCATCCAGCCATCTCATCCTCTGTCATCCCCTTCTCCTCCTTCCCTCAATCCCTCCCAGCATCAGGGTCTTTTCCAATGAGTCAACTCTTCACATGAGGTGGCCAAAGTATTGGAGTTTCAGCTTTGGCATCAGTCCTTCCAACGAACACCCAGGACTGATCTCCTTTAGAATGGACTGGTTGGATCTCCTTGCAGTCCAAGGGACTCTCAAGAGTCTTCTCCAACACCACAGTTCAAAAGCATCAATTCTTTGGCGCTCAGCCTTCTTCACAGTCCAAATCTCGCATCCATACATGACCACTGGAAAAACCATAGCCTTGACTAGATGGACCTTTGTTGGCAAAGTAATGTCTCTGCTTTTTAATATGCTATCTAGTTTGGTCATAACTTTCCTTCCAAGGAGTATTTCAATATTTCCAAAATATTTTTATTTAACTTGTTGTTCAGTCTCTAAGGCATGTCCGACTCTTTGCAACCCCATGGACTGCAGCATGTCAGGTTTCCCTGTCCTTCACTATTTCCCAGAGGTTGCTCAAACACATGTCTGTTAAGTCAGTGAGGCCATCCAACCATCTCAATCTCTGTCATCCCCTTCTCCTCTTGACCTCAATCTTTCTCAGGATTAAGGTCTTTTCTAATGAGTTGGCTCTTTGCATCCGGTGGCCAAAGAACTGGAGCTTCAACATCAGTCCTTCCAATGACTATTCAGGATTGATTTACTTTAGGATTGACTGGTTTTATCTCTTTGCTGTCCAAGGGACTCTCAAGAGGCTTCTCCAGCACCACAGTTTCAAAGCCATCAGTTCTTTGATGTTCAGTCTTCATTATAATCCAGTTCTCACATCCATACGTGACTACTGGAAAATCCATAGCTTTGACTATATGGACCTTTGTTGCCAAAGTGACACCACTGCTTTTTAATATGCTGTCTAGGTTTGTCATAGCCTTTCTTCCAAAGAGCAAGGTCTTTTAATTTCATGGCTGCAGTCACTGTCTGCAGTGATTTTGGAGCCCAAGAAAATAAAATCTGTCACTGTTTCTGGGTTCACATAGTTAACCCTGTTTGGGATAAGAAGGCTCAGAGTAGAGGTGGCTTGGGATTTGTGGACTGAATGACTGAAAATGCTGCATTTCTGATCAAGTAGACATGAAAGTTATCTGGCTTTCAGCTTGTTGATGTGACAGAAGCAGCTCCATCTTGGGCTTAGAAATATTTTTCAGCACTTATTTTTTCTATTATAATTGGTGTTTTGTTTAAAGTTAACAAGTCATTGGTATCATCAATCAAACATAATAATAAAAAAAAGTCTATCATTACTTAGTTGATAATTTTCTAAATGTTTATTTTCTTTAAACAAAATATGTTATTTTTATGGAAAAATTATAAATATAGCAATAGTATAAAGCAAACCATGCCAGAATGTTATCACATACATGTATATCTACTCAGAAAATAATTCAAAAATTTCAAAGTATCTACACCCACAAAATAAGAAATGTATAATCTAATTAACTATCCCTCTGAAAACAACCTAAAATACTGGATATAAAATATTTTGAACAGTTGTCTTGACTGTTTCATTGAGCTGGCATGGAAAATAACTTTGTTAAACACTATATTTCATGTCCCAGTCTTGCAGAATGATGTTTGATTTTCAGAAAAAGATAATTGTGTCCACTATCCCCACTTTTATTCAACATATACAGGGGACTTGCTCAGTTATCCAGTGGCTAAGACTCCACCCTCTCGATTCAGGGGGCCAGGGCTTGGTCCCTGGTTGGGGAACTAGATCCCACATGTCACAACTAAGAGTTCCCATGCTACAACTAAAAAGAACTTGCATGTTGTATTGAATATTAAAGATCTGGAAGTGTCTCCACCAAGAGCTAGGGCAGCCAGATAAATAAATAAATATTAAAAAACATTTACAGGAGATAGAGGGTATTTGAAAAAGTTAAGAACTAAGCAATCTGTTACAAATCTAATAAAGACAAAACCCAAATATAAAACTGAGAATGCCTTGAGGAATACAATAAATATGGTTTCTAAACAAAAATAATTTAAAATGTGGAAAGAAAGCTAGCTTTCAGGAAATGTTAATTATACTGAACCAAGCTGAATTAGAAATCAGACAAGACCAATAGATTCATAGACATCATTTTATATGTTATTTTTCCTTTTAAAAGTATCTTTTTTCCCATTCTTTGACTCTCAAACAATTATTTTGTAATCATTTATTTCTCAACTGGCTGGAAACATTCTCACACCCTGATCTGAGAAAAAAATATATATATTTCTTAAGCTTCTGTATGCTCATTTGATAGGCTCAATTTTTTTTGTTGACTTACTGATATCTAAGATTCTTATTATATAAATGGAGAATCATTTAGATCTGTTTTCCATAACTCTAATGTTTCTCTCCTTCCCTTTCTCCCTCTTTTTTCTTTTTTGGTTACTTTAAGTGCCCACCGGAGAGATGATAGAGGGCAAGACTGGTCTTCAGGGCTGCAAGGTATCTTACTGACTCATGCACCCACCAGCCCAAATGCCTGGAAACTGCCATTTGTCCAAGATAACCTCCCAGTTTAACTTCAGTCTTCCAAAGATGCACGGCCTCCATCTGATGCAGTGATTGCACTCAGTTCTTGGAGCAGCAAGTCGTCCACAGGCCTTTCTGTGGTGCCCTTGTCAAAAAGGCTCCAGATTATCTCCCCAGTCTCAGAATTTAATCTTGCAAGTTTGTTCTTATCTGTGGCCACAGCTAACTTCTTGGATCCAGGGAAAATGCCAAGACAGCAAACCTGAACTTCCTAATATACTGCTTGCTGCCTCCAAACTTGCCCACTCAATCCTGTAGACTGCCCAGAGCCAGCCAAAAGCCTATGGATGCAGCCAATGTGGGATCCTACGCCCGGTCCGCTGCTGGCCCAGCATGAACCCTGTACCAAGCGTGGCCTCCGTGGAAACAGAGAGTTGGTATCACAGGAAAAGTGTTTGGTGAGCTGCTTTTAAAGCTTAGTTTCTTGGTTTCCACTTCTTTATCCATCATAAATTGATATCTTGGAGTTTGTTTTATGTCATTAATTTGATTTTCTGGTCCATCCAACATGAAGTTCAATCCTTACAGTATACTGTTTACTTGGACAAATGGTGGTTGTGTGTTTTACACTGTAGCATTCACAGAACTCAGGTTCTTTGTGCTTTGTAACTACATGCTATAGTTGTGTGTGTGTGCACACACTATAGTTTTACAGATGCAATATCCTCTTGAGAATTGCATAAGAATATTTAATCTTCTAGTTTTTATGAGTAATTAATTTCATGTGAGAAGGTTACTCTTCAAAGAAATGTCCTCTTTTCTGGCTGCATTTTCTTTACATGTGTTGAGTAATGTTTCTCTGTTTACATGGTACAGAACTCCTGTGTGCTAGGCTTCTGCCTCTAATGACCACCTGGTCCAGAAAGAAAATGCCTCTTGTCACTTTTGGCCTGTGTCTCCTGACAGAAAGCTTGTTGCTATTGTTTAGTTGCTCATTTGTATCTGAGTCTTTGCAACCCTGTGACTGTAGCTCGCCAAGCTCCTCTGTCCATGGAATTCACCAGGCAAGACTACTGGATTGGGTTGCCCTTTCCGTCTCCAGGGGATCTTCCCAACCTAGGGATCAAACCTGGGTCTCCTGATTGCAGACAGATTCTTTACAGAGAAGCTTGGGGGTTACAGTCCATGGGATCACAAAGAGTTGGACACAACTGAGCGACTAAACAACAATAGCAACGTACTGTTGGAGACTCTTTAATGGAGTTCCCCCATGTTCCTTAATAATTTGATACACACATGTGTCTCAGTCTATATATGTAAGGACATATATAGAGTTTTGAGAAAACTTACTGTGAGAGAATGAGTGTTACATTTTATCTCAGATACTTTCTTGAGAAATCACTGTGTATACCTACCTTGTCTTACAGTGGTTCATACTTATTGCCGCCTGATTATTTAAGTTCTAGAATTTTGTCTTATGAAATAAGTTCTATATCCATGTTTCAATATAAATATTCCTATTATTGTATTTATAATTGTAAAAATAGTAAATCTATCATTAAGAGTTACCTACTCAAGTTTTTTTTTTTACATTCGAGTACTCATAATATCAAATAAAAATAGCAGGATACAAGGATGTGTATAATATATTGTAATATATAATGTGTATAACATATTATATATTATAATCACACTTTGGCTTTTATATTTGTATATGAAGGGGAAAAGATGTTTGGAAGGAAATATATCAAATGTTAGCAGGCTTATATTAAATGCCTTTCTTTTGTTTTCCCTGATATTCAAAATTTACCTACAAAACCAAGTATTACTTTTATAATCAAAACAGAATAATATTCTTTTAAATTAAATCTCATTATCTAAAATTGAATTCTTCATCTTCCTTCCCAAATGGTCTTCACTTACTGACCCTTCTATCACTACAAATGGAATCATTTTTCTGGTTTCCCAGACTTACAACTCTGGACAGTTATTTCTTCCACTCCAGTTTATCCTACTTACAGGGCAACACCTTAATTACTATGGCAAAGGCATATACATATACTGTACTGTTCTTGTGGGGGTTGTGAGTCAGGTGGAGATGATAGCTGGAAACAATGCTGTAATCTATTATAGGAGCTCTGATTGGCCAGGCCTGTATCTCACTCTTCTTCCCTGAAGCAATGGTGTAGCTTTAACTCGAACCACATGCATTGAAAATGAGGGAGACTTGACACCTCAAAGGAAATTTGTGGTACTGTTAGCAGATGGGGAATGTATGCTGGAAAGTAACAACAACAACAACAAAAGCCCACTGTAAGTCTTCTACTTATTGTTGGGGATGTACATGCCAGATGGTATCAAAAACATATCCTTTGTTTGTTCCTGCTTATTTTGATCCGTGGCCTGGCTTATAATTGTTTTAGACTGTGTTTTTCCTTAAGACAAAGATTATGACATCCATATTTTTATCCCCAATATATAGATAGTACCTGAATGACACTGAATTGCTTTCATTTCTTAATCATACCCCATTTCATGTGATATTTATTTTACTGTCTTCTTAAGTAGTTATTTGAAAATTGTATGTTACAAAGCCTTTATGTGTGTTTCCTTATCTTAAGAGTTATAGGGCTCAAAGTTTGAATGCTAATACTTACAGTTTTCATACTGTATAATCAAAATACATTTACTATCCCCAAAAAGAAAAAATAATCATAAATATGGTTAAGCCTCTTCCATCAAAAGCTATCCCTCTCTATCAGTGAATTTGTATTAAGTAGTGAGTAATAGAAAGTTCAATAAGAATACATTTCCCTTAAGAATTTAATAAGCTTTCAGGCAGTCCATTTTCTTCTGGTCAATTCCATCTGCTAGTAACTACATCTAAAAATTTTGTCGTGGAAAATATTTCTCAAATTTAATGTGCTTATGAGTCACTTGGGAATCTTGGTAAAATGCATATTCTGATTAAGTAGAACTGGGTGGGACTTGAGATTCTGTAATTCTAATAAAATCCTAAATGACACAAATGTTGTGGTATCAAAGAGTCTAGAGTTACTCTTACATTTAGCCATTCCAAGGATGGTTAGCTCAGTAGTTCAACAGCATTCTCTAAGAACCGGGTTCTTTCTAGCTTTCCACTGTTCAGTCCTCAGTTTATTAGCTTGTAGTCTTATGAAAGTGTCTTTTATTTCTGAAGATATTTGCCTTAGATTCAGATGTCACATGCATGCAACAGTATTCAGAGGCAAAAAAGATCTTTTCTTTTTTATAATACATACAACTTCTTAGGAGACAGACTCATTTCCAAGAAGTGCCTAAGTATAATTCCTTTAAGTCTCATTAATTAAAATTTCATTACTTATCCTTGCAAGGAAAACATAATTCCATCACAGGTTTAGAATATTCTAGTGTTTTAATGTTTTACTTTAATATTAATCTTTGGTGGCTGGGTGATGGACAGTCCTGCTGTTCTGATACACAAAGACACCCTTTTTCAGAGCAAGAATGGAAGGAAATGGATAGATATTTTACTACAGTCCTATTCAAGGTGAAGAGAGAACATCTTAGTATATTTGTCTAGTTACCCACTGCAGGTGGAAGGAGAGATGACTTGAGAAACAGATCTATACTGGTAGTGTAGGTAGTGACTAACAAGTTACTTGGCTTGTCTGGGAGTTGGAAAGACAACAATTTTTAATGGGAAATTGGAAAATTGAAAAATGTTTGGGGGTTGGTTATGTACGATGGCAATTCTGGGATGGTTTGTATGTCATGTAATGCCCAGCAGAGGCAATCCACTGCTGAAGAGGCTCTCAGTAATTAGGTAAGGCGACCTACCCAATAGAGAAAGTCATCTTTCTTTAGGTACTGAGTGCTTGCTCAGTGTATCACATGTAAAATGACTACAGCATCAGGGAGAGAAGCATGGATTTTCTGCCAAGACTGATTTGGCTACTTACCACTGTGGAGTGTCCAACTTAATCTGGTTCATAATTTGCCTCCAATGCCTGCAGTGCTTCCACAAGCAGCATCGTTCATGAATTTGTAGAATGACTTACCAAGTGTCATGTTTCTCCATATATATCTTGTCTGACTAGGGTCACATTTCTTGACAGGGGACCACAAACTCAGAATTCACTAGCTTTTACCACATGCCTCATCCAGAAGCAGGTGACTTGACAAAGCATTGAAATGGCCTGCTCAAGCCTCAGTTATAGTACAAACAAAGAGAAAACACTTTGTGAGAGGAGGGTAAGATCCCTAGGGATGAGATGTTGCCTTAAATCAGCAGTCAGTGCCAGTGTAGGCTCTCTAGATGGAATGACTAGATCTGAGAGTTAAGGCATGGATATGGGAGTGGCCTCTCTTGTAATTACTCTGAATTGACCTTAGTTAATACTCTAGAAGAATTTTTTGCTCCTGTCCCCAAGAGTATGTATGGCTCAATGAGATTGAAGGTCATAGTGCCTAAAAGAAGCATGCTTACGAGGGAACATCATCATGTTTCCAATAAATTGGAAACTGAGACTATTCCCTGGACATTTTGAATTTCTCATGCTGCTGAACCATTAGGTAGAGAAGGTGAAAGTCACGATTCTGCCCTGGGTGATTTATCTCAATTACCAGGAGGAAATTAGACTGCTGATTCAGAATAGAGGAAAAGGGACTAATGTTTAGAACTCAGGATAATCACTGGGTTATCTCTTGATACTTAATTTCTTACCTAACTGTCCTTGGAAAATTGTGCTAACCCAAGGAAGACATGGCCACTAATGGCTCATCTGTAGGAATGAAGATATGTATTACTCCTCCAGATCCAAACCCAGTCTAGCTGAAGAGGTTGGCAGAGAGTAAGAGAGCACAAAATAATAGAAGAGTTGCTTAGATTTACCACACAGGCCTGTGACCTGCTACAGAAGTGAAGAGTGTAGCAGTTACAGATTATGTTGTTAGTTGATGTCTTTTCCCCCTCCATTTTGAAACTGCTACATTATCTGAAGAATATAACATCTGGCTAACATTTTCGATTTTCAGTTAACAATTGTCCTATTTACAATCTTAAAATGTCTCTGGGCTCCTGACTATTTATCTCCCTTAAAGAATGTCATCTGTTCCCATGCGTTTATTTTTCACAGGCATGCCAGGGAGTTCTGGTCCTAACTCTCTTATGAATTCCAAACATTGATATCCTGTTGCCTGTTGGTTACCTTCAGAATTTTTCTTCCCCAACCTCCATAGTTGTTGGCATTCCACTGAAACAATAAACTAAGCCTGGTAAACATCCTAGACAATTTTGTCCTCTTCTCCCTTTAATGTCCAAGAAAAATTCTGGTTGATTTTTATGTTTTAAATGTTGCTTTGTTCTATCCTGTTCTCCGTATCACAAGACTACTGCCTAGGTTAGTTTTATCTTTGTTGGGTTATCAGAAAGTATAAACCAAATAAATTGGAGCCTTAGCCCCACATAGAATCACATTTGAAGAAGCAGCAGTCAAAAGGAAAACTATAATTCTAATTTCTAATCGATCTCTTAGAAAATATCCCAAGGGAGGAAGCACACCACCAACAGTGATTATACTTTAAACCTCCCCACCCCATCTCTGCCTCTTTGCTGCATCCTCCATGTGGATAACATCTGTTTCTCCCACTGTACCCCTTCACAGAGTTCAGCTCTACTATATAGTTCTCCTGCTGTTATTTCTCCTTTTTGCAATATAAATCTTTTAAACACTCACTTTTTTGTTGAGACAATCCTTTTTCCAATTATCCTAATTGTCCTTCAAAAGGCCTTGGTGCTGTGTAGGAAGACAGAGACTCTCCCTTAGAAGTTGGAGGAAAAGGAGCAATCAAAGAAGTAGAACAGAGCAACAAAGTGTTAGTTTGTTGAGACTGGTACATTTTCTCCAGATCTGATGAAGCGCCCACAGCTATTCCTGCTATCTGGAAGCTCCTATCATCCATCCCCCATGAACATCCTGCTACTCCCTTGTTTTGTGTCAGTGGCTCTATATCTGTGGGGAGACTTCCTAAATCTACTTTATGTTCTTTCAAATTCCTGTTAGTGCACTGACCAGCTAACATGCCATTGTTTTGATTTAATAGGTCTCTGCTAGGAATAAGATGATGGCTCAATCACTGAGTTAATTCCCCCGCACCTCCTCTTACCCCCCGTGGTTTCAGTTAACCATGTAATGTGCCTCTTTCACAACTGCTATAAATATAGGCCACTTCTATGGACCTTTTGATGTCTGGGAAGGGCCAGAATTAGACTCATGGTCATTGCCATCCTGCTTGTGGCCTGCCCTGCGACACTAGAAGATTGCTAGGCTCATTGTCCAAACTTGGTTTTGTTTGTTTTAGGGGGGTTTCCTGGCAGAGAATGAAAAATCTGATGCAGTGGACTGAATGTGTCCTCCCCAAATTCCTGACTTCTAATGATGGTATTAGGAGATGGTACCTTTGGGATGTCACAAGAGTGGGGCCCTCGTGAATGGGTTGAGTCCCATTATAAGAGGAATTCAGACAACTCTCTGACTCTCTTTCTCCTATATGAGGAAAAAGGAGCAGTTAGTAGTCTGCAGTTTGGAAGAGGATTCTTAGCAGAACCTCACCATGCTGGCACCCTGGTACTAGACTGACAGCCTTGAGGAATGTGGGAAACAAATTTCTGTTATTGATGGCCCACTCAGTCGATAGTGCTTTGTTATAGGAGCTGGAAAGGACCAAGACACCTGCCTACTTATACCTTCCACAAACTCTCCCGCTCAGGGGCTCCTTTCAGGAGGCAGAAGCATACCTGCAGCTCTTCATGGATTCCATTTCCATTCTAGAGGAAATCTGTGGTTATCTTTTTTTTCCCCTATAATGCTGATTGATGAACTTTACTAGTAGCAAGAAAACTAGAGATGGCTCAGTTTTAAGGTGTAAGACAAGACTGTTCAGTTGTTTACTACAGATTCTCATAGAATGACCTGCTCTAGACCATTCTAATTCCATAGTGTGTGGGCCACAATGGTTGCCTTTCAAAACTGATTTTTTTTTAAAGGTGAAACATTTTTTGTGTTGGTTGGGACATAGAATTTAACACAGGGGTTATGGAAATTCTCTACCCTGATTTGTAATTAGCACAGGGCAGTCTGCCATTATAAAGGAGATTCTTGAGGCTTTGAGCCCATGAATAATCTCCAGTGCTGAGTTTCTTGGTTGCTCACTTTAGGTGCCAACATTCCTCTGCCACTGATGCCTACCATTCCTACAGAATTTCAGCAATATGTTCTAATCATGAAGTATATTGTTCTTTCGCTATCCTCTGGCATGGTGATCTTTCTGAGTTCCTGATCCTATGTTTATGCGAACTGTCTGTGCCAGTCAGTCTGAAGCCTGCCTGAGTTCCATGGTGGATGTCAAGTCTCCAGGGGATCCTGGATTTTTGCCCTCCTTACAAAGAAAGAAGTAAAGAAAGTGAAGTTGCTCAGTTGTGTCGGATTCTTTGTGACCCCATCGACTGTAGTTTACCAGGCTCCTCTGTCCATGGGATTTTCCAGGCAAGAATACTGGAATAGGATGCCATTGCCTTCTCCAGGGGATCTTTCTGACCCAGTGATCGAACCTGAGTCTCCCACACTGCGGGCAGACTCTTTACTGTCTGAGCCACCAGGGAAGCCTCCCCTCCTTCTAAGGATAACTCTAATGTCTTCATAAATTTGATGCTGTTTAAAAACAAACAGTTTTTAATTTATTAATTTGGATACAAAGGAAAGCAGAAAATTTGGGCAGTGACTGAAATGGGCAGGTAGGGCTGAGGAAAATATTCTAAGATTGGTGAAATTAAGCTACATTTTGCTAACAGCCTATCACAGGGTTCCTTTGCATACTGTAAGCCCAAACGTATTTGTTCCTGTTTGTCTATCAGCCCTCATATTGTGGCGCTGGATCATTTGACATTCCAAAATCAGGCTGCACTCTTTCCTGCCCTCATTTGGTTTCTAAATTCTTTCTCGACCAAATGTCTCTCTAGCCCCAACTTCATCTCATTGTCTGCTTTTATCCAATGCATTCTTTACAGTTTCCACAAGGGAAGATCTGTAACTTTCATATACTTTTCTTTTCTCCCATTCATTGTGAACAAGAACCAATAAGTGCTCAGTAAAATGCTTGCTGATTTAAATGGAATTGAATAATTTTGCCTTTTATTACAAAGATTTTTCACATAGTGTAATTTATGAGCTTTTCCAATTGTCTGTCTGCTTTGGTAGTGTAAATGTTACTATTTCCATTTTGCAGATAGGTTTGTTGAGGCTCAGGGAACTTTGCATGGTTTTCTGGATACAATATTTGTGACAGAGGTGATACTAAAATTCATGTCCTCTGATATATACTTCCTAGTTCATAGTAAAGGCCTTTGATTATATTTTCATGGTTCCATAGGATCCAATTGGATTCAGCAAACCTTCCAGAGTCCTAGTGGCAGAACATGCCAATTTTATTTTCTTATTTTGTCTTTTTCCAAACTGGGAACTGCTAAAACGTCCATTTCTGGAGAGATTCTAAGGAAATGTTTTCTCCCTTTGAGCTTCAGAAGTTCCTCTAGAGACATGGGTTAGAATGAGGGTTGTTTTGTTATAAGAATTTTTTGAAATAATAAAAATAAGTATTACATTTGCAATTTTATCCCACTTCACAGTATTAAGCACAATTTCTAAAAAACTTAAAACATACCATTTTTATTAATGGTCCATTTAAAACCACCAAACATTTTGATGTCAATTACTAAAACAAGGTTTAACGCTGTCAAAAAGCATTAGTGCTAAAAACAGTCATTCTCTCTGTATTTTCATCTGCAAAGCATTACAGTTTATAAAACAATTTTAACTCGGGATACGTAAGGCCCTATATGAAGGTTTCCATATGTTAAGAATTTTATTTGTGTGTTTGATTTTAAATTGCTTTGAAAAACAGACAGTTGAGGTTTATAGAAAGGAATCTTTCTTTTAGGAAATAAATGTCTCAAAAGTGCAGGGCACCAGCAGTAAAAACATTCTGACCACAAATCAGAAACACATTGGAAAGTGTTTGTTGAGTACACCTTCTGAAACTAGTATTTTGTTTCTATTTGCTGGAAAATTGAAAAATCTGTTGTATCTTGGCAAGGCTCAGCCAAGCCCCTGGCCAGTCCCAGATTCCTTGTGCCATATATGGTATTATTGTGCACACAGCTAGACTACCTCACTCTGTTTTCATCACATGTATTTTAACTATAAAATGTACCTGCTAACAGTACCATTATTAAGCTGTAGTTGTTCTCCGCATCCTATTAGCTTGCATATTCTTTTTTTTTTCCCTTAAAAATTGTGTCTAAGACAAAAAATAAAAGTGAAAGAGAAGATGGCAATCAGTGTTACAGCTGCTGAGTGGCATCTGGCCAAAAGCCACCAGGCTGACAACTGGAGTTTAGAGTGTGTTTTTGCAAGGCTAATTTAAGGTGAACTTAGATGGATTCAAGATTTATAAGCCTTAAAATGTCCTGACTGGAGCAAAGTTCAAGTAAAGTAATTCACTGCTCGCCACGCAGATGGGGCTAAACCCACACTGCCCTGTGGTTTAGTCTATAGGAGAATTAAAAAAAAAAAAAAAAAAACAGGCAAAAGGGCTGTTTCTGTGTTTCACTTCAAAGGTCTTCTATTAACTGAAAGGATTATACTCTTTTAACCAGCTAAGAAGGTTAGGTGGTTTTGAGCTAGTGCTTTTATAGCTATCGATAATTCTAAGTTTAAACTTTAAGGATTGCCTCTAGTGTACATCTGCTTTAACACATTCATGACTGTGAGAGACTCTCACTTCTAGGGATTTCATTAAAAAATTCAAAATAAATAGCAGACATTTGTGATTGTAAATACCCCTGGTGCTACAGAGAGTTTGGGGTTGAGAAACAATCTGGAAAATCCTTTAATATATTTAGCCTGTTTAAAAACATTTTAACTGCTTCAAATACAAGAATTTGTTAATTTGGAATAATATGCCCCCAAAAGAAGTAGTGGTCTTGGGCCAGTGTTATCAAACTAGAAGGAAGTTCAAATATTTGACAGTGGGAAAAAAAAAAAGAAATAAAAGAAACCTTTCCCCATATGAAATACAAAGGATTTGTGTAATTGAAATGAAAAGGGACAAACAGGAAATTGTTGTTATTTTTAATATGAGAAAGCATTAGCTATATTGTGAAGAAATGAGCTTTATCAAAGAAGTCTCATTTTCTTTCTGAATACTGTTTATCAGTACAGAGAGTTAAAATATTCTACAGTACAGTTACTCTATTTAATAGATACTTAGAAGGAAAACAACCAAAAGGTGACAGTGCTGCTTAGATTGGTTAAAAATAAATGAAATTGTCACATAAAAACCCAGTAGTGTTATCTCATGAATTTCCTTTTTAAAGAGGTTCAGAAATAGACACCTGTGAATGGGACAGGGAATTGCAAATTACCTCATTTAAGTATAATAGAATGACATTTCCAAAGTAATAAGTTACATCTGGTAAACAATAGTTGATGTTTACAATGGCTTTGAGGAAAGGAGCTTTAGGGCTTTTAAGTAATGTTGCTTTTTATAACCATAAGTAATGTGATAATTAAATAGTTTTTGCTTCTTTTACTTTTAAATATTATTCATAAGCTTCACCAAGATATTTTTTCCTGGCAGTTGCAGAGATAAATATGGATTTTTGCACTACAGATGAAAAAATATTTGTGCAGAACCTTGTCAGACACCAAGACTCATTCTCTCAGCACAATTAAGCAGTCTTGATTTTTTTTCCCCCTAAACACACCTTTTATTTTCTACAAATGTACATGGATTGTGGGCTGAAGCTTGGCAAGTTCTTTGTCTACTTCTTTTATTTTAAGGTCTGTTTGCCCACCTGTATTGGAATGGAGGCCACAAGACATAAAACAGTCTAGCCAGGCTGTGGGGACAAACCCTCCTTGGGAGAGAAGTCTGATCTATGTTTTCTTGTGTAAAATGAGATAGGCTCTCATGAGAGAGAATCATATCTTTTACCAAGGAACTTATTTCCTAACAAATGCAGTACCTACTTTGAAAACAGGATTTGTGCTGATCCTGAATTCATTGGCTCAGGAACTGAGGGTACCCAGACACTCTGTTGAAGTTACCTGCTAGTTTCATCCTTATTTAAATTTGTTTGTTATGTTTAGACTCATTTGATTAATTTTCAAAATATCTAGCTTTAACTCACACCAGAAGTCCATTGACTTAGCCTTTTGCTCTGAGGGGTCCTAATTCCAGGATCTAGAGTGGACTGGGGCCCTCAGCAGAGGATGCCTAACTAGAAGAGCCCATTCAGTGAGAAGGGGCGCCTGCAGTCCTTAGGGAGCTGCCCATCAGAGGAGAGAATTCCTGTGGGCTTTCCTCTAACATTTTCTATGTATTCTAAAGGATGGTTTGCTTTTTTAAAGCTAGGAAGTATTGCATTCCTACTGGAAAATACCAAGTGTTTCATTAACTAATGCCTGATCAGCTTAAAGTGGGCATTCTTTTCTAGCAAGAAGTATGCATAGTGAGGCTGATTCTAAAGAGCCTAACCTTTTCTCTCTTTCCAATCAGGGATTAGTCTAAGCAACTCCAAGGCCACACCTTTAGTATCACCTCTGGCTCGATGAGAAATATATTTTAAGAGTGGCTCCTCCATTGATGGAATAATCTTAAACTTTGATGATCTTAAAATCCTAAATTTTGATTTAAAGCAAAAAATGGGAAAAAAGTAAATCCTCTCTATTTATTGTTTCTACTGAATTAATGACGTTCTGTTTCTCTGACACATCCCTGCTGTCACTTCAGTCGTGTCCGTCTCTGTGCGACCCCATAGACGGCAGCCCACCAGGCTCCCCCGTCCCTGGGATTCTCCAGGCAAGAGTACTGGAGTGGGGTGCCATCACCTTCTCCATCTCTGACACATACTGTACTTTTATTATGGACTGCCATTTTTTTCCCTCTGGGGCTTCCCAGGTAGCTCAGTGGTAAAGAATCTTCCTGCCAATGCAGGAGATGCAGGAGATGTGGGTTTGACCCCTTGGTCAGGAATATCCCTTGGAGGAAGAAATCACAACCCTTTCCAGTATTCTTGCCTGGAAAATCCCATGGACAGAGGAGCCTGGTAGGCTACAGTCAGATACCATTGAGCATGCATACACGCACTTTTTCTGTATTCTTTAAAAGTATGTTGACATTGACTTTTAAAAATGTGTATATTATCATTAATTTTCAAGATATTCAGTTAATAATATGGAAACATTACAATATAACTTTCTCTGAAGATATAGCAACCCTTCTGTGTTTGTGGTAATTTTATGTTGAAATTTCTCTTCTATACTTTCTTCACTGTCTGCAGCAATTGAAGAACAATTTGTTCTTCAGTTTTGGCTGCAATGGCAGTTATTATAAAAACAGTCATGGAAGAAAAATGTATTGCTTTCTGCCCAGACATATCTCCTTCTATTTTCAAAGAGAACACTGAGTTGTAAACTATTAACTTATGCTTTATCTAAGAACATTTTTAAATGGTCTTGGGGATCCAAAAGATTTCATTGTTTTTGTCAACTCAATATTAGATGCAAGGCTATGAAGTCATTTATTCAATCAGCTCTGCATAGCTGAATGTGACATAGGGCTTGTTCTCATAAACATTTGCACATACACATAACTCAGACCTAGCAAAGCAAGTAACAGTGTCTTCAGCCAGGTTTCTTACACTAGAAAAATCAAAACAAAACCAAGCCTAGCCAAAGAAAGGTAAGCTTATCTTGTTAGATGTTCTTGCTAATATTTTTTTCTTCTTCTGAAGCTCAGGCAGGGAGAGCAGACATTCTGAATTTGTTGCTTTTAATTCTTTAGAACATGAACTTTGTTTTCCCTAAACTTAAAATCTCCAACAGGTTTATTTATGTTCTGTAGAACTAGGGTCTCCCAGGTGGCGCTCGTGGTAAAGAATCCACCTGCCAGTGCAGGAGACCAAGAGATGTGGGTTTGATCCCTGAGTTAGAAAGATCCCCTGGAGAAGGGAATGGCTACCCACTCCAATATTCCTGCCTGGAAAATTCCATGGACAGAGGAGCCTTCAGGCTACAGTCCATGGGACCTCAAAGGGTTGGAGATGACTGAGCACACACACAAACACACAGGAAGTTCTAGAGCCAGTCAGAACTATTTCATACACCAGTTTTCCTTCTTGGTAGATATCTTCTGGGCGTATCAAGCAGTGGAGACTGCTTGATAAGTAGACTAGTAACTCTGGCTCATTTTTAGATATGACTATAAGAGGAACATAAAGCCTGAGACTATTTCTTACTTATGCATTAGTCAGCAAAAGTATGTTTTTAAAAAATCTTATCTTTTGAAGGATCTCTGAATTTCTCTTGCTACTGCTTAGCACTATGTTTTTCCCTGATAAAGAAGTGATAAGAGGGACATTTACAAGGATCTCTCAGGAAATTTACTCTCCTTAGCCCATGTCTTAGATAACACTTGCATTCATCCAAAATCTTTGTACAGGTATTATCAAATCTTGTATGGAATTTCTCCACTTTCAGCTATCTTCTGACCTTCTTCACATTTTTCTAGCCCTAAGTAAATCTGAGAACACATTTGGAAGTAAAGTGCTGCTCACATTGGTATACTATTGCATATTACCCACCTCTAAAAACATTCCATACAAATTTAAAACAGAAATGAAGCCTATTGCTGCCATGAAGCTAAAAATCTATTCAGAATCCCTAGGTGGCATAGAAAGCATTTAGACTTATTTCATTCACATGTCAGGTAAAGACTTTCATTTAGCAGTGAGATGAATGCTGAATAATGGATCTTTTGAATAATGTAATTAAGAATTCATTAAGGAGGACTTAAAAAAAAAAAAAAAACCTGACTGAAAGCAATGTGTGTGTACTCCCTACACTGAACTTCCAAAATGTATCATAGGATTGATGACTGAAAAAAATATCAGCTGAAAACCAATTAGAAAAATACTGGCATTTCATTTACAAAATACTGACATTAAAATTCAATGAGGAACAAATATATGTTTGAATTTATTAGAAATTATGTTAAATTAGGATTAAAGATCATTTTTATTATTCTAAAATGTGCTCATAATATAACAGATTTAACCAACACTATTTTTGTGAGAAGATCTCAGTGTTCATGTGAACCTTATAATATTGAAGAAATTCACTCGGTTCTTGGATAGTTGATCAAATAAGAAATGACAAATTTCCTTTTTTATTCCTTGGTCTTTGTGAATTGAAATGATGAAAATTTTAAAACAGGCCCAAATGTGGTAACAGCAGGTCAGAGATATGCCTGTAACAAAAGCTCTAATATTGTTTACATTGCTCTTTGTATTGCTATTATCTGCGCAAGAGGAAGGTGGAGAAGGCAATGGCACTCCAGTACTCTTGCCTGGAAAATCCCATGGACGGAGGAGCCTGGTAGGCTGCAGTCCATGGGGTCGCTAAGAGTCAGACACGACTGAGCGACTTCCCTTTCACTTTTCACTTTCATGCATTGGAGAAGGAAATGGCAACCCACTCCAGTGTTCTTGCCTGGAGAATCCTAGGGACAGCAGAGCCTGGTGGGCTGCCGTCTATGGGGTCGCACAGAGTCGGACACGACTGAAGCGACTTAGCAGCAGCAGCAGCAGTGCAAGAGGAAGGAGGTAAAGAATTTCAGTGTTTTCACTGATCAGCACCTACTAGTATTCATAATCCCACGTCCTTAGAGTCCCTCTTGTGTCATGTTGCTTGCACACAACAGAGAGGAGCTACCTGCTGAAGAAGAAGCAGATGTTTGTGGATATTAGAGTTCAGTAGTTGAGGACTTAGGACAGTCTTCCCAGAGGCAGTGACAGAATTTTTACCATTTGTCTTGAGCACTGTGAACATTTTTTTGAAGCTTCAGAAATACCTTCTCGTAGGATATGCAGTCATCTATTTTTGTCCTGGGTAAAGCACCATATTCAGTAAATAGCTCTTGTGTTTTTTGCCTGGGCATGTTACAAGCCATGTCTGTCTATAGCATAAAAGTTACAATTTTGTCATTAGTTTTTTCTTCCCAACTATATGAAGGGAAAATGTCAAGAAGTTGATGGAATAGAATGAATTTATTTTCTTTTGTTTTCAGACAGATTGAATTATATTGGATTAATTAGAGATCAAATTGCTTTAGTATATAACCTAAATTTTGTTTTTTAGCTTGTTGAGACTAGTAAAAGCAAATAATAAATCAATTAGAGTCTCTTCTGAGTCTTATGCAGCCATGTAGAACTGACTTGTACAATGAACTGGGTTTCCCATTCTCTTGAGAATTCTGACCCAGGGGAGCTAGACCCAGGGGAGTTATGTTTAATGCATAGTTATGGGAAGATAATGACCCACCCTGCAAGACCCACCCTAAAAATACAAAAATGAAAAAAGGCTCACCTCTCCAGATGGAATTATTCACCCAGATGGCACATTGGAAGCTTTTATGCTGACTGCCTTCTTTAAGCTTTCATTTTTATTTTGAAGATCATATCTTTCTTTAAAGATTTCTTCTAGTTAATTGGAAACAGTACAGTAGAACCTAATGGAATGAATACAGGATAAAGGATCACAAATGTTAAGGTCTAATCCTTACTCTGTCAGTGACTACTGCTCTGTGTTTCAGCCACATTACATTGCTGCTCTGTCTCTATTTTGTTTTATGCAAGATGTAGAGTTTCTACTTTCATATTTGGAGTATGTTAGCAAGCACAGGAAGGGAAGATGAGAATTGTTGCCTTTTCTGACAATAGTATTATTTATAAGAAAAATAGATGTGTATATCCTATAACTACGTATACATTAGAGAGATCCAAGACTTCATAAACATACTTGTTAGCATCCAGGAACTAGTACAACTTAATGCAATCTAAACTTAGGACGTAACTGATGAATAAATTCATTGTAGGAAGTGACTAGAGTTGAACTAGGTTGATGCAATAAATTTTCCAGGAGGGAAGATATATTTTAGGTAGGCTTTAAAAAAATTAAGATTAGTCAACCGTGTTTTGAAGCTAAACCGACCTTTGGATTTTCTTTTAAAGAATGGTTTCCATGGAAAGCACACCCTAAAGTGAGTCCCCCGGTGATCCATACCCTTGTATAATTCCCTCCTCTTGAATGCAGGTGGAACCTGTAACTTGAGTATGGCAAAGATGATGGGGTGTCACTCTTGTTTTGTTTTGACGTTTTGTTAAATAAGACTTTGCCTTTGTAGACCAGAGCTGGAGAGATTCTCCTCTGGCTGTGGAGAAGCAAACAGCCGTTTGTGTACTGTCTATGGAGAGGGCTACATGGCAGGAAGGCTTCTGAATGAACTTGGAAGAATTCTTCTCTAGTTGAGGTTCCAGATGAGGAAACAGCTAAACCATGGCCGTACTCATGACCCATAGTAACTTTGTGATAATAAATGTGTGTGGTTTTAAGCTGTTAAGTTTGTGGTAATCTATTACTTAGAAAAAGAAAATTAACACAGTTGAATCAGTTCTGACCCAAAAATGCTATCAGTAAAAATAATTTTACTTTGCACTCCAATATATTTACATTAATTTATAAATTAGATATACTACTGCTACTGTAAAACCATAGATTATCACTGAAGCTCAGTTTCTTTCTTATTTTATTACACAAAAGGAAAAATACACAGTGGTTCTAACATTTCCTCTTATATGCTCTACCTATACCACATGTAGGAGTTCTGCACATGCATTAGAGATCCAGCGCTTTCATCTGGGATTTCTAAGTTTGTGTGTCAGTACTAGTACAAAATAAGTTTAGTTTTACTTCAAAAAAATTTTGACATAGTGTTTAATTTCCAGAATATATAAACAGCTCATACAACTGAATAACAACAACAACCAAAAAAACAAACAAAAATAAACTCCAAATGGTTTGAAGACCTAAATGTAAAACATAACACCATTAAGAATGGTGCCTCCTTGGAGGAAACATAAGCAAAAAATTTTCAGACATAAATTGTGGCAGTGTTTTTTTAGATAAGTTTCCCAAGGCAAAAGAAATAGAAACAAAAACAAACAGGACCTAAGCAAACTTAAAAACAGCCAAGGAAACCCTCAATAAAATGAAAAGATAGCCTACAGAATGAGAGAAAATACTTGCAAATGATAAGGCTGACAAGGGGTTAATTTTCAAAATACACAAACAGCTCATATCTAAAAAACAATCCAAAAAAAAGGGGGGGGCAGAAAACTAAACAGACATTTCTCCAAAGAAGACATGCTGATGACCAAGAGGCATATGAAAAGATGCTCAACATCACTAATTATTAGAGAAATGCAAATCAAAACTCCAGTGAGGTACCACCTCATACCAGTTAGAATGGCCATTATTAAAAAGTCTACAAATAACAAATGCTGGAAAGAGGATATGGAGAGGAACATAAATTGGTATGGCCACTATGAAAAACAGTATGGAGTTTCCTTTAGAAACTAAAAATAGAATTGCTATTTCTATGAGGCAGCAATCACACTCATGAGCATAATATCTGGAAAAGATGAAAACTCTAATTTGAAAAGATACATGCACCCCAGTGTTCACTAGCACTGTTTACAGTAGCCAAGACTAGTGTACAATAGCAACCTAAGTGCCCATCAACAGGTGAATGGATATAGATGTGAGATATATATATATATATATATATATATATAATGAAATATGACTCAGCCATGAACAAGAATGTGGTATTGACAGTGCAGCAGCATGCATGTACCTAGAGAATATCATACTGAGTGAATTAAGTCAGAAAGAGAAAGACATACCGTATGATGTCACTTACATGTGGAATCTAAAATGTGATACAGATGAATTTATTTACAAAACAAACAAACCCACAGGGATAGATAACAAATTTATGGTTACCATAAATCTGTTCTTACCATGAAAACTTTTGACATGTTATCAGATATTCAAAGGGAGATACTGAGTGAGCAGTTTTAATACACAGCGTTGAGAAGAGTGGTTGGGCTGTTGTCAGTGTTTAGTAGTATTTAAAGATACAGTACTAGGTTGATGGTCATCAGGTGGATGCTAATCTCTCCCATCTTCTCCCCAGTCTCATTTACTTGCTGATATCTTGATTCTATTTTGAGTCTGTATTAATATTTTCAATTTTAATAAAAGTTCAGGAGATTTGTTAATAGAAAATAATCTAAGTATTATCCCCAGTAACTTAGCAAAAGTAATATATCACTTATACTTCACCCTACATTTTACTCTGGAAGGTTGATTTAACTTAAAAATATTTAACTTATAGACCAAGATTATAAATATTATCAATAAAATAGATGTATTCATGTATAATAATTTTTGTCATATTTCTGATCTTCAGTTCTAGCCTATGATGGATTATTTCCTTTTCTTGTATTTTCAATATTCCCTTTGCTTGTTTTTCTAAAGCTTCTTACTTTTGCTAGTGCTTCTTTATTTACATTGTATAATACTTCTCTTTGCATTTGCTCTTCAACTTTCTTTAGAGTTCTAACCAATCCTCACTTAAGCTTTCAAACGTTTTCATGCCCTTAAGACTTCCTTCTCTGTCTTCAGTTCAGTTTTGTCTCTTAGCAACTGGTGGCATTTAGCTTGGAGAAGGGCAGGACAAAGTTGTGATTTAAATGCTCTCAACTCACTCCACAAGCATTTGTGGAATAAGGCTCTTAGTATTAATACAGTGTGAGTTTAAGATAGTGCTTGCTTCAGCAGCACATGAATTAAAATTGGAACCATAGAGAGATTAGCAAGGTGACATACAAATTTGTGAAGCATTCCATATTTTAAAATAATAAGTTTAGGATAGAGGTCATTAACTCACTGTCTTATTGAATACTCAAGTCTCGTTGGGAAATATAATGTTCCCAGATTTTAAATGGAGAAGGCAATGGCAACCCACTCCAGTACTCTTGCCTGGAAAATCCCATGGACAGAGGAGCCTGGTAGGCTGTAGTCCATGGGGTCGCTAAGAGTCAGACACGACTGAGCGACTTCCCTTTCACTTTTCACTTTCATGCATTGAAGAAGGAAATGGCAACCCACTCCAGTGTTCTTGCCTGGAGAATCCCAGCGACAAGGGAGCCTAGTGGGTTGCCGTCTATGGGGTTGCACAGAGTCAGACGTGACTGAAGTGACTTAGCAGCAGCAGCAGCAGATTTTTAAAAAATAGAGGAAAACTACACAACAATATAGAAATAATGATAAAATTTTAGGGTAAAAATTGTACATACCAATGTTGAAGTACAATTGAATATTTGAGTACTGTACTGGGATATTATTTATCTCACAAAGGCTTATATTATCTTAATATATTTCCCGTTACCTTAATTTATGGAAACCCATTGTCAACTGAAAAAAAAATGCACAGTCTAAAGGTTGAGAATAAATGTTTTTTTTCAGGGACCTTACTGAGGATGACAGCCTGAGGTGGTAGCCTCTCCAGTAGCTCTGAGGTACTATTCCAATATGGTAAGTGAGGAACCAAGACATGAGTTATTTCTGCTGGGGGAAAAAAGAAAAAAAAAACTCTCAAAAAATCACAACTGTAGTCAGACATTAAAAGATTACTGCTAATCACAAAAACCACATCTCATGTTCATGATTTTAGTGCTTTTCTATGTATGTGAAGATATAAGTCTGGGCTCATTGATATCATTCCTTAGATGTTCATCTTAAATTCCTAGGGCCAGGACCCTGTTTTCTCCATCCTGAATTCCCTCAGGGTACATTTCAGGGTGTCTGCAATGGCTGATGACTTTATGGCAACAACATCCTTTGTTTACTGAAATGGAAGGGGACATATTTTGTTTCCAGTGTAAAGGTATGTCATGCAAAACATTTAACAACAGGTGAGGCAGAGTTGCTGACCAATCAAATTGGGTGTCATTTGGGTAATCAAATTGAAACCATCATGAAATACCACTATGCACCTATTAGAATACCATTTTTTAAAGTGCTGTTGAAGATGTGAAACAACTGAAATTCTCATACATTACTGGTACAAATGCAGAATTCTGTAGCTACTATAGAAAGTGGATTGGCAAAATTTGTAGCTGCTTTATTCATAATTGGCCCCAAATGTAAAAACCAAAATGCTCTTCAACTAGACAAACTCTGGTGCATTCATACAATGAAATACCATAAAGTAAAAATAAAAGAACAATAACTACTGGTATATATAATCAATGGATGAATCTCAATGCATTATGCTTAGTGAAAGAAACTAAATTCATAATATGAAATGGTTCTCTTTTGACTTTCTGAGATGGTAGAACTATAGGCACAAAAACCAAATCAGCATTGCCAAGGACTTTGGGCATTGTGAGAGATGGGCCACAAAGAGCAATGAGAAAGTTTGGGGGTGATGACAGTTTGTATTTTGATTTTAATGGTTATATGACTATGTGTTTATAGTCATATATAGTTTTATATGTTTGTCCAAAGTCATAGAACTATATACTAAAAAAGATAAAATTTACTATATATTAAATTATACGGTTTTAGAAAAGGCAGAGGAACCAGAGATCAAATTGCCAACATCTGCTGGATCATTGAGAAAGCAAGAGAGTTCCAGAAAAAAAATCTATTTCTGCTTTATCGACTATGCCAAAGCCTTTGACTGTGTGGATCACAATAAACTGTGGAAAATTCTGAAAGAGATGGGAATACCAGACCACCTGACCTGACTCTTGAGAAATCTATATGCAGGTCAGGAAGCAACAGTTAGAACTGGACATGGAACAACAGACTGGTTCCAAATAGGAAAAGGAGGACATCAAGGCCGTATATTGTCACCCTGCTTATTTAACTTCTATGCAGAGTACATCATGAGAAACGCTGGGCTGGAAGAAGCACAAGCTGGAATCAAGATTGCTGGGAAAAATATCAATAACCTCAATTATGCAGATGACACCACCCTTATGGCAGAAAGTGAAGAGGAACTAAAAAGCCTGTTGATGAAAGTGAAACAGGAGAGTGAAAAAGTTGGCTTAAAGCTCAACGTTCAGAAAAGTAAGATCATGGCATCTGGTCCCACCACTTCATGGGAAATAGATGGGGAAACAGTGAAAATAGTGGCAGACTTTATTTTTTGGGGCTCCAAAATCACTGCAGATGTTGATTGCAGCCATGAAATTAAAAGACACTTACTTCTTGGAAGGAAAGTTATGACCAGCCTAGATGG
>NW_011495076.1:10994433-10997980 GCF_000754665.1 Bison bison bison | reverse complement strand
ACATTACTTTGCCAACAAAGGTCTGTCTAGTCAAGTCTATGGTTTTTCCAGTGGTCATGTATGGATATAAGAGTTGGACTGTGAAGAAAGCTGAGCGCCGAAGAATTGATGCTTTTGAACTGTGGTGTTGGAGAAGACTCTTGAGAGTCCCTTGAACTGCAAGGAGATCCAACCAGTCCATCCTAAAGGGGATCAGTCATGGGTGTTCTTTGGAAGGACTGATGCTGAAGCTGAAACTCCAGTACTTTGGCCACCTCATGTGAAGAGTTGACTCATTGGAAAAGACTCTGATGCTGGGAGGGATTGCGGGCAGGAGGAGAAGGGAATGACAGAGGATGAGATGGCTGGATGGCATCACCGACTTGATGGATGTGAATTTGAGTGAACTCCAGGAGGCGGTGATAGACAGGGAGGCCTGGCGTGCTGCAATTCATGGGGTCGCAAAGAGTCGGACACCACTGAACAACTGAACTGAACTGAACTGAAGCTTGGGTTTAACAAATAGAAGAAAAAAAGAAAAGTCTATTTTCTGAATGATAATCCAGTGTTTTGGAACTGAGTTTGAATAGTCTATCAGGTAAGAATAATACCTCATGTATACTATCATTGTTTTATTTTTATCATAAAAATGTTTTTTCATTGATCAAGTATGTAGTTTTAGGAGAAGTTCACCTACAGTAAGGAGGGAAGAAAAGGATACCTACCTATATATAATATTCCTGAAAATAAAAGGATTTAAGATTGAGCAGTGCTAAAAGCTGTAATACATACTGGGTATCTCCCTCATGTAAAGTGTTTCTTGATTATTTTACAAGAACCTTTTAAGATCCATTATTATCATCTCTAGTTTACTGATGTGAGAACAGCTTCAAAGAACCAGCCAGGATTCAAATACAGATTTTTTTTTTTTTAAACTCCACAGTTTATGTTTTCTCTCTGAAATTATCCTGTCTTCTAGATCATTCCCACAAGTGTTTTCACAAAGATAGAATGGACTAAATCTGAATTATTTTCTATTTTAGATAGAGTTATTAAATACTGAGTTCCCTTTCTCAGAAACTGAGGCTGCTCTGTAAATTATTGAGGATTTTTCCAGCCATTGAAAGCATACACAGTTTGATTCTGAATTAAGCCGTCACCAACTGCCCTTTGAACCTATGCTCAGAAGGATACTTTCGTGGGGTAAGGTCTTTGTTGGTTCTTCCAGTTCTCTTCCAAGATGTTCATATTTAGAAGGTGGAGAAAAGTTGTTGTGCAACCCAGGATAATGATATAATTATTCAGATATATCTCTTACATACTGAGTCCTTTGAAGATTGTATTCCCTTAAAGTATCTATATATTCTTTAAAGACAAGAGTTATTATAGTTTCAGAGATACATCGTAACATCAACTCCAAAACCCTTCACCTCGGTGATATTCAGTAAACATATTTTGAAGGAATAAAAAAATGAATGAAAGAGGCAGTAAGGAATATTCTAAGAATCTTTGGATTTGGATAGAGACTTGTATCTGAGTTCTAGCTATTCCATTTACTATTTGGGTGACTTTTGGTGAATTATTTAACCTTGTCAAGACTCGCTTTTCTCTCCTATAAAATGAAGATGATAATAACACCTATTGCTTGTTAGAATTAAAAATGAGAAAAAGTATGGATTGTGTTTAGCACAGTTGTGAACGTAGTAAGTGTTCAAGGTGCAGTGTTTATTAATGATATTTATAAAATCCTCTTATTCTATGTTACATAATTAATAATTCGTTATAAATTAATAATAATATTTTAGTACTTCCCCTAAATAAATTTCATTTATTCTTTACATTTTCCTAATTCATGACATTTATGTATTATTTAGAATATGATTCAATGAGTAGAATGATTTAGTCCAGTTTTCAAGTTTTCCTGAATTAAAGTGCCTCTGGGCCTTTCATACATCTCCATGTCCACATCTACTCTCATCACCTTTATATAGTGGGAGTAATTAAAAAATGATTATTTTGATATAAAATTGTATTTGTTGTTGTTCAGTCACTAAGTCAGATCTAGCTCTTTGTGACCCCATAGATTGCAGCATGCCAGGGTCCTCCATCCTCCTGGAGGAAGACATGTCTCCTGGAGTTTGCTGAAATTCATGTCCATTGAGTTGGTGATGCTATCTAACCACATTATCCTCTGCTGTCGCCTTCTCCTTTTGCCTTCAGTCTTTCCCAGCATCAAAGTCTTTTCCCATGAGTCAACTCTTCTCATGAGTTATTAGAACTTCAGCATCAGTCCTTGTGAATATTCATGGTTGATTTCCTTTAAAAGTGACTGGTTTTGGCATTGAGCCAAAATTGTATTGGCGCCCTATAAAATAATAGATTTATTCTAAGTTATGTGTATGGTTAATGATTGGTGGCTTCAAGTATGCCTTGAGCATGAGCTGAATCAACCTCTGGATTTGTGAACTGTTAAATTAGCAATGGGGGTAGTGTCTAAAAGGAACCAATTTTCGAAATAGCCTAAAGAGCCTCTCAGTACAGAACTTATTCCCCAGGAAAAGAAAGCTAGTTAGCAAGCTTTTGTTAGACACGAGGCCTTTTATCCAAAAGGAGAGCCTCTGAATAAACATGGTAAACCTCCTTTGAATTTGCTTTAAGTTTAATTGTAAAGTAAGTCTGAGTCCTTCAGAGGAAACGGGGATGGAAATAGAGTGGCTGTAATTAACAATGGAAATAATTATTTCACATAGAGTGAAAGCACCACTAAATTTCATTGCATTGAAGACTTGAGACATTTCAATTTTATTTTGTGTCCTCAAAATTTTTAGGAAATCAGCAGTTACCTGTTAGTTTTTTGCTGACCATACAAACTATGACTTTGGTGCACTGGATTTGATCTTTCTTTTAACCAGTGAATGTTTTCCTGGTTATCAGAGTGATTTCTATAATATTTCCATGGAATGAAAAGTAAGTTAGCCCATAAAAATTGTGACTTTGGCAGGTTTGCACTTCAACCAACTCTACTAAGTGATCATAACCAGGGCAGCAAGCAAGCCAGTATAATAATGACAATGCTTCAGAGTTGTGTTCAGAAATTGTGGTTGGGTGTCCATTCAGTCTGTACAGAAGGGGCAAGGAGACAAAATATTGGTGAAAAAAGCCTAAAGCAAGTAATTAGTAGCAGGGGAAAGCAATGGCACATTTAGATTATTACACTTCGCTTTGTATTGGTATCAGCTTCTGAATATTTCAGCAACATTCATTTACATACCCACTGAGGATTGCTGAGCAGAAATTACCCTTTGTTCTCAGGCATAGAATTCAGCAGGGTTACAAGTTATATCTAGGCTTTGGCCCCTTCAAATAGAAAGAGCTTTGTGATGATACGTTGAATGATATGTAATCTTCACTTTTGTTAAGTAAAACCACAGGATTTTCCTGCAGAATCATTTGTAAGTGTCCACATCATAAGAATGGAAAATCTGTCTATTGTGAATTTGTTCTTAGATGAGAATATTTTAAAAGTAGTTCTGAAATGTAATTTGTGGCACCTCCATTTTAATTCTTG
>NW_011495076.1:10986537-10994333 GCF_000754665.1 Bison bison bison | reverse complement strand
TTGTCACACTCATCCTTCCCAAGTCCTTTTTGCAGTTCTGCCAACCAAGCTCAGAGTGTCCTTTCCAGCATCACATAGTTTATAGTTGAGAAGCACCAACCCAGGTCTGTCTGAGTCTAGCACATTATTTCACTCCCCAGACCTGCTCAGACAGTAGTTTGCCAAGGGTTATCTGCTGAAGTCCAAGTCTCTGAGGCAGGTTGTTCTTGGGTGACTAAATGAGTGTTAAATGCCAAGTGTGTGATCTGCTGCTAAGAGCTATCTAGACTGTGCACATAGTTACTTGGATAGAAAAAAAAATTAGAAAGCAAGTATTAAACATCATAGACTGATACTAAATAAAATTGAGTTGACAAAGAATGGAAAAGACTGAATAGAGAGGGAAAAATATTTCTCCAAAGAACTTTCTAAATCACTAGAGTGTCTTTTTCAAGTGATATTCTTATCTGTTTCCACCCTTTCTTTGCAGTCTCCTCAAAGACCCTCTGCCAGGCAATTTCAGATGTATTATAAACATACTCTTGTGAACAAGAGCGATAATTCTCCTCGATGTGGGGCCCTGCTGCTGCTGACAATCAGCCCCAGGTAGCCTTTTACTTACCAATCGCTGTTGGCTCCAAAATAAGTTTTGAAAAAAGTGAATCAGAGCTTAGGATCCAAATGATAAGTAAAATGAAGGAATGCTTGTATTTGTATTTTCACAGCTTGTGTTTCTGAGATGGTCAAAAGTCACTGAGCTGACCCACCCACAAGAGCCCTCATCATTGCATTCATCTATTAACAACCATTTCTGTGTGAGTTCAGGCTGCTGACCTTTTCTTTAGAATCATGTTTGAAGATTAGCCTTGTAGTCAGGCTAATAGCAATTCCTCCAAAATAAACCACAACCTATATTTCCCTGTTATTCTGTTTTAATGTTTTGGCTAGTTTATTAAAGTTTTGACATCTAGAAGCAGAGCGTACATTGACTATCATATTGGAAGCACCTATTAAAATGAACACTGTAGGGCCATTATGATTTTTTAGAGTTGATGTGAGTGGGAAAGAAGATTTTCCCCTGCATGAAGGGTCTTGTGGTCATTGACAGTTGGCTGATCACTAGTATTCAAGGATGGTAAAGATGTTAGTGTGACACCAGAATTAAGCTTTTTAAAAAATTAAAACCTTCTAGTGTCAGGACAGGATAGCTAGAGTTTACTTAAGACATTTTAGGTGACTTTTGGAATGGACTAGACTCTGGACTGTGCTGGGCACTCCCTACCTTTTAGAAATTTTCATTCTTTTTGGTGAAAAAGATGAGATCCTAGAGAACTGCATACAGTACGGATTAGGGAGGGTAGCCAGTGAGTTGAATGTGTAGCAGAGAACTCACAGAAAGAAGCTGTTTTGGCTTGGGTGGTAAGGAATTCTTCACGGAGGGGTGGCATAGAACATAGATTTCACGGAGTAGAGATTTTCATTTTAAAATAATTAACGAAAAGTTCTATTGTATGTGCCCAGAATTACAGAAGCATACGAGATGTGCTTGTGGAGTCAGTTCAGTGAACATTTCAAAGTAAATTGTTGTTTGTGAGTCTTGAAAGGTTGGTAGGCCTTCATTTCAGCAAGTGGGCAAGAATGTAAAACCATTTTAAGCCACCTGGACATCAAATATAACAGAGAGAGTTCACGAACTAAACATATGTCCAGGAGAAATTTAGATATAAGGTAATCCATTTACTGGATGGCGGTGGTGGTGGCGGGGTGGGGTGGGGGAAGGAATGTTAAAATCGTCTCCTTCTTGCATAGGATTTCTTTGAAGGTGGTTTTGTAAGTGTCCACTCCCCCAGTCCCACATTTCTCTGGAATAGAAGCATTCATGCCGTTTTGGGGGAACATTCACATTGGTTACAAATCTAAAGTTGACTATCCATTTCCCTTTTGATTGATTACTTGTGCTAGTAGGTAGTAAATATGGGGAATAAAGAGTCACCTCCATAGAGACTTTTATTTTGGTTTGAAATACAATCTGAGGAGACTGAATGAGCTAGAGATCACATCCTTCTAGAGGCCACTGTTAACATGAGTCTGTGTATGTGGAGCTCCTGCTGACTGACAGCAGTTGGAGAGTAAGTACGGAGAGGGGAAAAGTCAGTTTGTATTAAAGTTTAAATGGATATAATATGTGAAGTGAGCCCACAGAACTTTCAAACACATTTTCAAAGATCAAAACAAACCATAACTAGCTAGATTTGAATGTATGGAGCATTTAGAATATATGTTTTTGTACTAACCAACAACCCCCAAGTCTATGTGCTTATATAAATTTGTCCATATAAAGAAGCACGATACTTATCCTTGTTATTGTATATTAAGGTGAGACAAACATCTTTTTGCTGTTGACTGTCAAAGTGTTTTATTGAAAGCTTGTACTCTACTAAAGAAAACAAGGTCAGTGCTGGGGTAAATTTCTGGCAGATTATTTAAACTTCTGGGAGGGTGAATGCCATTTAGAAATAATGTGGTTTTTATTAAATAAATCTGTCTAATAATATTAAGGTGCTATTTCAATGTTAAGAACAGACAAAGCCAATCTTAGGTACCAAGAGATGAAGGCAGAAGGTTGGGGTCAGGGCGAGGGGGGAATTGAGTACTGGTTAGGACCGATGCTGAAAACAAGAAAAAATGAAAAAGTAAATTTCTTTTTATTTCTATTTTGGGGGATGTTTTATTTTTGTTTAAATTCCCTTTGCTTTACTGAATTTTCGACAAAGTGAGATATGAAATTCAAGTATACTTCTACTGTGGACTTATAATGATAGATTTTCTTTAGACAGATACAAAAATAAGGCCTTTAGTTTTCAATAATTCAGTGAAGATTGAGAATAAAGGTTATAAAAGGTAAAAACAAGAAATATTGTTATTATGATTCAGTAAGTCATGAAATGTAGACTTCAAAATGTTAAAGTAATTTTATATCTGTGTTTCCTTAAACTATCTTAAGCTAGTGAACACACTATTGCTTTCTTAATTGATCAAAAATTCACAAGCCTAGAGAATCCCACTAAGGTCTAGAATTTTTGTGTGTTTACTTTACTTGATAAAATTATTTATCCCAAGAGAAAACATTTAAAATCTTTTTAATATTACCCTCATAGTACCTTTTTATATTCATCAACTCTAAATTAATGTTTCATAATTTAGCGTTAAACACAGAATTAATATTAGTATTTTATATAAAAAATGTTTTGGGTATGTTTAATAGAAACCAAAATTCTAACAAATTTTGAGAGCCTTGTAAACTGAAACTACATGAGATTGATATGTACATCTCAAAATGCACTGAAGTCTTAACTGGAAACTACGATTGTACCTTTTGGATATTTGTCATCAATATGGTTTTGTTGGCCAGAGGAAATGTGCTTTGAGATGAATTTGATACAAAAGCCCCAGGACACCTAGTGAGACAAGAATCTCATAAAAACTAAGGAAAATAATAAGATAAAAAGAACTTTACCCCTGGCAACCCATACTAGATTCATACGTGTTACAGGATAATGGTATAATACATACAGGGGATTTAACATTGAAAAATTGATCTTGGAGGAAGGAAGAAAGGAAGGAAGCAAAAAAGAGAAGAAAGGAAGAAATATCAATCGATTGAGGTAGAATTACTTGCATTGAAGACTCAGTTTCTAAAAGTCTTGGAAAGCACCTTGGAGTTTTCCAAGGAAGGCAAAGTGTGATTTGACCTTGGACAGATTCATCGATATTTCCCCATATAACTGCAACTTGATTTTCATTGCTTCACGTATTTCCATTTTATTTCTATACTTTTCTTAACCATTCTTCACAGCACATCACTTATGAGCTAAAAAGAGAAATACTATTTTTATTTTCTTCTTTTAAATCCTGATAAATATATTTTTTCTTTTTGTAACATAGCATCCCTCCACTCCAACTGACAGGGTTGGTACACCACTTTACAGGTAGCTCACATTTCTTTGGGTCTTTGCAACACGTTAGACATGTTTTGTCGGAGAAGGCAATGGCACCCCACTCCAGTACTCTTGCCTGGAAAATCCCATGGACGGAGGAGCCTGGTGGGCTACAGTTCATGGGGTCACTAAGAGTCGGACACAACTGAGCAACTTCACTTTCCCTTTTCACTTTCATGCATTGGAGGAGGAAATGGCAACCCACTCCAGTGTTCTTGCCTGGAGAATCCCAGGGATGGGGGAGCCTGGTGAGCTGCCGTCTATGGGGTCGCACACAGTCGGACACAGCTGAAGCGACTTAGCAGCAGCAGCAGCAGACATATTTAGAATATTTTTAAAGTTACATTGCTTATTAATTTTTATTTGCACTTGTAGATGAGAGTGAAAGAAACTAAAAGATTTTAGCCTATGTTATTTAATCCTTTCCTAATCTTCTACTTCATTTCTTTCATTTTCTTAATATCTTTTCCTTAAAAAAGCAAAAAAAAAAAAATTAAAAAAAGAACTTTGCTCTTACTTAGATGCTTTCTTTCTTCAAAAATGGAACCACAGTTCTCAGGTAGTTTGGATTTCTCTTTCTAATTAACCCGTTTCTTCCTCACTCTTTCTCCACTTTATAGTCAATCAACAAGAATTCTCTCATTTTATCAGTAGTCTCAGATCTGTCTTGTTTTTTGCTTTTTCATGATCGCTGCCCTAGAAGAGACCATCATTAATTCTCTAGTGGTTTCGTGAAATGTTTTCTAGAGAGTCTTTACCAGAAAAGACTCCTCAGAAAAACTGGTTAGTGAATTAAGTTTGAGAATTTGCTATTGAATTATTCATTGCATCACTGTATATCTTCTATTCCAGTGATTTCTAAGCATAAAATAAATTGATAGTAAATATTTTTACTGTGATTTGGTCTATCTGTGTATATGGATTTTATGTATACATCTATATCAATATATGTATTAGCTCTGAAAAACCTTTCATGAAATAATAGTTATCCAAGATGCGCATGGATTTTTTTTTTCTATTTTAATCTTCTCCATTCATTTCCGTATAGAGTCAGTCTTCATTATTGGTAGGTTCTGTATTTGCAGATTTGCCTAAACCATGAAGTTTGTTTGTTCAGACCAAATTCAACATTCATAGTCCTGGTTTGAGTTACCAGATAGGTACATACCACACATACCAGCTGAGGTCAAACATGGTGAGATGCACTGCTTTCTTGTTTTAATTATCGAACTGTAAAAGTCTTTAATGCTTTTTCTTTGGTCATTTTGCTGCTTTAAATGGACCCCAGTACAATGCTGAAGCACAAGAAGGCTGTGGTGTGCCTTACTGAGAAAATATGTGTGTTAGATAAACTTAGTTCAGGCGTGATTTATAGTTCTGTTGGCCATGAGTTCAATGCTAATGAATCAACAATATATAGTAAATAAAGTGTCTTTGTAACAGAAACAAACAAAATAAGGTTATGTATTGATAGGTTTATAAAAATGTAGCCAGACAGATACTTAATACTGTATTTTTTCAGGAGCAGTGAATCAGTATTTGCTAATCTAGTGTTTATAGGGACTATATAGAATATAATTACTGTAAATAACAAAAACTGACTGTATTGCATTTCAAATTTTGGACAGAATCCAGTGACATTATTTCATGGGCTCAAAATATTGCCTCCCATGAATCATTTTCCTCAAAGTCTGCTACTAAGAAAAACTTTGTTTTTCAGGGGCAAATCATAGCCATGTTTTCTTTTCTCTGAGAGATTTGTAACTTGCTGCTTTGTATTTTTTACCTTGCCTGCCAGGAAACTTAATGCAGGTTTTATGCTCAATTACAGCAAAGTATTAATCCTTGATGTCGAAATGCTTGCTTTCCTGTTTTTAGACCTGCTTTCCTCCTTTTATTTCTACTGTATTATTTTTGTTTGATTTATTCTTTTTATGAAAGAGTCTTGAAACCTCTTGAGAAAAAGATAGAAATGAATAAAAGAATTAATGAATAGGTAAATAATTGAAGCGAGTAATCCTGGAAGAAAGATCTAGAGATAAGAGGCTATCTTTTTAGTAGAGACTTTAAAATATAACATTATTGTCAAATGCTTTGATAGTATGTGTTCTCCTTATTAAGTTGATTTTTAAAATATGTTGTATGTTATCTTAAAAATGTTCTTTGTGAAGATGAATTGGAAAGGTTTTCTAAAGTGTCAGAATAATTAAGTAAAGCTTAATAACTTATGATAACAGTTTAAGAAAATTACAAAACGTATATTAACATGCTCCCTTTTAAGATCACCTATCACTTCATTATTGTGTGAATAGTCACCAATATAGATGATAGGAAAAATTCTTGTTCTTCTTTTAGCAATAGCAAAGCAGATGTAGTATGGATAATTAAATCATGAATAGTGAACTTTTGTGTGTTAGTCACTCAGTCATGTCCTACCCTTTGCAACCCCTTGAACTGAAGCCCATCAGGCTCCAACGTCCACGGAATTCTCTAGGCAAGAATACTGCAGTGGGTAGCCATTTCCTTCTCCAGGGGATCTTCCCAACCGAGGGATTGAACCTGGGTCTCCTGCATTGCAGGGGGTTCTTTACCGTCTGAGCCACCAGGTAAGACCTCTCAATTTTTGGATACTATAAAAATTCAGATGTTGTTGGGAAGGAAACTGAGGCACACTGACCCCCGACCCCAGGTGTCTATTTGCCATTCCAAAGTCTAGTGTGCCTGCTCCTGCTCTCCACCCCAGTGGAATGAGCTGCATGCAGGCAGCCTTTTGCCAGGCAGAGGGTCTCAGGAGCCCATCTGGTGGCCCGTCTTGGGGGTAGGCTGGCCAGGATCAAGGGCTGTGGATGGGGAAGCAGGAGGAGAGGGTGGTTGGAGGAGCAGCTGTTATCTGTGTGGGGGTATGGTGTGTCACTTAGTCATAACCAATAATTTTAATATTTCTACCTAACTTACTAGAGTTTTTCAGCCTTCCTTTCTACATCTCTATGTCCATTAATAAAGATAATCCTAAATAGTCAAGAGTTGCTGTACCATATTACAAAGTAAGTGAAAGTTTATGCATTCTCCTCACTTAACCGAACTCTGTATTTTATGGATTGTTTCACTGAAAAAAATTAAAGGATAATAAATTCATTAATTCTAAAGATCTCAAATTTTGCCACAGTGTGTCAAATAGTTGCAACAATTTGTGGGAAAAAAGTGAAAAGGACATACTGTGTGAGTATATACTCATAATATTCATTAATGTCACAACTGAAGAAACCTCTGTTGTTGAAAATCATTGGCAGTGTACAGTCAGTTCAGTCGCTCAGTCACGTCTGACTCTTTGTGACCCCGTGAATTGCAGCACGCCAGGCCTCCCTGACCATCACCAACTCCTCGAGTTCACTCAAACTCACATCTGTCGAGTCAGTGATGCCATCCAGCCATCTCATCGTCTGTCATCCCCTTCTCCTCCTGCCCGCAATCCCTCCCAGCATCAGGGTCTTTTCCAATGAGTCAACTCTTCTCATGAGGTGGCCAAAGTATTGGAGTTTCAGCTTCAGCATCAGTCCTTCCAATGAACACCCAGGACTGATCTCCTTTAGGATGGACAGTTGGATCTCCTTGCAGTCCAAGGGACTCTAGAGAGTCTTCTCCAACACCACAGTTCAAAAGCATCAATTCTTCAGCACTCAGCTTTCTTCACAGTCCAACTTTCACATCCATATATGACTACTGGTAAAACCATAGCCTTGATTAAAGGGTATTATATTACATCTCAGAACCACAGCTTAAAAGAACTTCTTAAAATAAACTTCCTATAGTTTATCTCTT
>NW_011495076.1:10980973-10986437 GCF_000754665.1 Bison bison bison | reverse complement strand
CTCTTGTTTTTCTTTAAAGCAATAGAATTAGTTGTTTCTCTATTTTCATTTACTAATGAATTGGGAGTGTTAAAACTCAAAGTCTGTTTTAAGCAATATGCTAATATTTTCCAAAATATAATTTTAAATATTTTCAGAAAACTACATAAACATCAGTTTTATGAGTACCATATGTTTAGTAAATGAATAATATAAAGATATAATATATATATATTTTCCTAATAAGATGATTTATGATTTTTTATGTACATACTACTATATTTATATATATAAAAAACTCACCTACAAATCATAAGTGTACAACAACTTAAGCAAATATAGGAAATTTTGAATTAAAAAATATGGATAGGAGTTAATAAATATTGCTTATGACCAAGGAATCTCATTATCTGTGCTAGTGAAAAGTACATTTTGGATTAATCACCAAGAATATTTTGTGATTGTTAATAGCAGCTTCTAATCCATGCTTAAAGTAGAAACCGTCTCTAAAACTGATTCATATAAAGAATATGAATATTTACTCATGCATGTTAATCTGACCATGAGAGCAGCAGACCTTAATGATGGTTATATCCTTGTAGGTGATGGTACTACAAAGGTCATGTTACATTTTTTTTTTTACATTGGAAAAATCAAATTTTAACATTGTTGGGAAGAGATAAAAAGCTTGTGTATTTCTGAATCATTAAAGACTTGTTAAAGGAGCTTGTTAAAGGATTGCTTATTAATCAGCAATCTACATTGTATCACTAGTATATCACTAATACATTTAAAATATGTTATAGGTTGAGCAATGTAGAAATTAAGCACAACAGATTCTAGAACCAGCAGCCTGGGTTCAGATCCTATTTCCACCAGTGACCTGTGACCTTGGGCAGATAACCTCTCTGTGCCTTTGTTTTCCTCCTTTACAAAATAGGCATCATTATGATATCTTTCTTACTAGAGTAAATATGTTATTATTTATGAGGTAGTCAGAATAGAACCAAGCACATAGAAGTTAACATCTGTGTTTGAGTAAATAAATAACTAGGTAAGAGGATGTATAACTCTTTAGATATGAGATGGTTATTCCAGTATTAAAAAGTGTATGGCATTTTAAAACTGAATGAAACTCAGAAATCATGTAGAAAAAATTTTTTTTTATTTCTTTCACTGCATTGCCACTCCCACACCTTTAAAATTTTTTTTTTCAAATGAAATCATGGGACCTCAGAAGAGAAAACAAATTGAATTGTTGAATGGGGCAAAAGGCCTGGGTCTTTGCCCATGCTACATTTGGCTACATCTCTCAGAGGCTTCTGATTTATGCCATAGACTCCTGAGTTTCTAAGGGTGAAAGTTTAAAAATTCTTGATTTTCATTAAAGCCTTCTTTTACAGATGAGGTAACTGCTGCTCAAAGTTGGTAAATGGTTCACTTTCAGGGTAACACAGATTGTTCAGTCAGTCCAGTCCTCAGTCATGTCTGACTCTTTGTGACCCCATGAACTGCAGCACGCCAGGCCTCCCTGTCCATCACCAACTCCTGGAGTTTACTCAAACTCATGTCCATTGGGTCAGTGATGCCATCCAGCCATCTCATCCTCTGTCGTCCCTTTCCCACCATCAGGGTCTTTTCAAATGAATCAGCTCTTCGCATCAGGTAGCCAAAGTACTGGAGTTTTTCAGCTTCAACATCAGTCCTTCCAATAAACACCAGGACTGATCTCCTTTAGGATGGACTGGTTGGATGTCCTTGCCGTCCAAGGGACTCTCAAGAGTCTTCTCCAACACCACAGTTCAAAAGCATCAATTCTTCGGCGCTCCACTTTCTTTATAGTTCCACTCTCACATCCATACATGACCACTGGAAAAACCATAGCCTTGACTAGACGTACCTTTGTTGGCAAAGTATCATCTCTGATTTTTAGTATTTTGTCTACATTGGTCATAACTTTCCTTCCAAGGAGTAAGCGTCTTTGAATTTCATGGCCACAATCACCATCTGCAGTGATTTTGGAACCCCAAAAATAAAGTCAGCCACTGTTTCCACTGTTTCCCCATCTATTTGCCATGAAGTGATGGGACCAGATGCCATGTTCTGAACACAGATTATTAGTCTTCAGCAAATTCTAAAAACAAAGGATTTTTATCCAGTACACACTATTTACTCCCTTGGCTGTCTCAAAGCTCCAAATGATTGAGCTCTTACTGGACAAGATGAAAACATATTTTAGTCTTTGTTTTCCAGGTGATCCCAATGTTTTCTAACAATATTCCTACAGTTAAATGCCTTTCTATCCCAATCTATCCTTATGGCCTATGTGGAAAAAAAATTTAACTTTCCTATTTTCTTGTCAGCTGAGTGAGGCTTTCCATGTGAAACTAGTTAAGTCAACTAAGTATTAAAAACATATTTGAGTGTGAATTTCACCAGTGATAGAGAAGTGTCCTATCATCAACAGAAGGAATGGCATTCAAATTATTACTTAGTATCTACATAGCATTTCACACTGTGCAAAATACCTGTACAAATACATTAGTAGGACTCAGAAATATTCTACTTAGCGCAACAGGTGGTTCAAAGATCGTGGGAATTAATATGGGTAACAAAAACAAGAACCAGAGTGAGGAAACCTCACTTCATTAAATTTCATTAAGTTTGACTCAAATCTAGTTGGGCAGAATTTTCATACCCTTGTAAAAGACTTAATTAATGCATAGGAGTCTTATTGTTGATTGCTAATTATATAAAAATCAACTTTACACAAGTGATTGGAGCTAAGGTAAAATATTCACAAGCCAGCATTACAGGCTTAGAGAAGAATTTAAACTTTTTAGTAAGTGTTTTTGAGTGCAAATGATCATTACATTTTCTTTATTCTTGATATATGCACATATTATTTAATAACTGATTTTCCTTCCTTGACCCTTGATGCATACAACTTAACATATCAAAAAGCAACTTACTTCCTTAGGGCAAAAAAAGAAATGGTAGCCATTTATGCCTGTTTCACACATTTAAGTATTGAATGAAATATTTAATAATGTGATTAATTTTGCTTATGAGAATTTCAGATTTTGGAGGAAAACAAAGCAATACTAATTGGGTCCTTGAGTCACTAATTGTATCATATTGGAATAAGTCTTACTCTTGGATTGTGATTAAGGTTAAGGATTCTACAATCCTTATGATGGATTCTATAATCCATCATGTCTATAAGCTACTGGCCTCTGTATGGTCATAAAAATTTGGCTGAATACTACTTTTTTAGTAGGCAAAGTGACGTGAAAAAAATACGTACCATCAGGTGCTCTTCCCTTTAAGGATTCTCTGATGTACAAATCACTATAGTAGAATGATGAAATGGGGCATAAGGACAATGAATCAGGTCACAAATTGAGTATAACACTAATTATATTCAACTATGAAGTGACATATACATTTGGTGGCCATAATGGTACACAAGTTTTCAAAGCCAAAAGTGAGAAATGGGTTGCAACTTCTCTCTTTATAAAAACTCAAAGGTCTGTTAAGTCTGTGTCTCATATCAAATTCTATATATCTACCTGTGTTTTTAACACAAAAACCCAGTTCCTAAAGGAAAGGTTATTATCATTATTAAGTTTTATAACAAAATCAGTATGTACCGGTACCTATTTAATAATGAAGACATCATGAATGTCAGACTTCACACACCTTGCAGAGTGCTAATAACTCTTAAAGTGTGTCCTTGTTTCAAATTGAAGTCAGTATTGGAAATTTTATATTATCTGCTCTTGCTGAAAGTATTAAAAATAATTCTGTAATAGCTAAGCTAAAAAAGAAAATTGTGTCTTTTTACAACTTTGCCTTATTTTTGGTTCAATTTCAAAGCTCGTAATAGTTAAGGCTGAAACTCCAATACTTTGGCCACCTCTTGCAAAGAGTTGACTCCTTGGAGAAGACCCTGATGCTGGGAGAGATTGGGGGCAGGAGGAAGAGGGGACAACAGAGGATAAGATGGCTGGATGGCATCACTGACTCGATGGACATGAGTTTGAGTGAACTCCGGGAGTTGCTGATGGTCAGGGAGGCCTGGCGTGCTGCGATTCATGGGGTGGCAAAGAGTCGGACACAACTGAGCGACTGAACTGAACTGAACTGAATAGTTAAGGCATATGGCACTAGCATTGGCCTGAATTAAGCAAGAGTATAATTTTAACCATATATATTTTATGTTGCCTTCAGGATGAAGTACACATTTATGTTTGCCTCTTATTTGTAAGTTTATAAGGTACATGTGTTTTAGATACATTATTAGCTACATCAAAATTCATTTTTCATATTTCTTTTAGTTTTGGAATTGCATGGATATAAAATATGCATTTATTCAGAAACTAAACAAAAACTTTAGTAATTTCGGCATTATAGTGACCCTAATTCAAGTCCAGTGATAAGACTGAAAGAGGTTGTTTCTTTTTCTATTATATATTTAAATTAAAAATAGAAATATGTAGTTTCTACTAATGAGTTTTGTAGGGCTTTTTTAATATGATGTCCCTTAGGAGGTTTCCTCACTCGGTATGAAGGCTCCTAAGAGGTGCTTGTGCACCTGATTAATTCATAAATGGCACTAAGGGCTGCACATTTGCCCAATCCTAGTTAAATCGTAGTAGGTAGCGATTCCTCTGTAGGATGCATTGCAAATTGTGATGCTCATATTATACACCTAATTGCAGCATTCTATACCAGTCTGATTCTTTCCATAAATTCTTGTAAATGTGATGTCCATTTTAGAAATAAAAGATTGAATTTCATTAAAATGACTTCAAGCCACGTGATTGAGAGAAAACAATGACTTGCCACTTCCTGAAAATTGTTCTGAAATTCTATAAAGAATATATATGTAAAACATGGAGAAATTAAAATACAGTGCTTTAAAAATGATTCTGTATTACAAATAATAATTAAGCATATACTATGAGGAAAGTTATTACCAACCTAGGTAGCATATTCAAAAGCAGAGACATTACTTTGCCAACAAACGTCCGTCTAGTCAAGGCTATGGTTTTTCCAGTGGTCATGTATGGATGTGAGAGTTGACTGTGAAGAAAGCTGAGCACCGAAGAATTGATGCTTTTGAACTGTGGTGCTGGAGAAGACTCTTGAGAGGCCCTTGAACTTCAAAGAGATCCAACCAGTCCATTCTAAAGGAGACCAGTCCTGGGTATTCATTGGAAGGACTGATGCTGAGGCTGAAACTCCAATACTTTGGCCACCTGATGCGAAGAGTTGACTCATTGGAAAAGACTCTGATGCTGGGAGGGATTGGGGGCAGGAGGAGAAGGGGATGACAGAGGATGAGATGGCTAGATGGCATCACTGACTCAATGCACATGAGTTTGGGTGAACTCCAGGAGTTGGTGATGGACAGGGAGGCCTGGCATGCTGCAGTTCATGGGGTTGCAAAAGAGTTGGACACTACTGAGTGACTGAACTG
>NW_011495076.1:10945584-10980873 GCF_000754665.1 Bison bison bison | reverse complement strand
GGTCTGCAGTGCTTGGTCATAAGAGGGGTTAGTGGACAAGTGTCTAGACTGCAAGCCAGAAAGTTTGCTGTCTATCTTGTCTTTAGAATAGATGTGACAAGGGACTGGACTTATACTTTGAGGCTTACTATTCTGATTTATAAAATGGAAAAATTATTAAGAGACACTTTGCAGATAGAAGACAGAACTTGTTTACTTCGTAGAGCACATTGGGTTGAGGGGAGGAAAGGGACAGGGCTGTTACTGAAGCTCATGGGCTCATTCCCAGGTACATAAAAAAAAAAAAAAATTGTGCTTTAAGACATAGTTCTTAATGCCTCTGTGCCTCAGTGCCTTGTGGAGAGTAGTAATCCAACCTATCTTATTGACTGTGATAATTGATTGAGCTAATCTATATAAAATGCTTAAATCAGTGACTGAAACATAGTAATTTCTGTGCAAACCCTTGTACAGAACCTTTTTGCTGAAGCTCTTCTTGTTGTTCAGTTGGTCAGTATGTTCAGCTCTTTGCAACCTCATGAACAGCAGCATCCCAGGCTTCTCTGTCCTTCAAAACTCCTGTAGTTTGCTCAAACTCAAGTCCATTGAGTCGGTGATGCCATCCAACCATCTCATTCTGTTGCTCCCTTCTCCTTTTGCCCTAAATCTTTACCAGCATTAGGGTTTTTCCAGTGAGTTGGCTCTTCGTATCAGGTGGCCAATGTATTGGAGTTTCAGTTTCAGCATCAGTCCTTCCAATGAATATTCAGGATTGATTTCCTTTAGGATTGACTGGTTTGGTTTCTTGCAGTCCAAGGAACTCTCAAGAGTCTTCTCCAACACCACAGTTCAAAAGCATCAATTCTTCAGTGCTCAGCCTTCTTTGTGGTCCAACTCTCACATCCATACACGACTACTGGAAAGACCATAGCTTTGACTAGATAGACCTTTGTCAGAAAAGTAATATCTCTGCTTTTTAATATGTTATCTAGGTTTGTCATAGCTCTACTCAATCTAATTCTTGCCTGAAATATACTATTTTCTACTATAATGTTTTGGCCAAAACTGATATTTCCACTACCACCCTTCCTATCTCAGACATTGCTTCTTTTTGACATTATTCTGGTAGAGATGAGAGGAGTTTCCCCTTTACAATTAAAGAGACTAGATGGATTTCATTAAACACAAACCTGAACAGGTAGAACTTTTTGTTTCTAGATTTTAGCTGAAAGAAGTGTCCCAGAGTATAAATACCATGTAACTAAAACTATTTCTCTTCAAATATGCCTATTATAATTTTTCCCTGTTACCTGAAGTGTGAGTGTGTGCTTGTGCTCAGTTGCTTCAGTCATGTCTGACTCTTTGTGACCCTGTGGACTGTAGCCTGTCAGGCTCCTCTGTCCATGGGATTCTCCAGGCAAGAATACTGGAGTGGGTTGCCTCTCCTCCAGGGGATCTTCCTGACCTAGAGATCAAACGCGTGTCTCCTGGGTCTCCTGCATTGCAGGTGGATTCTTTACCCACTGAGCCATCTGGGAAGCCCATTATATGAAGCAACAGTATTTTACTAAGACACAACATATATTACGGTATCTAAGATAAATGTTCAAGTATCTTCTGAATCCCATCATTGTTTCTGGGAATACACAAGTTCTATCTTCATAAGTTAGGGACCATGCTACTGACTGACTCTATCATTTAACTCAGTCAGGTTTATTCTTGTTATTTATCTGCTCTTGTGATGTAGATATTAAGTCTAGAAACTATCTGAACGTTTATCTAAACCTGGGGGTTACTCCTTCAATATGGTCCTTTCCTTTTATTTAGGAGCTAGAAGATATCAATTACATTAAAGACAGGAAAGGAGTATGCATATTATAAATGTTTTAAATGAAACATAAAACTGAAGCACAAAGAAGTTAATAAGCTTACTGCAAATTTGACAACTAATTATTGTTGTAAGTAGAGCACATGGTTTGTGATTCATAGATACTTTTCTTCCATTCTGCATTTTATCATAAAGCAAAAGAAACAATAAAATAGGAATTATGAAAAGACAAAAATATAAATGTGAAAATATATTGTGAATGTCAGTTTAACACTTTATTCTTTTAATTCACCAATCACACAGTCACCCAGAATGTGAAACTCTCTTATGACCTTTCCACCTGACACAGCTGAATTGTTTCAAATCAGCTAAGAAAAGCTTAGACATACTGTGCTGATTTGTATGGTCTAACGGGTATAACAGAAAATGTTCTTTCCCCTAGATAAAGATGTTCTAAGTTTTAATAATACAAGACATTTCACTTATAAAATTATCCAGTTTATAAAAAATGATTATCAACGTTTAAAAACTTTGGATGTGTGCCGTTTGACCATCTTTTGTTTTATTTCACATTGTAGACCAAAGCATAGAGAAACTTGATCACTTAGTAAAGCTGTTCTGACCCCAGTCAAAATAAGGTAAAGAATTAAATGGTTACATGTGTTGGTAGGATAAAATTTCCATTAAAGTTGAATTAAAAGGAACATACTCTGATCTCTTACTGGATAAAGACGTGCATTGTATTTAGAATAAACAGCATACCTGAGATCCTGGTCCCTTAACATGGGTGACTCACTGTGTGTATGGTTAGTGGTGGTGGTCATATTTGTGTGGAGACAGATTGCAGATGAATTTAAGTATACTTTGTAAAATGGAAAAGAGAAGTTGTCACTGTTATAATATAATAGAATGGTATCTTGCTCAACATTAGCCTGTTATCCAACACTAGCCTGACTGATACTCAGATTTTGCATAAATGGAATAAATAGAATTAAGAGGTTTAGCTTCTCAAATAAATCTAAACAAGTACAGTTATATATACTAGACATTAGTCAAACATCACACAGTAAGGTTACCATCCCCTAATCCTAAATATTACTTCTGAATTTTGTTCCTAGTTGTCATATTGCCTTTATAAAGGCCTCAGGATATTCCTCTTGAGATTTTAACTCCATCCATGTATGAGTACCCTGTACTGGAGGTTAAAAACATTATAGGATTTTTCCATTTTTTTTTAGTGGATGGTTGGCAGAAGGGAGGGATGATTGAGATTCTAATGAATCACCAAGCATGCATGCATTAAAAAAGGTCTATGAACCTATATAAAAGTCATTCTTAAATCTGGAATAAAGATATGCTAAAAATGAACTTTTGATTTGTTAAGGCTTTTATTGGGCCTGGAATTTCTTTTAGAAATTAAAGTAGATTTTCTATTGGCATTTGAATGTATGAGTTAAATACTGTATATTATCAATTAACTTTACCTGTTCCTTTTTGCTTTTTTTACATTTCTTTTTTATTTTTATTTTTCTTGGTCTTAGCTAGCCATGAAACATCTCTTGGATTCAATATCATGGGAGAACACAGTAAAGGTTCTAGATCCCCCTTATGGGTTAGGGAAGGGCCATAGAAGAACCTAACCATTCACCAAGGACCTTGATGTGATTTCTGATTAGAATTTAATGAAAAGGGAATTCATGAACTGGTGACTGGAGGGCATGGATGTAGTAGGATATGGTACCAAAAGAAAATGCATCTGTGGAAATTATACAACTTGGAGCAGACAGGAGGATGGTGTTGAACAAGTTAACCTCGCCCAACCTCCCTGAATTTGGACCAGTCATAGAGAGATGAGATAACATGGGAAAAGGCACTATAATCTTGAAATGGCAAATCTAAACTGATAGTGACTGAGTGTACCTTAAAATTCAGGATTATGTAAAAATGGAGGGCCAGTAGCTGAGATAAACTATAGAGAAAAAAATGATTTTGCACATCTGAATTTGTGTTTATAAAATCATACCTTGTGTCTGGTATAAAAATTTAAAGAAATTATTCAAGAATACTGACACACTCAAAATGTCTTAGCTTAGGTTTTAGATTTAACATGGAAGAAGAATATTATCCTGTCTGAAAACATCATTTGTTCAAAAAAATTAAAACAAATTATATTTTGTTTATTGTCCAGCTTCAGGATTTTGATCCAAGCAATACTTATAAGTAAGTCAAAAGAAAAGATTCAGATAAAGCCTTGCAATCTGAAGTCACACAGATTAATTACAAGGGACTGACTGAAACTTGGGCTTAACAGAGTGTCTTGCAACAGTAAACTGGGAATAAATGGTATGATTGTCCTTATCATTGTTATTACTTCTCGCCCGTAGCCAGTTTAGGAGGGAAGCAGTGCATTCAAGGCAAGCCTTCTTGATCTTACCTATAACTACCTCCATGATAGTGTTGTAAAGATTGGAAACAGAAATTGAGACAGAGACTTGAACTTGCCAAATGATTTCTTACAGTGGAGTGTTTGATTCCTGTAATTGCTGATCTGAAAACCATAGCACAGTTCCTATACAGTAGTGGTGAGGGAGGGAAGGGGCTGTTCATGGACACATGTGTTTGAATTAGTCTTCAATTATATCAGTCCTAAGGTGTCTTGATTTTACTGGTGATAAAGCCCACCTATTGCTTCTATTTACAATCATGGTTAAAGATTGTTAGTATTAAAGTAAATCTTAAGGACAGGAGGATTATAGTAGTACTCCATTCCTTCTTAAAACAGCTGAGTTTCCGTCTATACCAATTGGTATTTATACTAGTGTGTCTATGGTGGTTTAACACCCTAAATGTGATGTAATAATTCTACTGAATTTTAGACTGAATGCTACCATAAAGATCTACTATATTAAAAATATTTGCATATGGCATTCTCCTATCTGAAAATTTATGAATTTTAATAAAGTTGCTTAGATTTTATGGCCCATAGCTATAATTGTTCATAATCCAGGAATACCATTTAAAGGCAATTGAAGTTATATGAAAACACTTAGCAGAATTATGTCTTCAGCTTTCCCATTACTTTAAAAAAAATATTGGTGTCAGATTTTCTTTTTTAAAATGTATTTATTTGTTTATTTTTGGCTGTGCTGGTCTCCATTGCTTGGGCTCTTCTGTACTTGTGGCTAGCAGGGGCTACTCTCTAGATGTGGTGATCAGGTTTCTCATTACAGTGGCTTCTCTTGTTGCAGAGCACGGGAGTTGTGATTCCCAGGCTCTGGAGCACACACTCACTAGTTGTGGTGCATAGGCTTGGTTGCTCCGCTGCCTGTGGGATCTTCCTGGACCAGGGATTGAACCCATACCTCCTGCTTTGGCAGGTGAATTCTTTGTCACTGAGCCTCCAGGAAGGCTCCCATTACTTTTTATATGTTGATTATTAATCTCTACAGAGTAAATGAAAGATTACTTATTTAAAATGAAAACATACTTAGCTTTGTAAATATGTTTGTGATCTAGCATGTGTAAAAGTGTATCTTCATGATAGCTTAAGATTTATCAATATAAAAATAGCCTATGGAGTAATATGTACTTTGGTCCAGCCACTCCAACTATTAAATAGGTGTCTTTTTTTTATGAGAGAAGACAACAACAATAGCAAAAAGAGTATTATTTAATGGTAATGAATGAATAATAAATAGTAACAATAGGCTCCAAATCAAAATGTACATCCAGTTTCATGTAATTAAAAGTAGCAACTTCATACATTAGAAAACTAGAATGGAAAATAAAGGTTTAGAAATTTACTTTAGAGCATTTTCTAAGTTGGATAATTCCAGAAATCTCCCCTCATTATTCTTTTCCTTCTATAGTGTTTACATTACTGTCCTTTTAAATTTTTTTGTTTTTCTATTCAGTTTAACACAGCTTTATTATTGGGTATACAGAAGTAAACGAAAGGCATTAGCTTTCCTAAAGAGTTTCACAATTAGAAATATTATTTTTTTCACTCATTTATATATGTTTGATATGTACCAAAAATAATTTAAGGCAGCCTTTGGGCTTTCCTGGTGGCTCTGATGGTAAGGATTCTCTGGGTTTGATCTGTGGGTCGGGAAGATCCCCTGGAGAAAGGCATGGCAAACCACTCCAGTATTCTTGCCTGGAGAGCTTCACGGAGCCTGGAGGGCTACAGTCCGTGGGGCTGCAAAGAGTCGAACACAGCTGAGTGACTAACACACTTAAAAATACATTGTAAGTATAACATGAATAAAAAACAGGTAAGAATGATGAAGGGAAGAATGGAAAAGAGTAGGGAAATAAAATGTAATTAGAAATAAGATCTGTATGATTAGAAATAAGATCTTTAAATACTTGTAGTGAGTTATATGTAAAGTGATAAAATGCAAGGCATGATTAAGTATAACAATTAAAAAGTACAAAATAGTGCTGTAACAGAAAGAGTATGGAATATATAATTAGCTTATTTTTTGAGTACTACTTGCTGTGCTTGATTGTGTTCAACTGTTTGCGACCCCATGGACGGTAGCCTGCCGGACTCTTCTGTCCATGGGATTTTCCTGGGAAGAATACTGGAGTGGGTTGTCATTTTCTTCTCCAGGGCATCTTCCCAAATGAGGGATCTAACCCGAATCTCTTGCGTGTCCTGCATTGCAGATGAATTCTTTACCGCTGAATCATCAGAGAAGCCCAGGATTTAGCTAAATCACAGGTATTTTTTGTTTTTTGTTTTTGTTTTTTTTAAGAAGTGGTATCTGACCTCACTTTTGAAGAAACAAGAGAAAAAGTAGACACATAGAGGGTGGAATAATACCTGCAAAGTTGAGTGGGCATGAAACAAAATGGTTGGTATAGAACACAGTACTAGTGTATTTTGGAAATCAAATGCTGCATTATAAAGTAAAAGAGAGGACATGTAGGCTCATGGTGGGTATGGAACTGGCCAGATCTACAGTGCATAACTTTTTTTTTTTTTTTTAGTTTTCTGTTTTTTTTTAAATTTTATTTTATTTTTAAACTTTACAATATTGTATTAGTTTTGCCAAATATCAAAATGAATCTGCCACAGGTATACATGTGTTCCCCATCCTGAACCCTCCTCCCTCCTCTCTCCCCATACCATCCCTCTGGGTTGTCCCAGTGCACCAGCCCCAAGCATCCAGTATCGTGCATCGAACCTGGACTGGCAACTCGTTTCATACATGATATTATACATGTTTCAATGCCATTCTCCCAAATCTTCCCACCCTCTCCCTCTCCAACAGAGTCCATAAGACTGATCTATGTGTCTCTTTTGCTGTCTCGTACACAGGGTTATTGTTACCATCTTTCTAAATTCCATATATATGCATTAGTATACGGTATTGGTGTTTTTCTTTCTGGCTCACTTCACTCTGTATAATAGGCTCCAGTTTCATCCACCTCATTAGAACTGATTCAAATGTATTCTTTTTAATGGCTGAGTAATACTCCATTGTGTATATGTACCATAGCTTTCTTATCCATTCATCTGCTGATGGACATCTAGGTTGCTTCCATATCCTGGCTATTATAAACAGTGCTGTGATGAACACTGGGGTACACGTGTCTCTTTCCCTTCTGGTTTCCTCAGTGTGTATGCCCAGCAGTGGGATTGCTGGATCATACAGTGCATAACTTTTTGCATTAAAAAAGTATGGATAAAGAAGAACCTCTGTGACCCAGGCTTGAAATGATGGTTCAGTTGAATGGTTATGAAGAGGTGGGAATTAATTACCGTTATTTTCAAGTTTTTTGGCAGGGGAAATCAAAGAAAGAAAGAGAGAGTAGTGTCCTGAACTTCAGGTATTTATGTCCTAGATTTTTGAAGACAGTGTGGTTTCATCTATATTTTTACCAACCATTTCTTTCCCTCCCCTAGCACTACCACTGGAATGTTTTGAAGCAAATTCCAGACATTGTAGAATTTCATCAGTAAACAGTTCAGTGGGTATCTCTATAATGTAAGGACTTACTAGAAACATAACTGGAACACACAAAAACCTTAAGAGTAGACCCTTAAGATTCTGTAGTACCTCGTCAATATTAAAATTTCCCAATTATTCTTCCAAAAATTCTTAAGGATAATATATTAAGGATATTTTTTTTGGCCTGGTTGTATCTGTATATCTTATATACAAGTATTTTTTTGGCTAAACTAATCAAAATACTATTAATATCTGTGCTAAAACATATAGTGTTTCAAATGATAACAGCTTATAATGAAAATTTCAGACTATTTAAATTCTGGGACACAGGATTCAGTTGTCAACAGCTAAGACGAGGTGAGGAGAAGGCAGTGGCACCCCACTCCAGCACTCTTGCCAGGAAAATCCTATGGATGGAGGAGCCTGGTGGGCTGCAATCCATAGGGTCGCTAAGAGTCGGACACGACTGAGTGACTTCACTTTCACTTTTCCCTTTCATGCATTGGAGAAGGAAATGGCAACCCACTCCAGTGTTCTTGCCTGGAGAATCCCAGAGACGGGGGCGCCTGGTGGGCTGCCATCTATGGGGTCGCACAGAGTCGGACACCACTGAAGCGACTTAGCAGCAGCAGCAGCAGCAAGATGAAGTGAGCTAGTACAGAATCAGTATCATCTATAGTTTCATAGATAGAGAAAAGGTGGCAGAACATAGCACAACTGTTTTCAGAGATGCATGAGTATTATCAAAATTTCATTTTAATTTTCAAAGATGCATTAGTATTATTAAAAGTTCATTTGATAAATGATTCTCTTTTTTTTAACTTTATAGAGAGCCATAAACTGCTTGAATATCCTCCCTGTGTCTGTTTAAGAAAATAGTTTGGGTAGCTATGGGAAATAGAGTGAAATAGTTACTAAAATCAGTAAATGCAAAGAAAGCGAAGGAAAACATAAACCAGACAAAAATATTTCCAGGACCAAATTTTTAAGTAGTCTGTATTTTGTCATTTGTTAAACCACAATAGGCATACACAGAGCTGTACTTCAACATGATTTTGTTGCTAACATAAATAAAGTTTGGAGCACTGTTCTGCAAATCAACCAGACTGGACCATGGACTACAAATTTTACGTATATATATATATACACACATATACCTATATATATATAGAGAGAGAGTGTATTAGAGACTAACTGGAAAGTTATATTGGACATGAACAAACTACAAAGGGGCAAGAAGACTTAAGCTGGGAAGAACAGACTAGTTCTTTACATGTCATACACAATTATAAATGATAAAATTGAATTCAACATAGGTATTTCCAAAAACTTATTTACTATTTATAATAGTTGTATTAGAATTCCTGGTCTGCCTCATTTGAGCTTCAGTAGGTCTTCAAGTGTTTCCCTAATTTGTAAGTGAAAGTGCTTAGTATATAGTAACATAGAAAAATAGAACCAAACTGCACATGATATAAAATCAGAGTCAACATATAGTTTATTTGCAGATGAATATTTTCAACTCAAATCATTGTACCTACTAACTGGCCAACCATCTTTTCCTGTACTGATCATTAAAGATTATTTTTAGATTATGCATTTAAAAGGGAGATTTTTCATGTTAAACAGGTTTGTTGGGCAGAAGTTACTTAGTAATAAAAAATGACCAATACTGCTTTTGAAATCATTCTTCAGAATGTATATATATAATATTTATATATATATATACACACACACACACACACACACAAAGCATTTTGTAAAAAATCAATGGTAGAGTAAAAAGGTATCTTAGCTCATCAGTAACTCTCAAAGTATATGTCCTCTATGACTATAAGGCTTTCATTTTATTCTACAATGGCTGGCAATGCTATACACAAAGGAAACAGTTTGTTCCCAACTTAAGAAGCCTGCAGAGGTCAGTATAGTAACAGCAACAAGACATCATTGATCAGTTGATCAATGCTGAAGGTGGACCATTAGACCAAATGCATATTTACACATACCAGCATCTTGAACATTAAAATGAAAGTTGTTATAATTAGGATATCCTTTGAGTAATTAATTTGAGTACATTTAAAGAAAATCAACATTTGGAAAATCATTCCACTCAAAAAGTATAGGGGGCAGTGAAATGAAATGTAAAATTATAGTAATGACTACTTTATATAAAAATAAGTGTCTTTTATGTATGCTGATGTATTTGAAAAATGTTCTGTTCATTTGAACTGGAGAGTATATTCCTCATTCTTGGTTCATCAGCTTCTAGCTCTTGTCAATAAAGCTCACTATTAATCTGGGCAAAGCTATGATTTTTTTTTTTGACATTGATACATAAATGACGTTTTCTTATTTCTAGTCATATTCCATATAGTTGAGAATAAAAAGTGCTTCCAAATATAGCCATAGTTCTCAAGTACAATTTACAATTTTTGTACCTATATTGAAGATAAGTATTTGAACATGAAAATGAGCATAAATATATTTCTTAAGAAAACATTTTTACAGTTTGTTTTTATAAAAATGAAAAAAATTGACAGGTTTTAGAAACTGTACTCTGATACCCAGAAGCTGTCTTCCCCATGATGACCTGTCAGTGACCTTGGTCATGACGTTGAAGGACTACACTCTCCAGGGGTGAGAAGTAATTCAACTTCAATTGTTCCTGTGCACCAGACATGTATAAAACAGAGACTATAAACATATCCTGTAGGCTTATTTTGGCTCCAGTTAAGCTGACACCATCAGACTCATTTAGTTTAGAACTTGCAGACATGGTTTCAATATCAGCTCTCTGCTGCAATCCAAAAGGCTAGCTAAAAGAAAATCTAGCTAAAGCCGGCAGCATTGAGCTTTTGCTGGACAGCAGTTATTTGTTGTAAGGTAAGTTTCTCATGCTTTTATAACACTTAATGCCATGACACTGTTGCTCTGGTGTTTCTAATGCCGCTATGGATGGACAAAGTCAAAAGCTTTTTCAAAAGATCAGAAAATAGGTAGGTAAATAGAAAGTGGGACGAGACAGATTAAATAGACATTTTTTTTTTAAAGAATATCTGTTTACTCTTTTAAATGTAAGCTTTAGTTTTCCCCTAAATGTATTCCAATAGGCACTTGTGCAAATAAGGAATGAGAGATGCACATAAGCAATTAATTTTTATAGTCCACAAATAAATGTATACTTATTTTTTTCTACTTATACATTTGTTGCAATTTTACCTAAAACTTCTCTGAGAGCAACGTCCAGTACAACCATATATCCTTATCCACGGCAGTATAATGGACTATATAATAGCCTACAAATCAGGCAAAGATAAATAACCCTATAATGGATATAAAATAAATTTATTATAGTTAATACTGTTAATACCACATTCTACATCCTATAAAAAATAATGATTGAACTTATATAAACTGGTTACTTATATGTAAGTTGGCCAAAAATACAACCTAAAAAAAATCTCAAAATGCATATTTAGGATATTATCTTAACACAATGTATAACCAGAAATCAGTAATAAATTGCAAGTTTAAAATGTCACTTACAATAAAAAAATTCTCTCCTGAATAAAGCTAAGATCGAGGAGAACATTAAGTCTGAGATTTTCAATTGTAAAATGACAATGGAACATCATAAAAGCCTGTGGTGTCCATCCAAATCTGTAATCAGACAAAAATTCAGAGATGTAAATGGTTACATTTAAAAGCAAGGAAAATATAGAGGAAATAAATGTTAACTTAAACAGTTTGACAAATGAATATAACTAGAGTTGAAGAAAACAGAAAAATATAAAATAACTAAAAATACTGCAATTAAACAAACTGTTTCAAACTGTTGTTTGTGTAGGCTTTACAAATAGATCAAAAAACAAAGGAAGTGAAAGGGAAGGGAGAAAGGGAAAGACATACCCAACTGAATGCAGAGTTCAAGAAAATAGCAAGGAGAGAGAAGAAGGCCTTCTTCAATGAACAATGCAAAGAAATAGAGGAAAACAATAGAATGGGAAAGACTAGAGATCTCATCAAGAAAATTGGAGATATCAAGGGAACATTTCATGCAAAGATGGGCACAATAAAGGACAGAAAAGGTAAGGACCTAATATAAGCAAAAGATATTAAGAAGAGGTGGCAAGAATACCCAGAATTATACAAGAATGGTCTTAGACCCATATAATCATGATGGTGTGGTCACTCACCTAGAGCTGGACATCCTGGAATGTGAAATCAAGTGGGTTTCAAGAAAAATTACTGTGAGCAAAGTTAATGGAGGTGATGGAATTCCAGCTAAGCTATTTAAAATCCTAAAAGATGATTCTGTTAAAGTGTTGTACTCAATACGTCAGCAAATTTGGAAAACTAAGCAGTAGCCATAGGAGTGGAAAATGTTAGTTTTCATTCTAATCCCGAAGAAGAGAAATGCCAAAGAATGTTCAAATTGCTGCACTCAATTTACATACTAGCACTCAATTTACATACTAGCAAGGCTATACTGAAAATCCTTCAAACTAGTCTTCAGCAGTACATGAACCAAGAACTTCCAGATGTGTAGGCTGGGTTTTGAAGAGGCAGAGGAACCAGAGATCAAATTGCCAACATTCATTGGATCATGGAGAAAGCAAGGGAATTCCAGAAAACACATCTGCTTCTTTGACTATGCTAAAGCCTTTGACTGCATGGTTCACCACAAACTGTGGAAAATTCTTAAAAAGATGGGAGTATCAGACCACCTTACCTGTCTCCTGAGAAACATATATGGGGGTCAAGAAGCAACAGTTAGAATCAGATATGGAACAACTGACTGATTCAAAATGGGGAAAGGTGTATGTCAAGACTGTATATTATCACCCTGTGTGTTTAACTTATATGCAGAGTACCTCATGTGAAATGCTGGGCTGGATGAATCACAAGCTGGGATCAAGACTGCTGGGAGAAATATCAATAACCTCAGATATGCAGGTGATACCACTCTAATGACAGAAAGCAAAGAGCTTCTTGATGAGGGTGAAAGTGGAGAATGAAAAAGTTGGTTTAAAACTCAACATTCAACAAATAAAAATCATGGCATCTGGTCCTATGATTTTATGGAAAATAGAAGGGGAAAAAGCAGAAACTGTGACAGATTTTATTTTCTTGCATATGGTGACTGCAACTGTTAAATGTAAAGATACTTGCTCCTTGGATGGAAGGCTATGACAAACCTAGACAGTGTATGAAAAAGTAGAGACATCACTTTGCCAAGAAAGGACCATATAGTCAAAGCTATGGTTTTTCCTGTAGGCATGTATGGATGTGCAAGTCAGACCATAACAAAAGGCATAGTGCTGAAGAATTGATGCTATTGAACTGTGGTGTTGGAGAAGACTCTTGAGAGTCCCTTGGACTGCAAGGAGATCCAACCAATCTATCCTAAAGAAAATTGACCCTGAATATTCATTGGAAGAACTGATACTGAAGTTGAAGCTCCAATATTTTGGCCATGTGATGTGAAGAGCTGACTCATTAGAAAAGACCTTGTTGCTGGGATAGGTTGAATGCAAAAGGAAAATGGGGTGGCAGAGGATAAGATGGTTAGTTGCATCACTGACTCAATGGACATGAATTTGAACAAACTCTGGGAGATAGTGAATGACAGGGGAGCCTGGTGTGCTGCAGTCCGTGGTGTCACAGAGTGGAATACAACTTATTGACTGAACAACAACAATTTTCTTTGAAGTTTTATATATATATATATATATATACACACACACAAATACACATATATATATAGAGAGAGACTAAGTTATATATAAAACATCATGGACTTTATTACATTTTATATATACAATACAGTTCTTACTAATTGTGTTTCTTTTAGACTCTAAGCTTGTGATGATTTGTTACCGTGACAATAGGAAACTAATACAGCTAATAAAAGAAATGAAAAAACTCATAAGAAGAATTAAAAATAAGGCTTACTATAAAGCAGTAGGGCTTCCCAGGTAGCTAAGCTGGTAAAGAATCTGCCTGCAATGCAGGAGATCCTGGTTCAATTCCTGGGTTGGAAGTTCCCCTGAAGGAGGTCATAGCAACACACTCCTGCATTCTCGCCTGGAGAATCCCCATGGACAGAGGAGCCTGGCAGGCTATAGTCCATGGGGTCACAAAGAGTCAGACATGACTGCGCAACTAAGCACAGTGCATAAAACAGTATTTTGGCTGTGATTAAATATGTTGGATCACTAAATACAATTTAATGCTAATAGCTGAAAATATAAAAGAATTCAAGAATCTCCTGAAATGGTTCCAAAGTCTGTCCAGTGAAGTATACAGAAATAAATGGTACAGTGTACTTGGAAATCTAGATACAAAGATTACAAAATAAATTCAGAGAAAACCCAAAAGAATATTAAAAAATAAAACATCATTATATGTATTAACATATTAAGCTTCAAATAATTCCATGAGAAAAGCAACCTAACTATACCCATTTTGTAATTGAAGAAACCAAAGTTAGTAGGCCCTAAATTATATAGTTAATTAATTCCAGAGCCTATATTGAAACACATGGCATCTGGTTTCAGTGCTTATCTTGTAACGTTGTAACATTTTTATTTCACGAATATAAGGATGGATAAAAATAAATCAATTTCCCAACCCAGGGATCCAACCAAGGTCTCTCAGATTGCAGGTGGATTCTTTAACGTCTGAGACACCAGGGAAGCCCAAGAATACTGGAGTGGATAGCCTATCCCTTCTCCAAGATATCTTCCTGACCAAGGGATTGAACTGGGGTCTTCTGCATCACGAGCAGATTCTTTTTCAGCTGAGCTACCAGGGAAACCCCAAATCAATTTCAATAGCTCATTAAATCAATCAATAACTCAAAAAAACAGTATTTTGTCATATTTCAAAAAAATATCTTGATGAAATGCATATCCCTTTATAAAAAAAGTTAGCGCAAACTAAAAACAAAAAAATACTGTGATAAAATTTATTCCAACAATAATTTGCATTTACTTGATTTTGAAACATTGAATTATATTTTAATTAAATTAAGAAACAGAACAATGTAAAGATATCTATTATTGCTATTATTCAAGATGATTCTGAAAGTTCTAGACAATACAATAAAGGAAGAAAAAATTAAAGATAAAATTATTATTGCTAGAAAACATACTTGTTTATTCAAAACATTCAAATTAATTGATTAAAATTAAATTTTTTTATATTTAGCCGTAATGAGCGAGATTCATAATCAGTTACAAAATCGATTTGTTTAACATATATTACTGTAAATGTTTAGTCAACAGAGTAGCAAATATTCTCATTCACAAAGCAATGAAAATAGGTAATACCTGTAAGTGATTTTGAGGTGAAAATATGTTTAAAAATTGTTGAAAGACCTCTATAAAGATTAGGATAAGAAAAGAGGACTATTCCTAAATTAGAACCATACTAAATCTTCATATGGATTATCCCCCCTAAATAATTGATAAATCCAATTAAAATTTTAAAGTAATATTGTATAACTTCTTACTGAAATGCTTTACTCTGGGGTAGATATTAGGCTAAAGAATAAATGTATACGTATGCTGCTTTTTAAAGACATGTATCTGATTGGTTATGGTTATTATCAGTATTATTGTTGTTTGTAAATGAAGCAGGTTTTAAGACAGGATTAAATGTCACCTCAGGCTGTGAATAATTTGAGTCCTCCCACTTTTGTACTTGTAAAGTCCCTGGTAGCTCAGTTGGTAAAAAATCTGCCTTGCCAAATTCAGACTTAAATTGAAGAAACAAGGGAAAACCACTAGACCATCCAGGTATGACCTAAATCAAATCTCTTATGATTAAGGGAAGTGAGAAATAGATTCAAGGGATTAGATATGATAGACAGAGTGCCTGAAGAACCATGGACAGAGGTTCGTGACATTGCACAGGAGGCAGGGATCAAGACCATCCCCAAGAAAAAGAAATGCAAAAAGGCAAAATGGTTGTCTGAGGAGGCCTTACAAAAAGCTATGAAAAGAAAGCAAGCAAAAGGCAAAGGAGAAAAGGAAAGATATACCCATTTGAATGCAGAATTACAAAGAATAGCAAGGAGAGATAAGAAAGCTTTCCTCAGTGATCAATGCAAAGAAATAGAAGAAAAGTATAGAATGGGAAAGTGTCAAGAAAATTAGAGATACCAAGGGAACATTTCATGCAAAGATGGGCACAATAAAGGACAGAAATGGTATGAACCTAAGAGCAGCAGAAGATATTAAGAAGAGGTGGCAAAAATACACAGAGGAACTATACAACAAAGATCTTCATGACCCAGATAATCTCCATGGTGTGATCACTTACCTAGAGCCAGACATCCTAGAATGAGAAGTCAAGTGGGCCTTAGGAAGTATCACTACAAACAAAGCTAGTGGAGGTGATGGAATTCCAGTTGAGCTATTTCAAATCCTAAAAAATTAAGCTGTGAAATGCTGCACTCAATATGCCAGCACATTTGGAAAACTCAGCAGTGGCCACAGAACTGGCAAAGGTCAGTTTTCATTCCATTCCTAAATAAAGGCAATGCCAAAGAATGCTTAAACTGCTGCACAGTTGCACTTATCTCACACTCTAGAAAAGTAATGCTGAAAATTCTCCAAGCCAGGCTTCAACAGTACATGAACCATGAACTTCCAGGTGTTCAACCTGGATTTAGAAAAACCAGAGGAACCAGAGATCAAATTGCCAAAATCCATTGGATCATCAAAAAGGCAAGAAGGTTCCAGAAATACATCTACGTCTGCTTTATTGGCTATACCAAAGCCTTTGACTGTGTGGATCACAACAAACTCTGGAAAATTCTGAAAGAGATGGGAATCCCAGACAACCTGACCTGCCCCTTAAGAAATCTGTATGTGGGTCAAGAAGCAACAGGTAGAACTGGACATGGAATAACAGACTGGTTCTCAATGGGGAAAGGAGTACATCAAGACTATATATTGTCACCCTGCTTATTTAGCTTATATGCAGAGTACATCATGAGAAATGCTGGGCTGGATGAAGCATAAGATGGAATCAAGATTGCAAGGAGAAATATCAATAACCTAAGATATGCAGATAACACCACCCTTATGGCAGAAAGTGAAGAAGAACTAAAGAGCCTCTTGATGAAAGTGAAAGAGGAGAGTGAAAAAGTCGGCTTAAAACTCAACATTCAGAAAACTAAGATCAAGGCATCTGGTCCCATCATTTCATGGCAAATAGATGGGGAAGCATTGGAAACAGTAAGAGACTTTATTTTGGGGGCTTCAAAATAACTGCAGATGGTGACTACATCCATGAAATAAAAGATGCTTGCTTCTTGGAAGGAAAGTTATGACCAACCTAGACAGCGTATTAAAAAGCAGAATATTATTTTGCCAATAAAGGTCCATCTAGTCAAAGCTATGGTTTTTCCAGTAGTTATGTATGGATGAGAGAGTTGGATTATCAAGAAAGCTGAGCACTGAAGAATTGATGCTTTTGTGCTGTGGTGTTGGAGAAGACTCTTGAGAGTCCCTAGGACTGCAAGGAGATCCAACCAGTCCATCCTAAAGGAAGTCAGTCCTGAGTATTTATTGGAAGGACTGATGCTGAAAGAAAGCCCAATACTTTGGCCACCTGATGCGAAGAACTGACTCATTTGAAAATACCCTGATGCTGGGAAAGATTGAAGGCAGGAAGCGATGGGGATGACAGAGCATGAGATGCTTGATGGCATCACCGACTCAACGGATATAAGTTTGAGTGAACTCCTGGAGTTGGTGATGGACAGTGAGGCCAGGTGTGTTTCAGTCCATGGGGTTGCAAAGAGTCGGATGCAACTGAGCAACTCAACTGAGCTGAACTTTTGTACTTTGTCACATGATTTAAAATCGCTATAAAAAATGTTGGGAAAATTTATCAAATAATTCTAAATTCCATGTGTAAGATTAAATATATGAGACTAGCCAAGAGAATTCTATAAAAAGATAGCTTATTTAATGTTGTGCTTGACTTTTAAATGTTAAAGTACATTGTAAAATATAGTAATTAATAGGGTGATACCAGCACAAGAACAGAAGAGAAAACTGTCAAATGCATGTATCAATGAAAACACTAGTGTATGATAAAAATGGTATTTTAAGTCACTGCATTTTGATTAACTGTTTTTTAAATAGTGTTAGGACAATTATCTTTAACCATAATTATCCCAATAACACGCCACATTTCAGAACATGAAAGTGTAATCCAGGTTGGTTAAAGAACTAAATATAGAATTTGCATGTGTGTATGTGTGTTCAGTTGCTCATCTGTGTCCGACTCTTTGTGCCCCCCATGGACTGTAGCCCTCCAAGCTCCTCTATCCATGGGATTTTATAGGCAAGGATACTGGATTGGGTGGCCATTCCCTTCTCCAGGGGATCTCCCAGACCCAGGGATTGAACCCACATCTTTGAGTCTCCTGCATTGACAGGTGGATTCTTTATCACTAATACCACCTGGGAAGCCCTTATATGGTCTGCAAAAATGTTCTCCCATTGTGTTGGTTGTATTTTTATTTTCTTGATGGTGTGTTATAAAGCACAAAATGTTTTAATTATGGTGAAACCTAATTTATCAATTTTTTTTGTCAGATGTGTTTTTGATGTCATATCTAAGAAAGCATTTTCAAACTCAAGATAGTAAAGATTTACTCTTAAGTTTTCTTCTAAGTATTTTAGAGTTTTAAGTGCTTACATTTAAGTCTATGAGTTAACTTTCATATATTGTGTGAATTTAGGGATATAGTTTCACTCTTTTATGTGTGGATTTCCTGCTGCTCAGGACCAATTGTTAAAAGACTGTTCTTTCTTTCCTCATTGGATTTGCTTGATATCCCTTTTTGTTGTTGTTATCCTTTAGTTACAACTGGAGTAAGTCTATAAAGTCTGGTTTTAGCTATGTGGTGGCACTGCAAGCTCACTAAGCTTAGTGGCCAATTAATGGTGGAACATGTCTTGAATTAATAAATCTCCCAACTTTTGCCAAGCGGTTCTTTGTGTATTTGAAGCCCAGTTCAGTTCTCCAAGGAGCAGTCTGTAACTCTGCCTTAGCCTTCTATTCCTGCTTGGGGAAACCTCAAGGTCTGATAGAGGTAGACATTTAGAGTATTTTCAGTTTTTTCTTGAAGTGTGCACAGCTCTGCACGTGTGCTTGGCATTCTAGATATCAAGAATATGTCAGAGCTAAGCACTACTTATGGAAATATCATTCCCCAGATATTCCTTTTAGATTTTTATTCAACTTCTTATTTAGCACTGACGAATTTGAGTGAACTCTGGAAGTTGATGATGGACAGGGAGGCCTGGCGTGCTGTGATTCATGGGGTCACAAAGAGTCGGACACGACTGAGTGACTGAACTGAACTGAACTGAGTACTCCACCCTAGGCTGCTTCCATGTTGGATAATTGCCACAGATTACTTTCAACACTAGGAGTAAGACTTCACACAGGATAAGCTTTGAATTTGATCAAATAAAGGCAAACCCTGAAAATGGAACTTTTCAAGGAGCTTCAAAATTGTGATGTTTCTCTGGGAATGGGGGTTTTGGGTATCTCCAAACCCATCTGTCTTTTCCAGTGCCCACTAGAGTACTAATTTTTATAGCCATCATAGTTGTGAGGCTGTTGGCTCTCAAGCATGCTGTGGACCTGGGAGGAGAAAGATGGGAATAGGGAACATTTAAATGATGCGAAGCTTACAGTTCTTACTGAGATTCATTTTTCTTGATAGGTTCTCCTTGGATTATTGCAAGTTCCTTGGTTCAGTTTCCAAGATTCTGAAAAAAGACAATTTTGATAATTTTTTCCATTGTTCTTATCTCTTCTATGGAGGAGCAGATTTTTCACCATTCCCAATGTACTTCTCTTAATTTGCTTCTAATATGAATTATTCTATTCTAAGTTAAAACTGTTTTAAGCTGTATTTAAACAGTGATATTTAGAACATGTTAGAAATTGCATAACTTACAACTACTTAAACATTAAAATTATGAGAAGTTTCTGTTGAAAACTTAAAAATTTCCAAGCTGATATATACTTTTATAATTCTTTGGGGGCTAAATCATCAGAACATGTTTGAAGTCTGTCTTAATAGGAAATGAGTTTGAAGGACCTATTTGAAAAGAAATGGAAATTTGTGACAACACAGATGGACAGAAAGGGCATTGTGTTAAGTGACATAAGTCAGCAGAGAAAGACAAATAATTTATGATATCACTTATATGTGGAATCTTTAAAAAAATATATAACAAAATAAAACAGAAACAGACCGTAGATACAGAGAACAAATCAGTGGTTGTCAGAGGGAAAGAGAATGAGGGAATGGAAAAAAGAAAAGGTAACTCTGTGAGGTAATGTGTGTACATCATGTTGTTCACTTATATATAATTTTTGACAATTGTACTCAATAAAGCTGAAAAAAGGGGGAAAAAGGAATGAGAAGACCTTAAGTATATTTAGAGTGGAACAGTAAAACACAAAGTTCTTTTAACTTATATATTTAAGAATATGACAATGTAAAAGGGAATATATATATATGACATGAGACAAGATAGGAAAAAAATGTGAAGAAAACAAAGAAGAAAATGAGGAGGAGAGTGGTGCCATGGTTGGAGATTAGTGCCTGTCGAGTGGGGCAAGTGGGCAATTTCTTATGGCAGATGGTTAAATATCTTAAAAGAGATTTATAAAAATGAAATTCAAGTATGTTCTGTGTGAATAACCAAGCTCTCAAGTCATTACCAAAACATTACGTATGCAAAACAGATAAAATGAAATGACAACAGAAAAGGAAAAAGTGAGAGCCGGCATGGATTCTCTTTAGGTATACTCTGGAGGGTGTTTTCAACTCTGTATTCCTGCTGGAGCACTGTCTTCCAGACTAACCATAAAACTGGAACACCACATCAGATGTACAGCATGTACCCTGTTTGGGGAGAAGGTGATATTTCTGTAGTGTATTTTGGAACCCCATCAATAGAACCCTTCACTGAAGATTCCAAAGAATGCCAACTGGAAACCTGAAAGCAATTTTGATAAATTTGAAGAACTTCAGTGTTAATTTAGCATGGAATCCCATGATCTGGATGCTACTTCCTCCAAAAGTTTGGCACAGAATGTATGTAGTATTATCCTTGTGGTTGGAAACTTCTCCTCAACAAAGCAATATGCATAGATGAAAGAAATGCTTTGATGAGCTTTCTAAGAAGGATTTAATTTCATCTTTGTTTATGACTGCATGCCCAGAATCATATAAACAAAAACTGCACAATTTAGCTAATGTTCCAAGATTGAAATGAGTCCTGTTGGTTCTCACTGAATCCCAGAAGATGCTCTGAATTCAGGAAGCGCTGTGCCTTTACACTCTGAAGCGCGCTTTCAGGGTGTCCAGCAAAATGATTTGGGAACACCAGCAGAACCACAGAGAGTTGGAAAACACTTTCGGAATAGTAGTTAAGAACCCTTAACGATTCCTCTCTAAAGTCCTTAGCTGTGGAAAATCCATTTTCTGATCCTTACCGTCAAAAAAACTTGCATAATGCATCCATACCTGTATTTGGTGGAATAATGTTCTTCTCCCTGTCATTAAGATATAAAACAACCAAATTTTAACACAGTTGTTTTTTTTTTTTTGTAGCTATGCTACTTAAAATTTTTTCACTGTCCTTTCAGTCAGTTTGACTTCCCAGTGAGTGATTTACAGCACACAAATAGTTCACTCTACCTCAGAGTGAAATTAAATTATTAGCCACATACCACTCACTAGCTTTAAACTGGGAATTCTTGTTGACAATAAAAGATTATAAAATACCTTGCTTGTTTGTGTATGGTAAATAATTTCAGATGTGATCATTTTTATGCACTGTCCCCCTTGAGGCTCTGAAATATCTACTGTTATCTCTCCACACAATCTGCATTAGGACACAAGCACACTCAGTCCCTTGCTCATCTAAGTTAATATTTTACTCTTCTTGTTTCTTTAGTTTAAATGCCCTTCCTTAAATTTTAAGTCTCATTCCTTAAATCTAGGCTCTACTGTTCATTCTTTCATAAACTCTTTTCCCCATTCTCTTTGTACTTTTCTCAAAATATTGCCTGAACCTGTTTGAATTAATTTACTTCAACGTGATGTTTGTCATTAAGTCTTTCGGAGGCAGTCTGCTGCTGCTAAGTCACTTCAGTCGTGTCTGACTCTGTGTGACCCCACGGACGGCAGCCCACCAGGCTCCCCTGTCCCTGGGATTCTCCAGGCAAGAAGACTGGAGTGGGTTGCCATTTCCTTCTCCAATGCATGCAAGTGAAAAGTGAAAGTGAAGATGCTCAGTCGTATCTGACCCTCAGCGACCCCATGGACTGCAGCCTTCCAGGCTTCTCCATCCATGGGATTTTCCAGGTATGAGTCCTGGAGTGGGGTGCCATTGCCTTCTCCGTTGGAGGCAGTCTACCCCCCTGCTAATGCAAAACTCCTTATAAGCAGAGATTCTCCCTCCTTTATCTACATTTCTCTACAACTAGCTTCTAAATATTTGGGAATCTGCTTAGAAAAAAGAGCCCCAAATTTAGACTTACCTAGAAAACCAGTGGAGGAAAATACCCAGTTACTCTGCATTTTGTATTATGATTTTATGGAGAAAAATCTTAAGAAAAATCAAACAGTGTAAAACACTACACTCGGGCCTATGCAGTACTGAACTTATATTTCCTATGGAGAATCTAACTATCAGTAAATTTGCTACAGTCTTTGAGTAGCAAAGCCTTCAACAATGTGCACAAAGGTTTTGACTAACTGAACTGAAATGACAGGTTACTTTAATTGAGCAAGTTAGATATCATTTTGAGTTAAACTCTTATTTAGTGTCTCAAAAGCCATTAACAAAGGGAATTGACTGAACTTTTCAACTTTTCACTATTTATTTAGACACTGTATAGACATGGCTGAAGGAAATTTCGCCAAAAATACCTCAAAGAATTTTTTCCTTCAACTGCATAAGATCATGAGAAAATAAAATCCCTCTCTTCTCAAATGACACTTTAAAGTTATAAGAGTACAGTGTAGGGAAATCAGTTCAGCCATGGATTATCAAAACAACAGAAATATAAAACAGGTACCAATTTATAGTATTTGTTGAAATAAATTGATTCTGATTCAAACTGTCAGTTAGGTTCTTTGACACTGAAAATAAAATACCAAACATACTAATGTAGAAACTTAGCAATGAAAAGCATGACCCTCCCTTTTATGATATTATCTTACTGTGAATTGAATTGATTGATAAATAAAGTTCAACTTGGCTCTTTCTGCATGAATTCAGTCCTGAGTCAAAGGGTTTTTAAAGTTTACACACACCGTTTCTTCTCATATTTTTATCCTTTACAGAAACCGTTTTGCATTTATACCTATTTGGTTCTACTGAACTCCACGATCTTTCTATCACTGCTCCTTTTGAAGAAAATAGTTTTTCTGGCATAATCTAGGTCTTGGTTGAGAGGAGCGCATCTCCTTCTGTTTGTTGTCAGAAAGTCTCATTTGTGTGACTAGTTTAGTCCCAACATTAAAAATTTAAGTAGCAAATGGACTGAAGGAGATTCAGGTGCAACAAGTTAAAAATAAAAAAAAAAAGTAGATGTTAAGAGTGTATGCAAGATAGAGTAATGTACCAAGGTAGGGTTGTGTTCTCGATGACTGCCATCAGAAAGGGCCCATCCATTGAATGTTGCTATTATATCTCGGCATAAACTGTGTTGAAACACTTTCAGCTGAAGTGCCCTGCCCAGGATGGTGACCTGCAGTCCCCTGGGTTCTAAGCTGTCCTGTGGATAGAAATCCATTTCCTGTTTCCCATATCCCCCATCGTCTCACCCACATATCAGGGTTTAGTTTGAAAGAATGAAGTGAAGACTTTACAAATGCTTAAAAACCAGAAATTCTGTCAAGGGGAAAAGAAATAGAAAAGAGAAGAAAGAGAATAAATCCCCAAATCCCTGCACATGCAAAAGCTTTCTTATTTTTTCCCCCACTTCTAAAGGAGATGAGTCAAATAAGAGCCCATTCAAAACCACATGAGTAAAAATGAAGTTGTGTGTTTTTCACATCCTTCAGAACAGGCTAAGGGATGAAAATGAGGGCGAGTTCCCTATAGTCAAACATGCCCAGAAGTAGCAAACTTTGACTTAGCCACGAGCCAAATAAGCTGCTCCTGAATAATCAGGTCTTGGTTTAAATCCATAGAGATGCCCTTTTCATGTATGTGAGGTGGACTTTTGATTTCATCTCTGGGACAAAGTTTGAAGTTATTTTGTGACTCTAGCATAGAAAATGAAGGAAACCCTTGTAACAGACGGCTCATGTAGGCTTATTATGAGTGTGTGTTTAACTCCCTCATGTGAATTATATTTTGAATCATTACCACTCAAGAGTCACAGGGTTTCATCTACTTAAGCTCAAGATACCTGCATTCTAAACTCAACTTGCTGGGCAAATACCACTTTAACACTTGAGTACTTAAATACAAATATTGTATCAGAAATTAAATCTTTCTCTTGACTTCTATCACATTAAATTAACAGACACTGTAGCAGATCTACATTACACATCAAAAGAATAACTTTTTAGAATTCATAACAGACAAAAAGAGCCAAAATTCAGTTTTTATGTCTTTTTACAATGGAAAAAAGGTTCCTGTGGCAGAGGGATAAGACAAACTCATCCTAGCATATGATATAAAATGGATCTGAAGTAGCAAAAGCATACATGTCCAGTGAACACTGAAAGTATGAATGACATCAGGACACATGTCTAATTTATCCCTTTCTTTTCCTGAACTTACTATATTTGACTGATAAACTTACCTCAAGATGGATAGTTATTCATGGATAATTTCATCTAAAATGCCCCCCATTACAAATGGATTTCAAGCCTTTAAACTTTCTACTATTCCCTGAACTTGCAATGTTTTCAGTCCTGCTTTTGTCAGAGTAATATGTTTTTCTGGGTGTGTCTGGAAGGAAATTTTCTATAAAATTTGTTTTAGACCCTGTGTTGTCAAGCATTAAGTTTCAGAAGTTAATGGACTCAAAAAATTGTTTTAATCTCCGTTTGCTCTGCAATAAGGTTCTGAAAGGGAAATACCAATATATGAGGTCAACTAAGCTATGAAAATTTCGAAAGTACCAAATCCCAGGATGTATGTTCATAGTGAAAACCTGAATGACCAAACCAGAACTGTTTTGCTTTTTTTTTTTTCCCTAGCCCAGACAAGCTCCCATTATGAAACTTTGAAAGCTATTAAAAATACTTTGTTATGGAAGGAGAATGGCTTTATTATCCTGTAGACTTTCATTTTTAATAATATTTGTATACATCTGTGCATATGAATTTAACCACTTGTTAATAAGAGTGGAAAGAAAGAAATAAAGTGTTAGTTCTTCCGTCTAATAGTTAGTCATGTCCATCTCTTTGGGACCCCATAGACTGTAGCCCACCAGGCTCCTTTGTCCATACAATTCTCCAGGCAAGGATACTGGAGTGGGTTGCCATTTCCTTCTCCAGGGCATGTTTCCAACCCAGGGATCAAACCCGGGTGTTCCTGCACTGGAAGCAGATTCTTGACTGTCTTAGCCACCAGGGAAACCCTATTAAGAGTGGAGTTCATCTAATTTGGGGCAAATATAAATGTAGCAATAGTATTAATAAGGGGAGTTTACTGTGCAAAGTATATTTTGCAAAATATACATATAGCTGTTAAAATTATTAGAGAATTAATGAATTCCAACCCCAGATGTACATGGGGGCCTTTTATGTCAATGTGTAATGCCCTTAATTTAATAGCCTAACCTCAGCAATGGAAATAACAGTGCTTATTCTACAGGGATGTATGGAAGCCCAGCCACAGAGGCAGTAATCAAAATTTTGGAAAAGATAAAATAATTGATCAACACTAATTTTGTATTTTTAGTGGCAGGAATTTTGCTTCTGATAAAAAAAGCAGTTCCCAGCTTTCAGAAGAGAATCCCTTAGTTAATAATTTCTTACATGTATACACACACACACACACATATATATTTGTATACATTGTATATGTAAAAAATGTATATACATATATAAAGCATTGTAATAGTAGAATACATTCTAAATGGTCATGTCTTTCCAACTCTGTTCCTTTGTGTCAGAAACTAGGAATATCCTGTGAGGTATGTCACTATAGGTTCTAGAAGAAATAATGTTGTCCTTATTCACTACAGTAAGACCCTCTCTGTGGTAACGTGCTAATTTTAACCACTGACCAGTACAAGAAATGCAGCCCTCTGTCTAGGGACATACCTTCTATCCAAGCATGCATAAGATCAAACAACAATAACCAACAAAAGATCCATGTAATAACGACCCAAGCTATATTTCTATGGCAGAATCATTTTTTGTAACTTTGAAAGTACAATTATTCTTTTTGGTTAAAATTATGTAGCCCTTTAAATAACTCTGAGTAAATGAATTATGTGCCATTAAGAGATTTCTTGAAAGTTTTTATTAGCTATGAAATAAAATAGCTTTAAGTTTTAGAATGTTCTACTCAGTTGGAGACTCTCATGTCTTTGTGATATTCTGGTGACAATTTCTATTCTAAGTGTCAAAAACAACTCTGCTATCTGGAACAAGTCATGTAGTATTCTCTCCTTTTAATATTCTAATCGTGAGGTGTGAAGTGAAATGGTTGCACAGTGTAATGGTGGTAAAGAAGTGGAGTGTCAATGAGACGGGGAAGGTGACAGACTCAGAATAGGTCCCTGAGGTGCTCTCCAAGTGCACTGGATAAAGATTCCCCTGGGAAAATTTTCTCATTAGTTCTCAGACACAGTTCAGTAATTCAATAGCACCAGGTTACCATTAGTCACAAGACCAAAATATGGTACTTTCCATGCTTTAGTTCCTTTATTTGTATATGTCATTTTCAGACTGAAAATTATGAGCCCCACTCTCGTGCAAAGACAGTCAGTGAATTGTTTACGTACTGAAGTATGATAACATGACAAGCAGATTCTATAGAGTTTTCTTTTAATTGTTGACGTATGAAGCGATTCAAAAGGAAATAGACATTTTAAATGATTCTAATGATACTTCACTAAAACAACTGCCAATTTCTTTATACCAGAATTACTGAACATGCACACATACACACACACATGTATGCACGTATATTTTCATAAGAAAACCAGGAAGCATTCAGACAGTTGTTAAAGATCACATCATCAACTCTGTTGCCCTTATTTATGCTACTTATAATATAAACTTACTGCTGCTTAAACCAGTTGCTATCTACTGACTATATTCTGTTTCATAAATTGTTAATGTTCTTTATAAAATCAGAAAATGTCAAATGATTTACTACACATGTGAATATGGTATGTCCACATTTTATACTGCAACAGGAAGCTCAAAGACTGTGACCTTTAGTTAATTTTCTATATAATTACTGAGAAGGATGTTAAAGCACAGATTATAACTCTACATGTTTTTTTTCCACAGTCGTAAATGGTATGTACCTTTTGCTATGTTTTGAAATTTAACTGCATGCCCAGTCCACAGTTGAAGGTGTAATGGGTTAGGGGCTTGTCTACCTCATTCCTCACTAGGTCAGAAAGAAAGGAGTATGCACCCCCGCACCCCTACTAATCATTTAAATTCTCCTTGTTATATTAGGGAATCAATAATGAAACTTATGAAAATGAAAATCAGATGCTATACTAACAGATTGTTGTAGATCTTTGTATTTCATAAGATAACTCAGTATTTTACTAAATAGATATTGCAGTGATGATCATTCTTATGTTTGAAAGATAACTAGTGTATGGTGTTACAAAAATTACTCAATTTACTTTATAATACATTCTAGAGGAAATATAATTTAAATATATTTACCTAAACATCATGACAGAGTAGAAGAGGAAGTCAACCTTTGATGAATGCACCGTATGTTTCTTACAGAAATAAAATGTGGTAGGTAAACTGTAAGAGGAAGTTATCTATTAGAAATAATTATGAGACACAGAGGAAAGACTAGACTTTTCCAAAGAATTGATGAAAAAAACCCTTCCTATTAGAAACACATGCCTATCAAAACAGTAATGATCAGAATTCCAAGCAAACCATCAAATACTTCTGTTTATATGCTACCCATAGAGTTATTGTTGAATTATAAATTGTAAATATGTATAAGTGACTCATTTTAAAGAAGTTGTCAGCTGCAGCTACAGTTCTTCACCTTCTGTCATCCCAACTATCAAGGGGGCTGACTCAATCACTTTCTTGTCAGTCTACCTTTCTTGCCTAGAATACTCAATTCCCAAAACACAACAAAATATAAATGAAGGGAAAGTGCTAATAACGCATAATTGCCAAGAGATATTAAGTTTTTAAAGCTCCTTTGCTGACTAAATTTTAAATGAGCAAAATCCTGAAATTAATTCTCCAAAGCAGTAATATTTGTATTTTTAATAGGTGTCCGCTGAAAAGAAATATGTAATATTGTCTTCTGGTCTATCTTTCCTATGGTAGGAGTCTTACCAGCTTTTGAGACCCAAATATATGTAGTTTAGTCCATGTATATGATCTGTACTCATTAAAAACCAGACTAATGAAAAAACCCTACATTCTAATTAAAGGAAAAGTGGCTCTAAATGATAAGATTTGGAAGCTGTCCTGTATTGCTTAGAAGTTTAAAGGTGTATTTTAAATCTTTAGAATCAGGTAAATGTCATTTTTCAACAATTGAATCAAAATCTTTATATTTAGCAAAAAATACAGAGTAGTTCTCAAATCTTATAATTTCATGCCATTTTCCCTTTAAATTACCTTAAAAATGCTACTGTGATGACAAAAGCTGTCTTCTCTAATGACTTGATACAATCAAAACGTGCAATTTCTTTTCCATTTTTGACTTGGGTTGGTTTATTTTGTTTCTGCTGACATTGTATTTTGTGGTATGTTTTCATAACTGAGAAAAATCTTTTCTAAGCAAGAGAGATGGATGGTTCCTGAAATCACAGCTTATGGATTCAAATTTTTAGAAAAAAAGTGAAAAATTTTCCATGCTGTTTATTTATTTAGTCGTTATTTTAGAAAAAATAAGCTTTTAGTTAAATTTTTTGCTGTGGAGAATTGCTTATATCTTTCTATATATAACTTAGTATCCACAGAAATCAATAGTGGAAACTCAGCAAAACAGTTGATCAGATAGTCTTATTGAAAGGAGGCCCTAAGATATGAAATTAGTAGTTTTCTCAGATTATGGTATAAGAAAGCTAATGGCAGTGTGTTACCCTTTCTGTAAGTTTTTGTTTCATTTTTAACATTTCCTACATAAAATAGTTCTTAAGAATCGTAGAAATGTGTGATGTCTTTATTATCTTTGTAGTGCTGTGACTTATACATGCTATCACTGACACGAGTAAATAGACTCTATATCCACATGCAAACAAATGCAAGTCAGGGGCTGCTCAACAGATGTGCTCTTGTGTGGGAATCATATCACTTTTTCTGAAATACTGAAGGCACGACTTTCAAGTAGTTTTAAATTTCAAATCAGCTTAGTCCATATTTAATCTGGACATGTTGGTTTAACACCAAGCCACACCAGACCTTTTAAAAGTTCAGTGGCTGTGATGTAAAATTCTTCACTGTGTTGCACCAATAAATTGAGAAGTGCAATATAATTCTCCACTATTACAGGGACTATCATGAAATGAAATAAAGACTTTGATACAGGTCCTCACTCAGGTGCACACTCTTTCACAGTTACATTGAAAGTGTATGTTCACAAAATTCATAAAAACTCACATAGAAGATGCATAGTTTATGGAAGTAAGTAGTAAAAAAGAAAATCAACTCCACTATTTTTTTTTCCTGTTGGTCACTTTACATGCCAGTAGATTAAAAGACTCTGAGTTCTTTTTCTTCGAGGACCCCTTTGTAACTGAGTTATTTAGTTTAAAAAAAAATTTTTTTAAACTAAGCAGCCAAAAGAAAGAGGCACTTGACACCTCCACAAGTATCTCAGTTCTTTTCATATTGTCAATAGCTCCACTGATAGCACTGTTCTTTTGACAGCTAAAAGCAGATTGTGGGGGTTAAGTATGGGAGCAATTCAAATGTCCATAGTAAACTGCAGGGGGGCAGAGAGAGCTCAGAGAGCAGCAGCTTTAAAGTAATTGACTAATACAGTAAGGATATTAAAGTCATTTAGTGCCAAAAGGGAACACACTGATCCCTGACCCTCAGCCACTTTGGAGTAATCTAGTATTCAATCCAGCGTGTAATGACTGCCAGGCCTGTCAATCCTCCAGGCTCTCCAGTCAAATGCCTGTGGCTACTATTGGCTTATGGTAAAAGGACAGAAATGCAAGGAAATGCCTCTCAATCAGCCTATGATGTGATAATGTTATTGCTCCAATGTATTCTATATTGTCCCTGCATAGTTTAATCTGTTGAGACCCATGTCAAAAATTGCCCTTGTTCCCCAGAGGTCTTTACTCAACCTTTTAGTAATACAAGCGGATTTGAAAGAAAAGGGGGTAACTTACTTGATGAATTGTTTCCAGCCTATATATATATATATATATGTATGTATGTATGTATGTATATGTGATAAGAGGTCAACTGTGTCTTAAACGCTATCCATGCAAGGTAAATTAGGAATGTGGCAGTAATCTGATTTGTGAACCCTTGTTCTGTTTTTACTCCAATGGGCAAAATATTTTACAATAAAAAATATTGACACAGAAGTGTATTTACATGATGGCTGATTCATATTCAGTGCATGTGCCAAAAGGAGTTTTAACAGGAGATTTCAGAAAAAAAAGATTTATTTGTTTCTGCCATTTTGAGCTCATAAAAGTTGGCCAACTTTTGGGAAGCTTGCATTTCAAATGAGGTATTTTGCATTTGGAAAATAACATTATTGCTACAGGCTGCAATTGAAGAAAAAAACAAACTAAGAGAGAGTGCAGGAAATTGCCATTTTTTTGGTATTTGATTTTGCTGTAATTCAGGCAATAGAAATTGACCCATATAGTCTCTAAAGTTGAAAAATCAAAATGGGATAATAATTATTCAAATCCTATTTTATTATCTTACAAAGAATCTTTGTATTTCTTAGTCATTCCTTCATTTATTTTTCCAAAACCTACTATATAGCATCTTTGAAAAGGGAAAGCTCCGGTGAGGAGAATATTATTTTTAGAGACCATTAGGTTACATGGGGGAAGCATTTTACCTATTTCTGTTCCATAGAAATCTGCGCAGTTCATCACAGGGAAGGTGCTATCCAAAATTAGAAAAAAAGATGAACATCTATTTGCTTATAAGGTTGAAATAACTTTGGTGTCAAAAACAAATGGCATCAACTTTGCCCCCTCCATCAACCTGTCCTCTTGCCATTCAGCATTGTAATTAATCAATGATTAGTTGTAGTCTAAAAACCATTCTGCCTGTGTTACCCACTTTTCCCACTTGAGGTATTCTGAATTTGTGTGCAATATTTTGCAGAATGTAAGAGATAGAGGAAAATCTTACTTTTGTGTTCAGTGATTTCCCAGACCTCAGGGGCGTAATGATTGCAGGAGGAATCCCATCGGGCAATTTTTCATTAGTATCTATGACAAGCTGTTTCACCACAGGCTATTGTTTTCATGGAAAGTTCAAATACAGTAGGATGGGATAAGGTGTGCTATTAACACACAATGGTATGATTATTACCTATCATATATATGTGACCTTTGTCACCTAAAACATTGATACTTTTCATTATGATGTACCATCCTAGTATAAGAGGAATAATTGGACAGCTTTAGAGTGCTTCTGTTAGTTGTCTAATTATATTATATATGTTTAAAGTTTTCAGAGCTTTCCTGAGAGGTAAGATAGAAGGGAAAAACCAAATAGGTCAAAGACTCACAGGGCTTTAAAGGACCTTGACATTAATTTGTCTATTCCTTCTACATCCTGGCATCAAGTAGCTAAGCTATTTCAGGTGAGGGTATATTTTATACAAAATTCTAAATTTCAGCATCACATGTATCTGCAAAAATCCATATGCCTCTAAAGTAATAACTTGACTCTACAAGCACACAAAAAAAATCAGTCTTTATAGCTACCTATTGTATTACAAGTTTCTTCAATGAGTTGAAACTCATTTCTTCTCACATCTCCTTACACAAATCAGTAGTCCCGTTTTATTTATTTTTTGTTTGTACAACCTCATGTTCCCAATGACAGTTGTTAAATACATATTTAGTTTTCTCTAGAATGAATGTGAGTAATCATCATTGGTTTGGGTTAATTGAGTAGATTCTCCTTTAGCTTCAGCAGAATTAAGGGCACATATCTTCATTTCTCACAGTCAATATGTGGTTGAAAAAATTTCATTCCTTCAGCAAATATGGAATTTCAGCTCTGCACATGGCATTATGCCAAGTTCTATAAGGGGTATAAAGAAGAATAAGATATGATCCCTAATTTCAAAAAGCTTACAGACCAATATAGGAAGTGAAACACTAGACAAGTGACTATATAGCTAACCGTTGAAACAGGAAAAGGTAGCTAAAATTAATTAAGTACATATAAGTAGCCAGTCTGTATAACTCCAATTAATGGACACAGGATTACTTTCACTTGTTAGGCTGCCCTTCCTGAGGTTTAGGAAAGTCACCTTGTTATAAAGTCAGTGACTGTATTTGAAACAGGTTCTTTCTGGCTCCCAGATGGCACAGTGGTAAAGAATTGCCCCGCAAATGCAGGGGATGAAGGAGATGAAGTGTCAATCCTTCGGTCAGGAAGATCCCCTGGCGTAGGATATGGTAACCAATTCCAGTATGCTTGCCTGGAAAATCCCATGGACAGAGGAGCCTGACAGGTTACAGTCCATGGGGTTGCAAACAGTCAGACACGAATGAGCATACTTGTCCCCATCTTTTTGGCTCTGGGGGCCACTCTCTCCTAGCAAGACTGCCTCTTTTCCATAACAGGGCCCATCATGGCCTAATTCCCCCATGTGAGGAAACTCACCTTATTCTTTTCCAAAGTGAAATTCTATTTTTAATTTTAGGTAAAAGTGAGACTCCAGAGGTAACCATGCCATGCAGTGTAAGCAAAGCAGTCTTTATGTAGGCTCATCTCTTATTAAATTGATCTCTAAGGCCATGAGATAAAAAACCATGTCTTATTTCTTATGGTAATCTGAATATAGTAGAAGTTTAAAACAAAGAACTAGCTAAATGGGTATGCAGAATATCTATTTTCTTCTCAGACCTAGAATTTTCTTTAGGAATTAATATCTAGAACATCTCCCAGAGAATGAGGATAATCCCACCGGGTACAAAGTTGTGTTATTAGCCATCAAAATGTTTAGTCTGTTTATATTTATCAGGTTTTTCCACCATACTTTTTTTAAGGAAAAATAAATGTCAAAAAATTTATTTTAAAACAAGCATAATCTCTTCCATCTGGCAGACAGATTGTAGATATTAGTATGTATAATTCAGTGTGGCATATTGACTTTGTTTCTTGCGATCCAAGTGGACCCTGGCAGTCTCTAGGTGTGTGTGTGTGTGTGCGTGCTCAGTCACTAAATCATGTCCAACTCTGTGACCCGATACATTTATCAGAGTTTTTCCCATACTTTTAATTAATGTATGAGGAAAAGAAGGCTTCTCTGGTGGCTCAGACAGTAAAGATTCCGCCTGCAATGCAGGAAACCTGGGTTTGATTCCTGGGTCTGGAAGATCCCCTGGAGAAAGGAATGGCAACACACTCCAGTATTTTTGCCTGGAGAATCCCATGGACAGAGAAGCCTGGATGGGGTCACAAAGTGTTGGACATGACTAAGCAACTAAGCACATACACACATGAGGATAAGAAGGCAGAAAATTTGAGTGTATGAAAAAGTAAATATTATTTTGTGTGACTTTTATAATTCCATATTTAATGGCAGAATTGTACCAACAGGTTAAAATCAATGGATGGTTGCTCTGCTAACCAGTCATATCTACATCTTCATTTCTATTCTTAAGTTATTTACTTAGAAGCTGCTATTATTATTAAGGGCCATTATGATAACCTACAGAGGTTTTATTGAGCATTAAAAATTTGAATAATTTCTTTATTCTTTCTCTTTAACCTGCTGTTTCTTATTTTTTAAACTTTTTACTATAAATATAACATTCAGATCATTTGCACAACACATAAATATATCGCTCAAAGAGTGATCACAAGTGAGTATCTGAATAGTTACTGGGAAAGCCAAGAAATACAAAATTGGCAGCAATCCAACAACATTCTCTGGAACTTTGACAATTGCTATTTTCATCTTTTTTCCTCTTTACCAAAGATAACCACTATTCTGACTTCTAACTTTAAGGTTAAACTTTGTTTCGTCTTTATATATGTGGAATTACTTTTGTATCTAGCTTCTTTCACTTAACATTTATTGGATAAAATCTTTGTAGTTGTATACATCAGTAGTTGAGTCATTTTTGTTGTTGTACGGTATCCATTTTATGAATACCACTTGATTAATTTGTCGGTTTCACAGCAGAGGAACCTTTGGGTTTCCAGTCTGGGAATATTACAGATAATGCTGTTCTAAACACAATGCTTGTATGCAAGTTTTTGGTTCTGTGTATAATTAGGAGTTAAATTGCTAGGTCATAAATTAGGCATATGTTCAAATTGAGAAAATGATACCAGTTTTTCAAATTGGTTGTACCAGTGTATTTCCTCACCAAGATTATAAGAGAGTTCCTGCTGTTTTATATCTTTAGTGGAGATTTGTGTTGTTAAAGGGCTTCCCTGGTGGCTCAGAACTTCCCCGGTGGCTCAGCAGTAAAGAATTTGCCTCTAATACAGGAATGCAGGAAATGCCAGTTTGATCCCTGGGCTGGGAAGATGCCCTGGCATGCCAGGATGGCATGGCAGCCCATTCCAGTATTATTGCCTGAGAATTCCATGGACAGAGGAGCCAGGCAGAGTATAGTCTATCAGATCAGATCAGATCCGTCGCTCAGTCATGTCCTACTCTGCAACACCATGAATCGCAGCACGCCAGGCCTCCCTGTCCATCACCAACACCCGGAGTTCACTCAGACTCATGTCCATCGAGTCAGTGATGCATTCCAGCCATCTCATCCTCTGTCATCCCCTTCTCCTCTTGCCCCCAATCCCTCCCAGCATCAGAGCCTTTTCCAATGAGTCAACTCTTCACATGAGGTGGCCAAAGTGCTGGAGTTTCAGCTTTAGCATCATTCCTTCCAAAGAACACCCAGGACTGATCTCCTTCAGAATGGACTGGTTGGATCTCCTTGCAGTCCAAGGGACTCTCAAGAGTCTTCTCCAACACCACAGTTCAAAAGCATCAATTCTTCGGCGCTCAGCCTTCTTCACAGTCCAACTCTCACATCCATACATGACCATAGGAAAAACCATAGCCTTGACGAGACGAACCTTTG
>NW_011495076.1:10945273-10945484 GCF_000754665.1 Bison bison bison | reverse complement strand
TGAGTTCCTCTTCACTTTCTGCCATAAGAGTGGTGTCATCTGCAGATCTGAGATTATTGATATTTCTCCCGGCAATCTTGATTCCAGCTTGTGTTTCTTCCAGTCCAGCGTTTCTCATGATGTACTCTGCATAGAAGTTAAATAAACAGGGTGACAATATACAGCTTTGATGTACTCCTTTTCCTATTTGGAACCAGTCTCTTGTTCCTTG